>NC_138301.1:27552500-27877500 GCF_965601325.2 Salmo salar
TGACAGGGGGGCTCTGGGCTCTCGGTCTCTGACCGGGTTGAGCTCACACTGAACCTCTGTCTGGAGAGTTTATCAGAGGCCAGCAGGGCGTCTGGTTCTGTGACCACGGAACATATACTGCTGCGTTTACTGGTGCCTCTACTGTCCAAGTCCTCGACCCCACCTATCGTAAAACACTTGTGTCTCGTTTTGTCTGGTGCATAGCAGTTACTAAGATACCGCGGTGGCTGGCTGGGGCTCTCCTTCAGCACCTTCTCGATCTTTTGTATCCGATTGAGTACAGCAGACGTTTCCTTCCGAGCAGACAGGGAGCTCAGGAATAACGCAGAGGAGTCTGTCTTTCCTGGCCTCTTCTGGAAGCGGCCCAGACACTCCCTGTCTGAGGCTGCCTCCTCTTCCTCCGTCTCTGGGTAGGAGCACTCGGAGAAAGCCGTACTCATCCTCCGGATGCTCTTGAAGTCAAAGGTCTTCTCACTGCAAGGTGAGGGGAGGAGGCTGGGGAAGCCCTCGCTGCCGCCAACACGCTCACCCACAGGCCTCTTCTCCAGACACAGGCTCATCCTAGGCAGAGCCACCCTCCTGCACTCCCATTCTGAGATCTTCTTACGGATGGCCACAGAGGATGCCCCTGACACGGGGCGGCTGAGAGAGAGGGTGCGCTTGTGGCTGTGGTTGGTTGAAGGTCCCAGGGAGAGGGTGCTCCAGCTCAGGGGACCACCACTCAGTCCACCCCCCCCAGGAAGGTCCTCCTGTTTCTGGTTCTCTTTCTGCTCCACCTGGCCCCCCTGGGCCTCCTGACCCACCTGAGCCCCACCAGAGGGCTTGTAGATGGAGAGCTTGTTGTCCAGGCAGCTAATGCTCTTGGACTTGGTAAGTCGGCTCTGGGACGGTAAGTCACAGGAGAGGGAGGCTCCGCTGCAGAGGCTAGCGGTCTTGCTGCTCCAGCCGGCCCGGCCCAAGAGTCTGCCGTCTGTTTTGACGTATCTGACGTGCTGCCTGTTGTCCTCGCTGTCGCTGAGCGGGGCGTGGTACCGCCCCTGTGTGGCAGAAAGAATGGGGGGTGGGGACGCAGACTGGCACCTGGAACGAGAGTAAGGGGGGGGACAGAAACATCATGATACCATTCCTTACAACATTACTTTATTTGCTCCCAAATACAAAAATAATAATTCAGCTCACTAAACAGCTCAGAAGAGTCTGGCGCTAAGAGCTGCTGTGAATTCCTATCAACACTGTTGACTGCACATTGAGAGAAACTAGGAGTGGAATACCAGTGGTTACCTCAGGTGTGTTCAGCTTACCAGTGGAAGATTAATCATAGCAGCTAAAGTTTACAGGGCAACAGAAGGGGGGAAAAAACTCTCTCTTTAGAGAAGAAAAAAAAGAAAGGAAAACCCTTCAATGCCAGAATGTATTTCTAAGATAATATGCAACATGAAAACTTTGACCACTCATGTAAAATAACCGATGGAAAATACCCAGTAATGTGACATAACTTTGGCAGTATGGGATCCCTGTTCGACGCCAAAGCAAATACATATCTACAGTAAAAATGCATGCGTGGATTTTTCCACATAATTAAAATGATTTGGGTAGAATGTATGTATGTAGACGCCACACACAAAGCCATGGGAATACACCACACTGAGAGACAGATGAGACGCTCTTAGGTCTTACCTTCATCAGCAGCTTACCACACTAGTCCTGGGAGAGTTGTCTGTGTTTCCTGATGCTAACAGCCAACAGCCTCACAGAGTGGACACCGGCCCGGCCCCTGG
The DNA here is from genome assembly GCF_965601325.2 of Salmo salar. NCBI lineage: Eukaryota > Metazoa > Chordata > Actinopteri > Salmoniformes > Salmonidae > Salmo > Salmo salar. The sequence continues at coordinate 27,554,279 of NC_138301.1, forward strand.
CTCATTACAGACTGGTCCATTGTTCACCTCACACCGCCACTAATGCTACGCTGCTGCTGCTCAATGCTGAGAAATGTGGATAAAACACCCTGCTGCTGACCTCATTTGGGCTTTTCACAGAGAGAAACACACTCTTTCTCACCCATCTCTGACTCTTCCGTTTCTACCCCACTCAGAAGACTTTGGGAAGTTTCTGGACTTGGCTCCTGACTGAGGCTTGCAAAACCCAAGGCGGTGGTGGGGATCTGATGTCACAGCTAGCAACAAAGTGTGAGCTGAGCTGAGCTGGGCTGGGAGGAGGAAGTGATGGCTGTGATCCGAGGTGCAGGTTGGGACAGATCTCTTCACACCTCTGGGCTCTGTCTTTCACACGGGGGTGGGGACTACTGGGGAGAGAGCTGTACAGCACCTGATCACCTGCAGGCCAGAGTCAAACTGTCTGACTCACTGTTTCAGCGACCTAACTCCTCCTCAAATCAAATCACATTTTATTGGTCACATACACATGGTTAGCAGATGTTATTAACGCGAGTGTTGGCGAAATGCTTGTGCTTCTAATTCCGACCGTGCAGTAATATCTAACAAGTAATCTAACAATTTCACAACAACTACCTTATACACACAAGTGTAAAGGAATTAATACGAATATGTACATATAAACACATGGATGAGCGATGGCCGTGCGGCATAGGCAAGATGCAGTAGATGGTATAGAATACAGTATATACATATGAGATGAGTAATGTAGGGTATGTAAACATTATATAAAGTGGCATTGTTTAAAGTGACAGGTGATACATTTATTACATCCAATTTTTTATTATTAAAGTGGCTAGAGATTTGAGTCAGTATGTTGGCAGCAGCCACTCTGTCACAGTATCCACAGAAGGTGGCACCCCTCCTCGGTCGGGCGGCGCTCGGCGTCGATGGCCTACTAGCTGCCACCGATCTATGTTTCTGTGTCTTTTGGTTTTGTCTGTCTGAGCCGCACCTGTTTCTTGTCTGTCATTAGTTAGGTTATTTAGTGTGTCTTTTCAGTTCAGGATTTCGTGCGGGATTGTTTTATGTCAACTCTGGACAGTTGTTAGTGAGTGCTGCGCTCGTTGTTATATATATTTACCGGGCTGCGCCCCGTGCGTCTTTTGTTTTGGGAACGTGTTTTCCCTAGTTGAATTTATGTGCGCCCTGTGCCTTTCGGCTTCTTGTGTTGTTCCCGGATTTCCTATTAAAAACCACTATCACTCCGGACCTCTGTCTCCTGCACCTGACTCTGCCTCTCTACTGATCCTGATAATCGTGACACACTCAATGTTAGTGATGGCTGTTTAACAGTCTGATGGCCTTGAGATAGAAGCTGTTTTTCAGTCTCTCGGTCCCAGCTTTGATGCACCTGTACTGACCTCGCCTTCTGGAAGATAGCGGGGTGAGCAGGCAGTGGCTCAGGTGGTTGTTGTCCTTGATGATCTTTTTGGCCTTCCTGTGACATCGGGTGATGTAGGTGTCCTGGAGGGCAGATAGTTTGCCCCCGTTGATGCGTTGTGCAGACCTCACCACCCTCTGGAGAGCCTTACGGTTATGGGCGGAGCAGTTGCAGTACCAGGTGGTGATACAGCCCGACAGGATGCTCTCGATTGTGCATCTGTAAAAGTTTGTGAGTGTTTTTGGTGACAAGACAAATTTCTTCAGCCTCCAGAGGTTGAAGAGGCGCTGTTGCACCTTCGTCACCACTCTGTCAGTGTGGGTGGACCCTTTCAGTTTGTCCGTGATGTGTACGCTGAGGAACTTAAAACTTTCCACCTTCTCCACTACTGTCCCGTCGATGTGGATAGGGGGGTGCTCCCTCAAGTCCACGATCATCTCCTTTGTTTTGTTGACATTGAGTGTGAGGTTATTTAGCTGACACCACATTCCGAGGGCCCTCACCTCCTCCCTCCTCCGTCTCGTCGCTGTTGGTAATCAAGCCTACCACTTTAGTGTCGTCTGCAAACTTGATGATTCCTGACAAATTGATGATTCCTGACAAACTGCTATGTCCAAGTGACCTGCCTCCTCAAACAATCCAAATTGTACATTCTAAATTCTAAACAAGCATTACGGGTTCAAATCCAGTAGAGTTGACAGAACACACCTATACTTAGGCCCCTACAGTCTGTTTGGAAAGCAGGAAAGGTTTTGTCATTATAGTAACAGCCCAAAGAAGTGAAGGAAGCTGCAAGTTAGGTATTAACTAAAGAACGCCCTTTAAAGCTTGATTAAGCCATAATGTAAATATAATAAATTAAATGGACCAGTTCAATAGCATTACTGAACTGTACACATATGAAGGTAAATGGACCAGTTCAATAGCATTACTGAACTGTACACATATGAAGGTAAATGGGGCCAGTTCAATAGCATTACTGAACTGTACACATATGAAGGTAAATGGGGCCAGTTCAATAGCATTACTGAACTGTACACATATGAAGGTAAATGGGGCCAGTTCAATAGCATTACTGAACTGTACACATATTAACGTCAAAATATTTAAATTTCCCCCATACTCAACATACACTCTTAGAAAAACAGGGTTCTTCAGCTGTCCCATAGGAGAACCCTTTTCAGTGCAAGGTAGAACCTTTTTGGTTCCAGGTAAAACCTTTTTGGGTTCCATGTAGTACTCTCTGTGGAAAGGGTTCTAAGAGTGTAGGGTAGGCCTATTATAGAACAAATAACAATATGAGGGACAATAAGTCTTTCAATTACAGTGCCTTCAGAAAGTATTCATACCCCTTTTTTGTTGTGAATTCCAAATGGATTACATAGATGTTTTTTCTCACCCACAATGAAAACATGTTTTTAGACATTTTGCAAATGTATTGAAATGAAATGCAGAAATGTCTCATTTACATAAGTATTCACACCCCTGAGTCAATACTTTGTAGAAGCACCTTTAGCAGCGATTACAGCTGCGATTACAGCTTAGAATCTTTCTGGGTGAGTCGCTAAAAGCTTTCCACACTTGGATTGTACAACACTTGCACATTATTCTTTTCAAAATGCTTCAAGCTCTGTCAAATTGGTTGTTGATCATTGCTAGACAACCATTTTCAGGTCTTGCCATAGATTAAGTAAATTTAAGTCAAAACTGTAACTCGGTCACTCAGGAACATTCACTGTCTTCTTGGTAAGCAACTCCAGTGTAGATTTGGCCTTGTGTTTTAGGTTGTTGTCCTGCTGAAAGGTGAATTAATCTCCCAGTGTCTGATGGAAAGCAGACTAAACCAGGTTTTCCTCTAGGATTTTGCTTGTACTTAAGCTCCATTCCATTAATTTTTTATCCTGAAGAACTTCCCAGTCCGGAACGATTACAAGCATACCCATAACATGATGCAGCCACCACTATGCTTAAACATATGGAGAGTGGTACTCAGCAATGTGCTGTATTGGATTTGACCCAAAAATGTTTTGCAGTATTACTTTAGTGCCTTGTTGCAAACAGGATGCATGTTTTGGAATATTTTTATTCTGTACAGGCTTCCTTCTTTTCACTCTGTCAATTAGGTTAGTATTGTGGAGTAACTACAATGTTGTTGATCCATCCTCAGTTTTCTCCTATCACAGCCATTAAACTCTGTAAATGTTTTAAAGTTGGTGAAATCCCTGAGCGGTTTCCTTCCTCTCCGGTAACTGAGTTAGGAAGGAAGGACGCCTGTATCTTTGTAGTGACTGGGTGTATTGATACAACATCCAAAGTCCAATTAATAACTTTACCATGCGCAAAGGAATATTCAGTGTCTGCTGTTTTTATTTGTACCCATGCACCAATAGGTGCCCTTATTTTGCGAAGCATTGGAAAACCTCCCTGGTCTTTGTGGTTGAATCTGTTTGAAATTCACTGCTCGACTGAGGGACCTTACAGATAATTGTATGTGTGGGGTACTGAGATGAGAGTCATTAAAAATTCATGTTAAACACTATTATTGCAGTGAGTCCATGCAACTTAAGTGCATTTTTACTCCTGAACTTATTTAAGCTTGCCATAACAAAGGGGTTGAATACTTATTGACTCAAGACATTTCAGCTTTTCATTTTTAAATCATTTGTAAACATTTCTGAAAAGATAATTCCACTTTGACATTATGGGGTATTGTGTGTAGGCCAGTAACAACAAATCTCAATTTAATCCATTTTAAATTCAGGCTGTAACACAACAAAATGTGGAAAAAGTCAAGTGTGAATACTTTCTGAAGGCAGTGTATGATACTTGTCATGACCGTCGCTTAAATAACGTGACCAAGGTGCAGCGTGAGTCGAGTCCCACATTTTATTGCTTGTGAAACTTCTAAAAAAAGACAACAAAGATATAACGATCGTGCAAACCGTAGCGCACAAAGGCACTTACACAAAACAATAGCCCACATCGCAGGTGGGAAAAGAGACACACTAAGTATGATCCCCAATTAGAGGCAACGATTATCAGCTGCCTCTAATTGGGAACCATACACATACACCAATATAGAAATAAACTCACTAGAAATCCCCCTAGTCACGCCCTGACCTAAAACACCATAGAGAACTCCGAGGGCTCTCTATGGTCAGAGCGTGACAATACTCCACTAAAATGGCTCCTGGTAAGTGAGTTAACCAGTGGAATTTGACAGATTAACCCATACCATCAATCAGCATGTAGGAACAATGCCATAGGGATGTACAGTATGTATGAGAACCAGATCACTACAGATTAGCTCTGAGGGACTACTGTATGTAACTTCTCCAGTTGAAACTGCTTGGTTTCTCATAATGAGGTAGAGGGGAGTGAAACTGGCCCCACATGCCTGGTTTGGACCTGGGGGTTGGACTCAGGGTTCACTCTCATTAAACCCAGTCCAGAGGCTGGACTCATAGTTTCAGTTTCCTGGACACGGTTTAAGCCTAGTCCAGGACCATAATGAGCAGTGTCCTGGATGAAGCTATTCATACATCATCGTTTTGCAGAATAGTGCTAGCTAGATCACGTTCCAGTTGACTGTGGTAAAAGTCCAAAGTTATGTCCAATTATCCAGTGTGTCTAAAACAGAAACATATGCGATATGGTTTCAAGGGAAAGCAAATGGATAAAGACCAAACAAGGGTGAAAATAGCAAGAGGACGGTTGACTTTTAGTAACCAACATTCTCAAGGTTGAACCCCATTGATCAGTTCTGTAATTAATCTACCTTTAGTTTTGATTTGCCACATTAATTTGTAAGAATATATCTAGAAAGCATTTTGATGGAGCAATGTTCAACAATAAGCTTCTGCTGGGGAAACATTATTGCTAATGGCCTTTAAATCAAACTGTATGGTATATATCCACAGTATTGCTCCAAATGCACATTATACACTGAACAAAAATCTAAACGCATCATGTAAAGTGTTGGTCCCATGTTTCATGAGCATAAATAAAGATCCCAGAAATCTTCCATACCCACAAAAAGCTTATTTCGCTCACATTTTGTGTACAAATTTGTTTACATCCCTGTTAGTGAGCATTTCTACTTTGCCAATTTAATCCATCCACCTGACAGGTGTAGTATATCAAGAAGCTGATTAAACAGCATGATCATTACACAGGTGCACCTTGTGCTGGGGACAATAAAAGGCCACTCTAAAATGTGCAGTTTTGTCACACAACACAATGCCACAGATGTTTTGAAGGAGCGTGCATTTGGCATGCTAACTGCAGGAATGTCCACAAGAGCTGTTGCCAGATAATGTAATGTTAATTTCTCTACCATAAGCCGCCTCCAAACTCATTTTAGAGAATTTGGTGGTAAGTCCAACCAACCTCACAACTGCAGACCACGTGCAACCATGCCAGCCCAGGACCTCCGCATCCGAATCCACAGAAAAAACACAACCCAGTTCAGAAATACTGACTTATAAACCACTATGAGATGGAATCAAATGTGAGTGACTGTGCATATCAATAAACACTGTAAGGTGTATAAATGTGGCATATGCTTATGACAGTCCCACTGCAATGTATGGTGCAATGATGTCTTGCAACAAAGAGTCCTACCAGACCGTTGTATGGCAGTGCAAATTCAGTGTCCTCCAAGGAAAAGGAAAAATAACTCTTCACATGCAAATCTTCTTACGGATGTCCTGGGTTTGGGCGGCTCTCCATCCTTGGTAGAACTGAATCCATACTCAAAAAACCTGACTTGTTTTACAAACAGGATCACACAATATATATACACCATGAGTACCTTTCATATAAACATTAATATAGCTCTTAGCTTTAATCTCTTACAGGAATAAGAAAATAAAACTTTATCAAAATGCTTTACACTTTAACTACAGCACCAGTCTCACATGAACTGAACAATAAACTAGCCTGGGCAATGCAAAGGACTTTACACAACTACAGCACCAGGCTCACGTGGACTGAACAATAGACTAGCCTGGGCAAATGGAAAGTACTAGTGCTTACACCTATACACCATTTCTTATAAAGTTATCTAAAACAGAACTGTGTACCAACATGGATTATGATAATAGCTAATCACATTTTATAAAAGTATGAAAACTAAAATAGTTTGCCATGCAGGATTAGCTTGATCACTAATGTTTGCTATTTCAATTGATCGATAGCTGAGCTAGCCTAAATGTTAACGGCTTGTGCGTATGCTTAGTTCATTATGAACATGCACAAAATGCTAGCAATAGCTTAGCTAACCTAATCGCTAGCGGCTTGTTCTCCTTATTAAACCTAACCAAATCCTGGGGTCAATCTGTCCCTCAACCCCTTCACAGTACGTTCGGATAGATAAGTAAGTGTTAATATCTGTTTTTGTCTTTTTACTTTTTCTCGCAACAATTTGAAACTTTGTTTTTCTTCCATAGAATGGTGGTAGCTCTTCACGTTTCGTTCAAGCGCCTTTTCAATATGTTGGAGCCCACTGGTGTAGAACGTGAGGTTAGGAGAGGGACTAAGAGAGAGTATTGAGTTTTGATTTGCTCAAAATAAACTGCTCGTCATGCAGCTTCTGTCAGATGATTTGTAATAGCTGTAAACTTTTAAACATATCACAATATAAGATAATATGATTGGTTACTGGAATCTCACTAGTAACAACTGTCACGCCCTGATCTGTTTCACATGTCCTTGTGATTGTCTCCACCCCCCTCCAGGTGTCGCCCATATTCCCCATTATCCAATGTGTATATATATACCTGTGTTCTCTGTTTGTCCGTTGCCAGTTCGTCTTGTTTGTCAAGTCAACCAGCGGTTTTCTCAGCTCCTGCTTTTCCCCAGTCTCTCTTTTTCCTCGCCCCCCTGGTTTTGACCCTTGCTTGTCCTATCTCTGAGCCTGCCTGCGCTGCCTGACCTTGCCACTACTCTGGATTATCGACCCCTGTCTGCCTTGACCTGTAATTTGCCTGCCCCTATTGCTGTAATAAACATTGTTACTTCAACACAGTCTACATTTGGGTCTTACCTGAAACGTGATAACAATAAGTATTCAACATTAGTTGACCTGCGTTACACCTGGTTCCCAAGTGGGTGGGCCTATGCCCTCCCAGGCCCAACCATGGCTGCGCTCCTGCCCATAGATGAAATCCATAGACTAGGACCTAAAAATATATATTTAAATTGACTGATTTCCTTATATGAACTGTAACTCAGTAAAATAGTTGATTGTTGCATGTTGTGTTTATATTTTAGTTTAGTCTAAATTCAGTCTGGTTCTTGTTTGACCTATCAGCAGCCATAACATTCTGTGATAGCCAAAACTGCCCCAGTGTAAAATCACTGTAGATGTATTTCAAATAGCAACAGACCCTGTGTAATATATCGATTCAAACACCCCATATCCAGCCATCAGACCATTATACCCAAATGTAAGTTGAATCAGCCAGTAGAATAACAGCGCACGTTCAAAAATACCCCCTTAGGCAAGGCTTGGCCAAGATTACTCCAGGAGTCATAAAAAGCTGGTTTGACTGCAGTATTAAGCCCCTTCACACAAAAGGAAAACATCAAGTGCAGAATTCTCCAGTATGGATAGCTGCGTTGTGGTTGGGGTCTGTGGGGGTGTTCTGGTGGTCAGGACTGGGCCAGTTAAAACAAGCCTGGCTCTGGCGCTGGGCAGCTTCAACTGTGGCGGCCACACATGTATTGAGCTGGGTGCCAGTTAGGGCCTGGGTCCTGGACCCACTGTCCTCCAGCCAGGGCACATCATATCAACCACAGGTCACTTCCTGTTCTGTTGATAGACCGGGCCACAACAGGAGGGCTTCCAGTTACCCAAATAAATAGATAGATTTTCAAAAAGAAAAAAAGAGAGAAGCCATTAAGACATCCGCTCCATTTCACTTTGAGCTTCACCCTCAAGACACACACCCTCTTCCTCTCATAAATGTGTTTTATTTCATTTCCTTTTACCTTTTTATAGATTTATATCCAGCTTTCCAGTGACTTAATTTATTTTCGCAGCAATAATATTTTCTATGAACCTCTTGACGGTCGCCTAGGATAGGGGGCGCTACAGCGATTTTTGAAACAAATTCGTGCCCATTTTAAACGGCCTTCTACTTAAACTCAGAAGCTAGGATATGCATATAATTAATACTTGTGGATAGAAAACACCCTAAAGTTTCTAAAACTGTTTGAATGGTGTCTGTGAGTATAACAGAACTCATATGGCAGTCAAAACCCCGAGACCGATCATAACAGGATGTAGAATTCTGAATTGCGGACTCAACTTCATCACTTTGCCTATAAATCACACCGTGAGCAATGGTTCATTGAGCACTTCCTATTGCTTCCACTAGATGTCCCCAGTCTTTACAAAGTGGTTTGAGTCTCCTACTGTGAAAACTGACAGAATGAGAGGCTGTGGAAAGTGGTCACATGAGGAGGGCCATCACCATTATGACGCCGGCGCCCCTGGCTACCCTCCCCTTTCGAAACGTTTTGAAAGACAATGCAATCGTCCCCCTTGAATCTTATTGGAGCTCTGGTTGAAAAAGGCCCTAAAGATTTATGTTATACAATGTTTGACATGTTTGAACGAACCTAAATAAAAAAAAAATGCATTTTATTGAAAGAGGAGTCCCGCGGCCGACGGAAGTTTTGGAGCAGCCTTTAGAACGCGCTAACAAGAACAAGCTATTGGGACGTAAAGGATTAACTTTTTCGAACAAAAATACATTTGTTGTGGACCTGGGATTCCTGGAAGTGCTTTCTGATGAAGATAATCAAAGGTAAGGGATTATTGACAATAGTATACAAGAGTAGATTTGATATGCGATTGTTCCAAGATGGCGCTGACCTGTAACGGTAGCCTATTTTTCTGAGTATCGCATCCCCTTTTATCGCAAAGTGTGATTACCCAGTAAAGTTATTTTTAAATCTGGCATTACAGGTGCTTTCAAGAGATATTCATCTATAAATCTTAGAATGACAATATTACATTAAAAAAAAATTTGAATAGTAATTTAGTAAATTGTAGCGCTGTTTCACCGGATGCATTTGTGGGAAAATAGTTAGTCAACGTCACGCGCCGATGTAAAATGCTGTTTTTATATATAAATATGAACTTTATCGAACAAAAGAATGCATGTATTGTGTAACATGATGTCCTAGGAGTGTCATCTGATGAAGATTGTCAAAGGTTAGTGCTGCATTTAGCTGTTTTTTGGTTATTTGTGATGCATGTGGTTGGTCGGAAAATGGCTATGTGGCTACTTTTACGATATACTCCTCTAACATAATCTAATGTTTTGCTTTTGCTGTAAAGCCTTTTTGAAATCGGACAATGTGGTTCGATTCAGGAGAGGTGTATCTATAAAACGATATAACATAGTGCTATATTTGAAAAATATATATATTACATTTTGTTATGCTAATGGCGATAGGATTTTTCGCTGGATGTCCGTCCCGCATACGGGACTGAGCCCGACCAGGGGTTAAAAGAAATGCCCATCAAAGCCCTGCTGCACCCCTCCCAGATCTTATGAGAAGTTGTCTTCACAGAATTCTTTCCTGCCAAGTGATTACCGACAGAATCATTATTTTTTTTGGGGGGGGGGACAGAGAGACTTGTGGGAAGGTGGGGGCAAGTATATGACGGTGCTCTCTCTGTGCATAAATTAGTTTCTTCTCTTAAATCATCTTAACGTTGTGCAATTTTTAATAAGTAAAAAACGATAGAAACATCATGAACTGTGTAGAGTGTTGATGGTAACAGAGATAGGGAGTGTTATTGTTTCTAGAGAACTTCTTTATCTCGACTGGGGTCATTAGATGAGCGATGGGGTACAATTATTAGATTCCAACACTTGGTGTAACCTAAGTAGATTATCGGACGGAGACCAGGGCCAACTACACTCTTAAAAAAAGGGTTACAAAAGGGTCCTTCAGGTGTCCCCATAGGAGAACCCTTTCTGGTTCCAGGGAGAACACTTTTTGGTTCCAAATAGAACCCTTTTGGGTTCCATGTAGAACACTCTGTGGAAAGGGTCCTACATGGAACCCAAAAGGATTCTACCTGGAACCAAAAAGGGTTATAGGGACAGCAGAATAACAATCTTTTTAGGTTATAGATAGAAAAAAAGGTGCTAAGAGTGTATCTAAGTCAGACATGGTGAGGTAACAGAAAAACAACTACTCAGCACAAAATCTATTTCTCTTAAAAAATGTATCTGTCAGTGGTAGTTATGTTTAAACTCCTCACAGGCTATGGGGTTTTCACACTGGGTTAATGTACCAGCCAGGGCTGTAGCTAGCTTCCAATTGGCAGCCCTTCTCAAGGTTATTCACATAAGAGATCCAACGAAAACATGTCAGAGCCATAGCCACTGACTGCCGTGTTATACAAGGACATGTAGCACTTGGTAAACTAACATCCTGACAGACTACACACCAAGTAGCAGATGGTGAAGGCTTGCAGTTGCACCCCTGTGAGTCCGATGTAAGCACTCCATGCCAGTTGATGCCAGTTCCTGTAGATCTTAAATCTTCACTCTAAGCCTAGTTTCAGTGGACACAGTGTGTGTATATATAGTGTTGAAGGGAAAGACTGATCACAAAACAGAACAGTCTATCGCCAGCACATTCATTACGAGCCCTGTTTGTTTCTCTGTTCCAGGAGGAAGATGTCATCTCTCAACATGGTAACTCAAACAAGCCTCTGCTCAGACCACAAAGAGTTTATAGTTGAATGGGGCCCTATTCCAGAATGTAGAGGATGGCTTACAAAAGCAGATACTAAACTCAGCAAAAAAAGAAATGTCCCTTTTTCAGGACCATGTCTTTCAAAGATAATTTGTAAAAATCCAAATAACTTCACATATCTTCATTGTAAAGGGTTTATTTAATGGACATGCACCTGTGGAACAGTCGTTAAGACACTAACAGCTTACAGATGGTAGGCAATTAAGGTCACAGTTATAAAAACTTAGGACACTAAAGGGGCCTTTCTACTGACTCTGAAAAACACCAAAAGAAAGATGCCCAGGGTCCCTGCTCATCTGCATGAACATGCTTTAGGCATGCTGCAAGGAGGCATGGGGACTGTACATGTGGCCAGGGCAATAAATTGCAATGTCCATACTGTGAGATGCCTAAGACAGCGCTACAGGGAGACAGGACAGACAGCTGATCATCTTCGCAGTGGCAGACCACGTGTAACAACACCTGCACAGGATCGGTACATCCGAACATCACACCTGCGGGACAGGTACAGGATGGCAACAACAACTGCCCGAGTTACACCAGGAACGCACCATCAGTGCTCAGACTGTTCGCAATAGGCTGAGAGAGGCTGGACTGAGGGCTTGTAGGCCTGTTGTAAAGCAGGTCCTCACCAGACATCACCGACAACAACGTCACCTATGGGCACACCCACCGTCGATGGACCAATCCGTCGCTGGATTGGCAAAAAGTGCTCTTCACTGACAAGTCACGGTTTTGTCTCACCAGGGGTGATGGTCGCATTCGCGTTTATTGACGAAGGAATGAGCATTACACCGAGGCCTGTACTCTGGAGCGGGATTGATTTGGAGGTGGAGGGTCCGTCATGGTCTGGGGCAGTGTGTCACAGCATCATCGGACTGAACTTGTTGTCATTGCAGGCAATCTCAACGCTGTGTGTTACAGGGAAGACATCCTCCTCCCTCATGTGGTACCCTTCCTGCAAGCTCATCCTGACATGACCCTCCAGCATGACAATGCCACCAGCCATACTGCTTGTTCTGTGCATGATTTCCTGCAAGACAGGAATGTCAGTGTTCTGCCATGGCCAGCGAAGAGCCCGGATCTCAGTCCTATTGAGCACGTCTGGGACCTGTTGGATCGGAGGGTGAAGGCTAGGGCCATTCCCCCAAAACATGTCCAGGAACTTGCAGGTGCCTTGGTGGAAGAGTGGGGTAACATCTCACAGCAAGAACTGGCAAATCTGGTGCAGTCTATGAGGAGATGTACTGCAGTACTTAATGCAGCTGGTGGCCACACCAGATACTGTCTATTACTTTTGATTTTAACCCCCCCCCTTTTTTCAGGGACACATTATTCCATTTATGTTAGTCACATGTCTGTGGAACTTGTTCGGTTTATGTCTCAGTTGTTGAATCTTGTTATATTCATACAAACATTTACACATGTTAAGTTTGCTGAAAATAAACGCAGTTGACAGTGAGAGGGCGTTTCTTTTTTTGCTGAGTTTACTAGTTCTATCCCTGTAGCTCTAGCGAAAAGGCAGACAGAATACAATCAGTACATCCTTATTAATAATTGCGTAAAGCTAACTGTGGGTTGATGAGCCATGACACCTACTGTATGCAGTGTATCACTCAACACAGACAGAGTGGGATCCCACGGTACAGATTTACAAAAATAGCTTTACTACCTGAAGAAAATGTCCTGGCTCAGGCAATAAAGGATATGAGCACCTGCACTGGTTATTACTGACATCATAGCGCATGTTGAGGGCAATCCCCTTTCTTTCCACCCTCTCCCTCCACCCTGTCCCTCCCCTAGAGGCTGGTGGTGATTTCACTGACCTGTCGGGGATGTCCCGGGGCACATTAGCCCCTCTTGCTCGGGGTGCAGCCTTGGAACTTTTGTTGGCAGTCATCGTCACCCTCGGACCGCCTACACGCCTGATAGACAGACAGGATACAACACATGAAACTCCCCAGCCGTAACATGGACAATACATCAGCATCCAACAGACTGAAGTCTTTGTGATTGTTTGGGTGAGGGTATACTTGTAGCCGTGTACATGTTGTTTATAAATCACAACAAATTCATTACTTACTGTTAATAAACTGCAGTAATAAGAAAATGTGTTATGTGAAATAAAGCATTATCCAAAACACTCGCACTTGAATTTGAGACCTTGAGAGTATAAGTGGGTCAATGTGCTCTGTGCATATTTGGCCAAAACCATGACAAATATGGAGCTTAATCTCAGCCATGGGAGTGCCATATCAGATATCAGATGGATGACTTCACTGGATTCCTAACAGTGTGAGTAAACACCAGAGCATAAAGTACAACAACCAAGGAGAGAAAGGGCTGTGCTGTGTGAGGGACTCATCTGTGCTCTAGGCTCTGCTCTGTTAATCCAGCATCTCCCTCTCTCTCTTCTCATACAAATTAATGGAAATACAGAAATCATGAGGTCACAGCTCCAAACGAGAATGGTCCCTGAAGTCTCACAACAGAAGACAAATGTCTTCGGTTGCCACAGAAACGGCAGAAATATTTCTGAATCATTCAGGCCACTTGGACAGGAGATCTGGGCTTGTTTAAAAGAAACCTTCAATCTCACTCCATTGTTTTCCCATCAATTTAGAGCACAAAACTTTAAAAGGTAGAATTAAAGAAATTAAAGAGCACGGTCTCTAGATTGTAATTACGGTGCACCCTTAAAATCGCTGTTTGAGATTGAAGTGGGCAAGAATAGCCAGTAATTGCAAACAAAGCACAGAGCCAACTAAAGAGGGGAGACACTCCATCCCCTTCTGATTGGAATGTGTGTTTTTATCCGTCTCTGCTTGACTAGAGCAGCCAAGACTAACAGACTTGCTCTCTTCCCATGAACGTGTTCACCTAGAGGGCTAGGAAAAAAAAGCCTAGCTGTGTTTTTATTGCAGACTTTAGTTTTAGAGGCTTGTAGTTTGTGTGCTGCTGAAGGCTCTAAGGACTCAGGCTAAACAGGGATCTGATTGACATGATGACAACATCGCCTGCGTTACGTGCGCGAACATTGCAAAATACATTTACACATACAGTTGAAGTCGGAAGTTTACATACACCTTAGCCAAATACATTTAAACTCAGTTTTTCACAATTCCTGAAATTTAATACTAGTAAAAATTCCCTGTCTTAGGTCAGTTAGGATCACCACGTTATTTTAAGAATGTGAAATGTCAGAATAGTAGTAGAGAGAATTATTTATTTAAGCTTTTATTTCTTTCATCACATTCCCAGTGGGTTAGAAGTTTACATACACTCAATTAGTATTTGGTAACATTGCCTTTAAATTGTTTAACTTGGGTCAAACATTTCGGGTAGCCTTCCACAAGCTTCCCACAATAAGTTGGGTGAATTTTGACCCATTCCTCCTGACAGAGCTGGTGTAACTGAGTCAGGTTTGTAGGCCTCCTTGCTCGCACACGCTTTTTCAGTTCTGCCCACAAATTTTCTATAGGATTGAGGTCAGGGCTTTGTGATGGCCACTCCAATACCTTGACTTTGTTGTCCTTAAGCCATTTTACCACAACTTTGGAAGTATGCTTGGGGTCATTGTCCATTTGGAAGACCCATTTGCGACCAAGCTTTAACTTCCTGACTGATGTCTTGAGATGTTGCTTCAATATATTCACATACTTTTCCTTCCTCATGATGCCATCTATTTTGTGAAGTGCACCAGTCCCTCCTGCAACAAAGCAACCCACACATGATGCTGCCACCCCCGTGCTTCACGGTTGGGATGGTGTCTTCGGCTCGCAAGCCTCCCCCTTTTTCCTACAAACATAGTGATGGTCTTTATTGCCAAACAGTTCTATTTTTGTTTCAACAGACCAGATGACATTTCTCCAAAAAGTATGATCTTTGTCCCTATGTGCAGTTGTAAACCTTTTTTATGGCGGTTTTGGAGCAGTGGCTTCTTCCTTGCTGAGCGGCCTTTCAGGTTATGTCAATATAGATTATTTTGTACCCGTTTCCTCCAGCATCTTCACAAGGTCCTTTGCTGTTGCTCTGGGATTGATTTGCACTTTTCGCACCAAAGTACGTTCATCTCTAGGAGACAGAACGCGTCTCCTTCCTGAGCGGTATGACGCCTGCGTGGTCCCATGGTGTTTATACTTGCATACTATTGTTTGTACAGATGAATGTGGTACCTTCAGGCGTTTGGAAATTGCTCCCAAGGATGAGCCAGACTTGTGGAGGTCTACAATTTCTTTTGATATTCCCATGTCAAGCAAAGAGGCACTGAGTTTGAAGGTAGGCCTTGAAATACATCCACAGGTACACCTCCAATTGACTCAAATGATGTCAATTAGCCTACCAGAAGCTTCTAAAGCCATGACATCATTTTCTGGAATTTTCCAAGCTGTTTAAAGGTAAGTCAACTTACTGTATGTAAACTTCTGACCCACTGGAATTGTGATACAGTGAATTATAAGTGAAATAATCCGTCTGTAAACAATTGTTGGAAAAATTACTTGTGTCATGCACAAAATAGATGTCCTAACCGACTTGCCAAAACTATCGTTTGTTAACAAGAAATTTGTGGAGTGGTTGAAAAACGAGTTTTAATGACTCCAACCTAAGTGTATGTAAACTTCTGACTTCAACTGTGCATGTTATTCAATCATTTCATTCAAACTGCTCGTGTGCTTCAACGAGCGTCTGCGTAGCCAGGCGCTAAAATAGAACTCCCATCTCCCCATTGGTTTTTAGGAGCATATACCCACGTGGGTGAATGAAAGATGAACTGAGGTCCACACTCCATTCCAGTTGGTGGTGTTAATGCACCTTAAAGTTGGTTGCCAACCCCCATATAAAGTCCACAGAAAAAGAAGACTGAAGGAGGAGAGATTACTAGAAACTAACCATGTTTCCCCTTTCATCTGTGGATTAATTGTCAGAGTAGAGACTCAAAATGGGTCAAAATTCTACAAAGATCCAGAAAAAAAGGACCTAGTGCATTTCAGGTAAAATAAAAACCCAATGTTTGTATCCCATGACAAATTAGCTAGCAACATCAAGCTAGCGAGCTAAATGTCCATGAATGTTTCATGTGTTTCGACCTGTCCCCAAATTAATATAGTTGGTTCAAGGTTCATGTTGATATTTCAACCTGACATTTCGATGGCGGACGCACGCGCATGCTTGGTCTAGTCGGCATGTGAGCCAAACGGGCCATCACTTTTACACTACTCTGATCAACATTATATTCAATCAAAGGGTAATGACTTACAGTCTTGCATATTTCTCTGCCTGATTGATAATGGAGTTCATATCATTATCATAATTTCACCAAAACATGTTTATTATATATTCATGTATTATTGTGTTGAAAC
Source organism: Salmo salar (assembly GCF_965601325.2). NCBI lineage: Eukaryota > Metazoa > Chordata > Actinopteri > Salmoniformes > Salmonidae > Salmo > Salmo salar. The sequence continues at coordinate 27,570,845 of NC_138301.1, forward strand.
GGATGTTCAGATCAAATGTGTTGTTTCTTCAACGCTTCTCTCTATAACGTCACACATTCTGTGGTGTCCATGACATCGCAGACATCAGCACCCAGAGGAACCCGTGTTACTAACCCGTGATCACGTGTGGCTCAGTTTGTAGAGCATGGTGCTTGTAACGCTAGGGTTGGGAGTTTAATTCCCACAGGGGACCAGTACCAAAAAAGTAAGAAAATGTGTGCACTCCCTACTGCAAGTCTCTCTGGATAAGAGCGTCTGCTAAATGACGTAAATGAACACCCTGTCATTTCACCATAAACAGTCCCTGGATGCCCACATGTCCCTCGCACAGTTTCCTCCCTTCAAATGCCACTCTCATCTAAAATACAGTCTCAGCACTGAAACAACCCCTCTTCCAAAGTGTTTCGGTTTCTATGGAGGTCAATAGAAAACCCAGAGAGGAGGGTGCTGGGCTCTGGTCAGAAGCTGTTTGTTTACAGGAAGTAGTTATATGAAGCAGCAGTAGCCCTAGTGGAGCTGAGCTGAGCCCTACAGAGACAGATGAGGAGAGCGACGGCACTGAGCCCTACAGAGACAGATGAGGAGAGAGACGGCACTGAGCCCTACAGAGACAGATGAGGAGAGAGACGGCACTGAGCCCTACAGAGACAGATGAGGAGAGAGACGGCACTGAGCCCTACAGAGACAGATGAGGAGAGAGACGGCACTGAGCCCTATAGAGAGAGATGAGGAGAGACGGCACTGAGCCCTACAGAGACAGATGAGGAGAGACGGCACTGAGCCCTACAGAGACAGATGAGGAGAGAGACGGCACTGAGCCCTACAGAGACAGATGAGGAGAGACGGCACTGAGTCCTATAGAGACAGATGAGGAGAGAGAAGGCACTGAGCCCTATAGAGACAGATGAGGAGAGAGAAGGCACTGAGCCCTATAGAGACAGATGAGGAGAGAGAAGGCATTCCTGCTGTCATCTATTTCCTGTTTTAGTGGACTGAGAGGACAGAGCATACGTCTTCATTTTGATCCAGCTGCACAGGGAATTGCCAGAATATCCTGATAGATCCTAACAACTGCAGTTGTTTTGGTTCGTTCGGATCTTCTGCAGGCAGGGAAAGCCAAGGTATTCAGAATGTGAGCCTTGGAGTACAGTGATGGTGATTAGGCTACACTCAAACACATAGCCATAGGCTCTGGTCTGTATTTATTTCTGTGCACACAACCATAAGTACCCAAAGGTATACTTGGAGTTTCACCTGTACATGCTTTCATTTACTATTGTCATCAATGTCACAACATTAAAAGGCATGTGAGAAAAACAGAACATGTAAGCACATCCGTGGTGACTCCTCAGTGGAAAAATGGGAGGACCATCATCTTCAGTGAATTTCATAAAAATAGTGAAACATTTAAAAGTTACCCTTTTTAGATAAAACTATACTAAACATATTCACGTCACCAAATAATTGATTAAAACACACTGATTTGCAATGAAGGTCCACAGTTGCCTCAACAGCACTCTGTGGGGTAGCACCATTATGTAGCCAGAGGACAACTAGTTTCCGTCCTCCTCTGGGAACATTGACTGCAATACAAAACCTAGGAGGCTTATGGTTCTCACCCCTTCCATAGACTTACACAGTAATTATGACAACTTCCAGAGGACGTCCTCCAACCTATCAGAGCTCTTGCAGCATGAACTGACATGTTGTTCACCCAATCAAAGGACCAGAGAATAAATCTAGTACTGAAAGCAAAAGCTACAGCTAGCTAGCACTGCAGTACATAAAATCTGGTGAGTAGTTGACTCAGAGAGAGAAAGACAATAGTTTAACAGTTTTGAACAAATAATTTCTTTAAAAATGAATGAGAAGCAAGAGAGAGAGAGAGAGAGAGAGAGAGAGAGAGAGAGAGAGAGTGAGATATTTAGTTGTATTTTTTTCACTTTCACTTAGCTAGTGAATGCAGCTAGCTAGATTAGTCTACTCAAGCACCCGGCTTTAACAGAGTGGGATGCTATGTGAGCCAGCTGGCTATGGCTGTCCAACACTGGAACTCTTCCAAGTCAAGATAAGCTTTTGGTTTTATTAATTTATTGCCACCTGGGCCCACAGGTGTAACTACTAAACTGCTTGCTGACTGTACACTGTACTGCATGATTGTAGTGGGTTTACTAACGCTTTAGTTCTAGTAGCTATGTTGACTATGAGACGTTAACTAATATGGTGACAATGATATAGGCTGTGTGTAGCGGTTAGCGGTTATGATATGAAGGTTTTTTCGCATGGTCACAGACAGCTGATTCTGTAGAAAAACTTTTCTTAAAACTGAAGCAAACGGAACGAAACGGGGAAAAACATATCTGAATTTGTCCAACAGAAACTCTCGTTTGCAACTGTTGGACTAATGATTACACCCTAGATCAGTGAGATGCAAGCAAGAGTATGCAAGGCAGTATTGAATGTGTCACTATCACCTTGATTACTCACATTTTTTCTCGTTTTTTTCTCTGCTGCAACCTAGACTAGGTTGCAGCAACCTCATGATGGGTATAGACAAAATGTGAGTATCATGTAGTAGCCTAAACCTAGCTGGGTGAATTGAATATGAATGACAGTTATCCAATATGCTGTAATAGAAATAAGGCCATGTTCATAAAAAATTATAATCCTCCCTCATTTTACACTTCACCGACCACCACTGAAGAACATTAAATATTAGATGAAATTTGGACAGAATATCAGATGTCTGAAAATATTGCTATTTCTTTTAAATACCTGCTACAGCTTGATGAAATCGTTTTTTTTCATTGACTTATTGAAAGATGCACAGCTGTAAAAATACTGTCGCCTGTGCGTAAAAACACTTTCAATAGTAACATCTGGAAAGCAAATACAGTATGCTTAGAAAAAAGGAGAACTTATCAAGACAGGCATACTGATAAACCACAGCAATTAAAAACACATTTGAAAAGTCTCTCAGCTAATCTTAATGGTTCTGTCAAAACAAATGTAGAGTACCCCAGGATTCTTTATAGGCCTAGGTATCAATTTTGTAAGAACTTCAGATCAGTACAGTTTCCAAATATGAGGCTTACTGCCTATACCTACATTGAGTGTACAACACATTAGTAACACCTGCTCTTTCCATGACAGACTGACCAGGTGAATCCAAGTGAAAGTTATGATCCCTTATTGATGTCACCTGTTAAATCCACTTAAATCACTGTAGATGAAGGGGAGGAGACATGTTAAAAGATTATTTTAAAGCCTTGAGACAATGTATACATGGAGTGTAAACTCAGCTTAAAAAGGACCATGTCTTTCAAAGATAATTCGTAAAAATCCAAATAACTTCACAGATCTTCATTGTACAGGGTTTAAACACTGTTTCCCATGCGTGTTCAATGAACCATAAACAATTAATGAACATGCACCTGTGGAACGGTCGTTAAGACACTAACAACTTACAGACGGTAGGCAATAAAGGTCACAGTTATGAAAATTTAGGACACTAAAGAGGCCTTTCTACTGACTCTGGAAAAACACCAAAATAAAGATGTCCAGTGTCCCTGCTCATCTGCGTGAACGTACCTTAGGCATGCTGCAAGGAGGCATGAGGACTGCACATGTGGCCAGGGCAATGTCCGTACTGTGAGACGCCTAAGACAGTGCTACAGACAGGACAGACAGCTGATCGTCCTCGCAGTGGCAGACCATGTGTAACAACACCTGCACAGGATCGGAACATCCGAACATCACACCTGCGGGACAGGTACAGGATGGCAGCAACAACTGCCCGAGTTACACCAGGAACGCACAATGCTCAGAAACAGTGCTCAGAATGTCCGCAATAGGCTGAGACTGGCTTGACTGAGGGCTTGTAGGCCTGTTGTAAAGCAGGTCCTCACCAGACATCACCGACAACAACGTCACCTATGGGCACACCCACGGTCGATGGACCAATCCGTCGCTGGATTGGCAAAAAGTGCTCTTCACTGACAAGTCGCGGTTTTGTCTCACGAGGGGTGATGGTCGGATTCACGTTTATCGACGAAGGAATGAGCGTTACACTGAGGCCTGTACTCTGGAGAGGGATCGATTTGGAGGTGGAGGGTCCGTCATGGTTTGGGGCGGGGTGTCACAGCATCATCGGACTGAGCTTGTTGTCATTGCAGGCAATCTCAACGCTGTGCGTTACAGGGAAGACATCCTCCTCCCTCATGTGGTACCCTTCCTGCAGGCTCATCCTGACATGACCCTCCAACACGACAATGCCACCAGCCACACGGCTCGTTCTGTGCATGATTTCCTGCAAGACAGGAATGTCAGTGTTCTGCCATGGCCAGCGAAGAGCCCGGATCTCAATCCCATTGAGCACGTCTGGGACCTGTTTGATCGGAGGGTGAGGGCTAGGGCCATTCCCCCCAGAAATGTCCGGGAACTTGCAGGTGCCTTAGTGGAAGAGTGGGGTAACATCTCACAGAAAGAACTGGCAAATCTGGTGCAGTCTATGAGGAGGAGATGCACTGCAGTACTTAATGCAGCTGGTGGCCACACCAGATACTGACTGTTACTTTTGATTTTGACCCCCCCCCCCCCCCCCCTTTGCTCAGGGACACTTAACTCCATTTCTGAAAGTCACATGTCTGTGGAACTTGTTCAGTTTATGTCTCAGTTGTTGAATCTTATGTTCATACAAATATTTACACATGTTAAGTTTGCTGAAAATAAACAAAATTGACATGGATGTTTCTTTTTTTGCTGAGTTTATATGTGTAAGTGACTTGAACGGGGTATGGTAGGAGGTGGTTTGAGTGTGTCAAGAACTGCAACGCTGCTGGGTTTTTAACGCTCAACCGTTTCAAGTGTGTATCAAGAATGGTCCACCACCCAAAGGACATCCAGCCAACTTGACACAACAGTGGGAAGATTTGTCAAAACGGGCCAGCATCCCCGTGGAACACTTTCAACACCTTGTAGAGTCCATTCCCCGGTGAATTGAGGCTGTTCTTAGGGCATAAAGGGGTGCAAGTCAATATTAGGAAGGTTTTCCTAATGTTTTGTACACTCAGTGTATATGGAACACTTGGTAATGACAAAGAAATGGCAGTGATTGTTAAACAGGCTACTTGTGCAATGCAAGAACAGTAGGCAGGTTTCAGCGTGTAATTACAAAGAAGCCAAGTTGAGGGCAACAAGTGAATTGATGATTCATAGGAAATTAAATTCACAAAATTGAAATTACTTTATTTTTTTTAATTACTTTATATTTTTAAATTACCTTTATTTAGCTAGGCAAGTCAGTTAAGAACAAATTCTTATTTACAATAACGGCCTAGGAACAGTGGGCAAACTGCCTTGTTCAGGGGCAGAACGACAGATTTTTACCTTGTCAGCTCGGGGATTCGATCTAGCAACCTTTCAGTTACTGGCCCAACACTCTAACCCCGAGGCTACCTGCCGTCCAAATGCCATCTTAATATGTTGTTACTTCAGTTTTGAGTGTTGAGTGTTTTAAGTGTTTGAGTGTTGCACTCTATGTGCAATCAGCCAATATTTACTATGTGGCACCCGTGGCTACACGGCCAATATTTACTATATGGCACCCGTGGCTACACTCATAGAAAAAAATGTGCTATCTAGAACCAAAAACATTTTTTCGGCTGTCCCCATAAGAGAACCCTTTCATTTACACTTTATGAAGAACCCTTTCCACAGAGGGTTCTACATGGAACCCAAAATAGTTATCCTATGGGGACAGCCAAAGAACCCTTTTTTCTAAAAGTGTAGTGATATAGGTTATATGCACAACCTACTTCAAAGTTCCCAACAATGGAGAGATTTGGGTCAGAGAAGTCCAAGATGGAGCTTTGGGGAGTAAACAGTAAGGCGTTAACCAGCTGACTTCCTGAGACTGATACCATCTCTTCACATTAAAAAACTAACTATAGGCCTCCCGTTTCGATCCCAGGCTGTGTCACAACTGGCCGTTACCGGGAGCACCATAGGGCGGTGCACAGTTGACCCAGCGTCGTTTGGGTTAGGGGAGGGTTTGGCCAGGGGGGCTTTACTTGGCTCATTGCGCTCTAGCGACTCCTTGTGGTGGGCCAGGCACCTGCAGGCTGACTTCATTCGTCAGTTTAACGGTGTTTCAGAGGACGCTTGACTCGACCTTCGCCTCTCCCGAGCCCATTGGGGAGTTGCAGCGATGAGACAAGATTGTAATTGGATATCACGAAATTGGGGAGAAAAACAGGGTAAAATAGGTACAGTTTCTCTCCTGGGATGTCAAAGCAGCAGCAAACTGTCAAACCATGTTCAGTAAAAGGTGGTCATGGTTCGTGTCTAGGGCTAGAGTACGGCAATGTCTTAAATGGCACCCTATTCCATATATAGTGCACTACTTTTGAAAAGAAGGCAAGAGTCCTGTGAAAACATTTTCTATGATCTCTTATTAATTACTTTAGGCCCAACCTTTGGCACTTTGTCTTTCCTTGTTATTATCACAATGTTATGGTCACTACAGCAAATGGAATCTGATATTGCTTTGGAGCAAAGCTCTGCAGCGTTAGTAAAGATATGATCAATACAAGTGGATGTCACAGATCCAACACTTTTGGTATGCACTCTAGCTGGTTGAGTGATAACCTGGGTCATATTACAGGTATTGGTCACAGTTAGAAGCTTCCTCTTGAGAGGATTGCTAGATGCTAACCAGTCAATGTTCAGGTCACCCAAAAAATAGACCTCTCTGTTATTAACATCACACATATTATCAAGCATTGCAGACATATTATCAAAATACTGAGTGCTGGCACTTGGTATATGAGATTTAAGAACACTGCATACTAAACTTATATTTTCAGTAATTTATAAATGTCAAGGAAGAGATGCTCAGATGAGACCAGTGGTGTAGTGGAGGGTAACCACAAGTAAACACACTTTATTTTTGCTTGACAGTTTACCCACCTTTTGCAGAAAAATGCATTGACAGTAGGCGTTACTTTTTTCACAGACCGGCGATCAGAGTTTATCCACCTATTTTCTCACCACTGCATCACTTGGTGTGAAGTCAGCTTTGTTTGACCCACAAGGGTTAACTACATATTCAGGAATGCACCTCCCTGTCAGATATTGACATGGAATTTGAGTATTGATTTAACATTCAGCAAACGTTATGAACAAGACAAAAGGGAGCTAACAACTGTCCTTTCAACAGGCTGTCTGTCCTCCCACCTCTGCATTCTAGTCATGCTGCATTTACATGGCCTAAATCCCAAATAGCACCCTATTCCCTTCATAGTGCACTACTTTTGACCAGAGCCTTATGGGTCCTGGTCTAAAGTAGTTCACTATAGGAAACAGGGTGCCATGTGGGGAATGACAGCAGGCAGATTTACACCCACTCTGCCCCCCACCCAGGGGTCCACAGACAACCAGAAGTGAACTGCAGGTTAACCCTGACCCTGCATGACTGAGGCTCATACATAATACATACAGTATTCTGTTGAACTACAGGACACAAGGTGGAAAAACAGATAGATGGATGGATGGAAAACACTCCACATCAAAGGAGATGAGTTTCTCGTCTTACCTACATTTGGGATGCGCACTGGATAAGCACTGATTGAGCAACTGGTTGAGCAAGTAATGTTGTTGCACAGTAGTTACAAGGAATACAATACTGTGATATGATCTCTCTGAATCATGAGTTAAAAAAAATTAAAAAAGGCCTATCAACAACAATGTTCAAGGTATATGTTTATTCTCGCCAGGTTCCTCAGAGCCAGTTACAGTTAGAAAAAAATTGTGCCTTCTGTCAGGGGATCTAAGACATTTACTCTTTCCCTAACTGTCTACATGACTTACAGTATCTGCCATCCAAACCACTAACTCATAACTGTCCTGTTGTGTCTTAGCCATACCATATTCTACAGCAAAAGGCATATCCATTATGGGGGGAAATCGTGAGGATCACAAACTATGCTTGCTTGTTGAGGAGGCAAGTCTGTGTGTGTTCCTGAGACAGTTCGGGTTGGAACGGAAGAACTCTTTGTTTTCAACATGTCCTTGAGTGGGCAAACTCATGGTTAAAAAGTAAGCCGTTTATCGGGTGACCGAAACACACAAATACTATGCAAAGCTACTCCCGCTAGTTTGTGTGTGTGTGTGTGTGTGTGTGTGTGTGTGTGTGTGTGTGTGTGTGTGTGTGTGTGTGTGTGTGTGCGCGCGCATGTGGGTGTGCGTGCGTGTGACGTGCATGGGCTGTGGAATGTTTCATCTCATAGTGAAGCCATTAGGTCCATGGCCTTGTCAGCCTTGACAGGCCCACAGGCCAGCCCATCACATAGAGGAATGTGCTAATATTTGTCCTGTCCATCAGGCCTGGTATTCAACACATTAGACAGGAGAGGGGCGGGAGCTCGGAGCACCAGGCTTCAATGATAAGAGCTTCTTTATCATCCAATAAAGATTCTCAGACACTCAACTATGCATCTTTGCTCATCAACACCTGGCAGTTACATACCGAATATGAGATGTCAACGTGATTTGGTGAACACAGCACTTTTCATGGTTTGGGTTGTGATGATAACAGTAAGTTAAATGAACCTCCTGAGGAGCAGCCTTGGCTTGATGTCATTTCCATCCAGCACCACCACATCTCTGGTGGAAATCAAGTAATAACAACAGACACAATGGCTTCCAGAAATAGAAGCATTGTTCTAATTTTGTTCTCCAGTCTGCTACTACACCTCTGTCTCAGCCTCTCTGGCAGACATGTCGTCCTGACCATTTCTGCTGATCAGCATACTCCAAGGTTTTCAAACTACTGCTGAGCTCACTTACAGCCAAGAGCCAGCCAGGGAAAGCAGAGTAAAACCTCTGAAAACTCTTTCCAGACGTCACAACTCACCAGAGGACATGAGGAGTGTATGGACCCATGTATCCACAGGCATTCTTTTTCGTCTTCAAAAAACCATTTCATTTTCTCCCGTGCGTTCTCGGCGAGGAAAGAGGTTTTGGGACTGCTGTTGGAAATCCGACATCAGACGTGAGTCTGGAGGTTGAATTACTGGATAAATACCATGTTAGAGGGGAAGGAGGAGCCACTCCAGACACTCAGTCCCTAGCATAACATCATATGGTCCTCATAAACCTTTTACATGGAGGAGACGCATTGGAACTGTTCATGTGGTGTATGTACATACAGCCTGTCGTCATGGACCAAGCATGTGTTTAGGTTGAGGAGAACGACTATGAATAACGTCTCGGGTAACATGAAAGCATTATAAAAGGCCTTCTACCTGGATGAGAACTCAGTTCCTAATTAACAGTCCATACAAATCTCCTCTCTGCCTCGCTCTAACACATAGGCCGCAAGAGGCTGGCTTTTGTCTCCTTTTGACTTTCAGTGCCAGATTTTCGAAAGAATGGTCCAGTGGACATCTTTTCGTCGAGTGGGCGGCTGTTTGCTGAGCACTGTCGGGCCCCTTAAATATCCATCCCACAGAGCTCCATTCGCCTCTTTATGGGCAGGGGCACCACAGGTTGACACTGTTCATGGCAGCTGCACACTCCCTACACAATAACCACAAGTCCCTGCCACTGTAGCTCTCTGACTCAATGGGCCAGATGGAACCAATTCTTTCAGTCTTTTTCATTCCTCTTTTCTCTCCATCTTTCAGCTGTTTACGGTTCCCTTTTATCTTCAAGGCAATACTAATGGCAGATATGCCCTTTTTGGAAAGCTGGGGAAAAGTATTCTGGGCAACCTGGATATGAGCAGGCACAGCTGTCGGAGCTGCCATGTGGAAAACAGGCTTATGTCCATTTGAGCTGCTGCAGGGAGCTGGGATGTAGGATATATGTCACTGGGCTGACTTCTGACACACAGGCTTTAACTTCCAATGAAAGACGGAAAGGAGGACAAGACATTTTGTGTGCCTCCACTGTCTTACGACTGTTCTCCCTTACTCTGATATGGAAGAGGGTTCATTTATGGATCACGAATCTGAGGGATGAGAGGTGATCGGACTGAACCCTTATGACTGCCTACACTCCGTGGCCAGCTTATTCACAAAAATAGTTCACTCCTACTGACAGTGAGTCATGTGGCTATGGCTTGCTATATAAAGCAGGCAGACAGGCATCGAGGCATTCAGTTACTGATCGATTGAGCATTAGAATGGGCAAAACGAATGACCTAAGCAACTTTGTGCGTGGTATGATCCTCGGTGCCAGGTGCGTCGGATCCAGTATCACAGAAATGGCCGGCCTCCTGGGCTTTTCACACACGACAGTGTCTAGGTTTTACCGAGAATTGTGAGACAAACCAAAAACATCAAGTCAGCGGCAATCCTGTGGGCGATAACAACTTGCTGATGAGAGGTCGAATGAGAATGGCAAGAATCGTGCACGCTAACAGGCACGCTACAAACAAGCAAATAACGGCGCAGTACAACAGTGATGTGCAGAACGACATCTCGGAATGAACAACTCGTCAGTCCTTGTAACAGATGGGTTATTGCAGCAGGCGACCACACCGGGTTCCACTCCTATCAGCTAAAACCAAGAAGAAGCGGCTCCAGTGGGCACGCCATCACCAATACTGGGCAATTAAGGAGTGGAAAAACATTCCCTGGTCTGACAAATCCCAATTCCTGTTGCGTCATGCTGATGGCAGAGTCAGGATTTGGCGTAAGCAGCACCAGTCCATGGACCCATCCTACCTGGTGTCAACAGTACAGGCTGGTGGCGGTGATGTAATGGTGTGGGGAATGTTTTCCTGGCACACGTTAGGTCCCTTGATACCAATTGAGCAACGTTTCCATGCCCTGAAGAATTCAGGCTGTTCTGGAGGCAAAGGGGGTCCGACCCAGTACTAGATACCTAATAAACTTGCCACTGAGTGTATATCCTATGTAAAAGATAAGATAGATGGATTGCAGAAATGTTTAAGACGAGCTATCAAAGGAGAAGCAGAGAAAATACATTTGAATATCATTCCTTTTAAGGCACCTTTGCATGATCAAAACAGGAAGATATAATGTATAGTAAAGCAAATGGTATGTAATCCAGGGTGAGATAGTGACTACACGTCAAGGTGGAGCCTGAGTGCCAGCCTCCCAGCACTTACTTCAGGTCACAGGCAGTTTACCTTACCAATAGCCTTTACATGGCAGGTGAGCCTGAAATAATGCCATGCCCAAACCATTTTCAATATGCCTTGGACAGGTTTCAGAATGCCTATGAAAGGTTGTGCAAACACTCAGTATTTGTAATGCCAAACTCCAAAGAGAGAATGGGATTGGTGATATTTGAAAAGGATAGCATTTCCCATCTGCTTAAACAGAGGGAGTAGATTGCACTACACCCAAAAGTAAATCAAAGGTCTCTGTCATTCAAAACAAAAACAAGAAGTAACAGGAAGTGACAGCCTACTGTACAGGATCTTAGTTAAAGGCTGGGTGGTGAGCAGAAAGGATAACACAGAATACCTGTGAATCAGTGTCAATACTAGGCTTTTTTTGTAGTACTACTGATATTAATTACTGCATTGTTGGAAAAGAGCTTGCAAGAAAATACTTTTCACTTGTGCACGTGACAATATAAACGTTAAACTTGAATCACTCAATAATGTGTATTGTGCGATAATTTATGCCAAGTTACGAGCTAAACTTAGCTACATGACTACCTAGGATTCATACACTGGCTGAACTACCAAGCTTCCATTCCAAAACCATAGATGGCCCTATGTCTTGACATTTTTATTCGTGCTATGGGCCTAAAATGCAAATGGCTGAGGTGAAATGGAGTAGAAAAGGGAAAACCCGGAGGAAGATGCAGCACATTGAAGGCACTGCATAAAATTGATGCACCATTAACCTTTAACAAGGCAAAGAAAAAATAACTGACATAACTTCTGACACTTGTGGGGCAGACTTGTGGCTGGATTATCCACTGCTGCATGTATAGCCTAGACCCAGTCAAATGATGGTTTAACTGTGACATCCAATACAGTCATTCTCTGTGGGCTATATTCCACTAAGATCCTGTTCACAGTGTATCACATGGTTTCCCCATGAATCTTAAACCACTGAGGGATCAACACAGATCTACAACTCATCATCAAGGTTGGCAAGCTGACATTGAATTCCAACAGCTTCAACAGGATAGTGATCATTATATGGCTTATAGGCTAATAGTATGCCCAGTATGCCATTTAGATGCCAGTAAATAAAATGGTGAAAAGGCACCCTAAAGCTGTGTGGCTCCACTAAACATTGGGTTTCTATTATGGGTGATGTGTGGACACTGGGCATAGCAGCATACATATAGCCTACCAGTCTTACCCAATAACTGGGTGTGTGTATGATATCATACACATTGTCTGATAATGCCAGCCTAAAAAGCATCTGGTGACATCCCACCGTTGCCCCTGTTATGCAAGCCCTGGCCAGAGAACAGAGGGGCCTTCCAATCTTGCTGCTGACAATCCAGTCCAGTGAGAAGGAAAGGTCATTGTTAGATATGCACAATAGACAGTCTGTTCGGGAAAAGTTCAAGAAAAAGAGCTTGCAGCTGCAGCGTCTGCCTAGTCGCAGTGATAGTGAAAAACTTCATCTAACACAGAGATGCCCCTCAGAGAGAAACAATAGAATCCACATTAGAGGACATACAAGGCTATGATTATGGCTATTCTCACTCAACAGCATTAGTAAATCTGAGTCAGATACAATCTCAGAACGTTTGTAGCTAAATTATCGTAGCTCTCAAGAACCCAAGGAGGCCCAAGGGAGTTTAGGTTGACCCTCTTTTGAATTGAATAAATTATCTCGTGCTCCACAATGTCAACTTTAGTTTGGCAAAATGTATTTAGCCTCAACTCACTCAGTCCAATTTAATTGAATTGTTTTGACATTCACATTATCTACTTGAAAGAGCTCAGAACAAGGATGGCGTTACATCCCCCAAACTGTTATGTTACCAAATACGGTTAAAAAAAACCCCAAAAAATCCATTCGGTGAAATATTTATTGTAGGCTATACTTTAGGTTTGCCAATTGATACAATCGCATATAACCACGAGATGGATTTGCGCTTCCCGAACTCTGTCTGTACGGCATTCGGATACTTCTGTTGCAACTCGCTATATCCTCGTTAACCCTTTATAAACTATCCCCAATAATGTAAAAACTTCAAATGGCGACCGGCTTTACCTCAGAGTCGCGCCTCATTTCCACAGCCATTTTTCCCCCCAAAAATGCCAGCAAATATCAATCCCGTTAGATAAATTGTAACAAAAAAATAAAACGTTTCGCTTTGCCAGATAGCTGCAGCTTTCCCACTGAACTGAGAGTCATGTCTTTCCAACCAAATCCCTCCCTCTTTGAGACCTCTGGAGAGGCGAGGGCTGGACTAGTTTCCATGGAGATGGGTTGTTTGCCCCCCACTTCAATGGATCTGGCCCCTTTCCATTCTCTCTATCCCACACACAAGCGTGCAGCAGTTCTTTGTCTATTAAACAGTATATTTCATAGGAATGACCAAGAGAGTCAGATAGGCTCTGGAATTATCCTCAGGACGTCATTATCATGTGGTCCACATTCCATTTGGATCTTTTTGACACTCTCTTCCTAGCCTTCTAACAGCATATAAAGAGAGTGCACAAGACAACACTAGAGTGGTCTCAAATACACAAATGCCAGAGGGGTAAGAAAGTCTTGGAGTTGGAAACTAAAGTCAACAAGTGACTATTACAACATATAAAGTGGACAGCATGATGAGCCAGTACAGTATATTCCCACGTTTGGAGAGAGAGGTTTATTAAAACAACAGCTACGAGAGAACCCTATGTTTAGTTGTGGAATGAATAACTACTCGACTCAGCATGGATATTCTCTCAGGGAAACATTTAGAGAAGATTTCTGTGTAATTGTTTGATTTTGGTGTATCCAACTATTTATAACACAAACTAGCAAAATCACAATGTAACAAGAACATAATTAATAGGCTTACACACACTTTTGAACTGCAGAATGATACTCAGAGATGCAGAATGAATCCGCTATTCGTCCAGGAGATAGATAAGATGTCAAAACACATCTCAGAAGATAAAGTCAAGGTTGAACCTTTAAAGGCCTGTGTCAATTAGTGAAATTGTGTAATTATGAACAGCCTCAAGGGCTTGATGATGAGACTATCTCCAGAGAGAAGGGTTTGTCAAAGACATCATTTCAGGTCAAACTGAATGACGAACACACAGCCAATGAGTTGGAAGACAGTTGCCATGATTAGTCCCAACAGTCATACATATCTTTAAAATTAGGAGTATAGACTGTTATCAATTAACATAATACTTAACAAAAAACAAGTTAACAAAATACTTATTTAACAAAACTATTAACAAGATCCATTAAATGTTTTTTTGACATTATATGTAATTATACTAGGACATTATACTGGTTGGAGACATATCCCAAAGTAATAATTCCGATATTCAAAACAGTGAACACATGTAAACCCCTATGAGGACAGTTACCAGAATCCATGTACATATTAGCAGATGTGATTCCTTGTTGTTGGACTGCAGTGTGGATCCTGTCGCTCTCTGGTTGGTTTTATATAAGAGGGCTCTAGACAGGCTTAAACCTCATGCTCTGCTCTCCCAACATTAAACAACACTGCAGTCTGAGTCCAGACTAAACAAGGGGGAGGATGCCTGCTAGGAAGATCACCATACCCAAAGTTGCATCTGTTTTTCGCTTTCTTAAGTGAAGGTTCCCTCCAAGCAAAACAGCCTTTTTTAACAATCATTGTTCTAATTGTTCAGAGACTTTCGTTCTTTGTCATCAAAGACAAATATGGTCGGTAAACAATATGTGTATGGTCCGTAAACAATATGCGCAACACCTTTACGCTACTGATTTCTGGAACATTTTCGATGCACTTAAGAAAAACATGAAAAAACACAAACGAGCCACATGAATTCAAAGTATTGGAAACATGCATGAGTCAACACACGAGTCCACTCAACCTTACTCTGGTGAAGGGAACAGCTATTGGGCCACAGCAGAATTTGAAAAAGAACTGAGCATTTCTATCCAAAACAACTGGCACAAAGTCTACAATCAAGAATCAATGTCCCCTTTCACAGGAAAGGATGCAGAAGACTGAAAAGGGTAATTATAAAGCCTGTCTTTCATATCTACTCTATAATGTAATGCCTAATCATCACAAACAAATGTCAGTTTACAGCTTACCCATAAATCAATTCTCTCATCAATCCCTCTGAGCTTCAGCAGTAGAAACATAGATGGGGGAGAGATCAAATCTAAAGCCATCCCACTGCGCACAGACATCAGTTCAATATCTAGTTTTGATTTACATTTGGTTGAGTTGTCAACTAATGTGAATTCAGTGTGAAATCAACAAAAAATGTCACCATGTCATTGGATTTAGGTTAAAAGTTGGGTGATAATTAGACTAAATTCCCTTACACGGATAACTTTTTTCAAATCCAAATTTTGCTGAAATGATGTGGAAACAACGTTGATTCACAATTTGGAGTTGATCTACCTGTAATGAATAGAATCCACACCACAGTTCTACCCAGTCTCCCCCCACAGATCACGCCATACACGTGGTCTGTGGTTGTGAGGCCAGTTGGACGTGCTGCCAAATTCTCTTAAACGACATTGAAGGTGGCTTATGATAAAGAAATGAACATTCAATTCTTTGGCAACAGCTCTTATGGACATTCCTGCAGTCAGCATGCCAATTTCACTCTCCCTCAAAACTTGAGACATCTGTAGCATTGTGTTGTGTGACAAAACTGCACATTTTTGAGTGGCCTTTTATTGTCCCCAGCACAAGGTGCACTTGTGTAATGATCATGCTGTTTAATAAACTTCTTGATGTGCCACACCTGTCAGGTGGATGGATTATCTTGGCAAAAGGAAAAAGGCTCACTAACAGGGATTTAACAAATTTGTGCACAAAATTGGAGAGAAATAAGCTTTTTGTGGGTATGGAAGATTTCTGGGATCTTTTACTTCAGCTCATGAAACATGGGACCAACACGTTACATGTTGTGTTTATATTTTTGTTCAGTGTAGTTGTCTCTCAGACATGTCAAAGCGTCATAAAGTATAAAGAGTACTGAGTGGACTCTGACAGCTTTGTGCTTCAGATTAGCAGAGGTACTAGTGCTGTTTCATACTGGGAAAGGCTGGCTCCAGTAGTATGGATGCACAACGAAGAACAACCTCCTGGAATCCACTGTGGTGTCAAGAAGTCTTATCTTCAGGGTTTCTTCTGTACAATGTAAGCAATACATTACGCTGCTTCTCTGTGAGTGTAACATTAGAAAATGAAATACAGTCCAAACCTAAATAAGCACTACTTAAACATTCATAGAGAAATCACCTCCACAACCATGACAGAGAGACTTATTGTTTGTATAGGGCTACTTGCACAAGAGAATACAACCTTTTTCAATGCTCGGTCTCAGGAATTTGTCCACAGTTTTGATGGCATAAATCTATTTTAAAATCATCTCCCTGAGGTATACAACTCTCCACCTTTTACCCCCTGCTAAAGCCATTCAGGCATAGGGAAAAAAACATATGACCAGGCCAGTGTTTTTTGGACCCGTTACAGGTCCAATGTACCTTGCATAGGATCCATCGGTCATGTTCAGTGAACCCACAAAAGCCACAGACAATTGACAGTAACCCACTCGAGTACACTGTTGAGGCTTCACCATACCCTTACCACAAAATATTCCTGTGAGAGCCTCTCCTCCGGCATCTGGAGATTTTAAATAGCCAAGGGCCAGCGGGTCAAGGGAGCTATGGAAATGAGGATGGGCCAGTCACATATGAAAGCCTCCAAGCAGCCAAACAGCATAAGGTCTGATTGAATCACAAGTCTAAACTGCTTCTGTTTTAACATAAAGATGTTTTTTTTGGAACAACATATTCAATTTCAAGACAGGTCATGAGGCACCCTTTAAACTCCAGCAGTCGAGTCCTCTCATGTTGATGATGTCTATCCAATACTACTGCCCTAAGGCCTACAGAGACGACAAGACTCACCCTATAAATACTTCCTCTCCCCCTACAGTACCAATTTGCATCAAAATAAGCTTCAGGGCCTGTAGACTTTTCAGTGGTTCATCTAGTATCATAATGTAATCGTATCCATCTTCTTTTATCCCTTAGCATCATTGGGCAAAAATATGATTCGATCTCATTCTGTTGCTGAGAAATTTCTTAAAATGGACAAAAACCTGAACTTTTTGATATCACAAGGAATGCTACTAGAGGCATGTAAGCTATGCTGTGTGTGTGGTTGTTTGATTATGCATACTTGTAATAGGTGCTACAGCCTCAGGCATCACTATGACCCCTTTTGACTGTTCTCTTCATATGGAGTCCATTTGGAATCTGTGACCCATGGAGAACGCTGTTACCAAAGGCTGCCAAGAGACTTTTAAAAGATCTGCCACTGCTGTCCCCATGTACAAATAATACACATCTCCACAGATCTAAAGTCACTACCGCACATGGGATTTATTTTTTATTTCTAATAAACACCCACCTATGTTTTGCAGCACTGTTGGGATTGAGCAAACACTTCAGGACATGATCCTGTGCCGTATTTGTTATCAGGGAGGAAATTGGCAGCCTCCAGTCACATTAGCCTTCATCCTGATTAGTTCAATGTGCTAATGGTATTATAGCTGTCAGCCTCATATACTGAAAGTAGAGGAATGTCCAGTACATTGTCTTAATTCTTGATCCAGATGCTTTCTTAAAGGCCCAGTGCAGTCAAAATATTGTTGAATCTGTGTTTTGTATCATATTGTATAACAGCTGATGAAACTAATACTGCAAAAGTGTGAAAACATTTGATCAGTGTCAGTGTTATTTGGTTGAAAACACAATCTACACAGGACCTTCTAATCAGCCTGTTTGCATTTGCATGGGCGAAAGTTTCGGCTTGCCTGGTGTCATCATCAGGCGGTAAATTGCTAAATAGACAAATAACAAAGAGAGTTCCGAACCTCTCTGCCAATAACTGCTAGTTTTCAGTTTTCCCCTCCCAACTCAGACCACTCCCAGACAGTCCAAGCAAAATTCTAGCTTGATAATTTTTTGGCAACAAAAACTATTTTTGCCCATTTTAATGGATATCTATTACAGTAAGGTACTTAATTGTTACTCAGAAATTATTTGATATTGATATAAAACGGCTCCATTGGGCCTTTAAGAATTACAGGATAAACACATGCATGGAAGTAGTTATTCTCCCTTGTGCCCCTCCCTAACCACAGTATTTACTCAAGAGATGTCTAATAATTCACATTCTGAACATCGGAAATCTTTGTACTGTTATAGACAGGAATAAATCATACCAAACAGCCCATCATCAATTTCAAGCACAGAGAGTAACTGCTCAGCAAGGACCTACCTATACACTCTATTATCTTGCATTTCAGTGGCATTGAAAGGTATTTCCAGACAGCAGCCATAATGTTAGTCTGACCATGGCCAGGCAGACCTTGGGAAGGTTCTGACTGAAGCTTCTCCTGCAGGGATGCAGTCTCTATGAGCCTTGAAACGATTCCTACAGTCTGACACTTAGACACTGCAGAGGGGATTGAGGAGACAGCAGTGGCGGTTCTAGAACATTTCAACTGGGGGGGGCCAAGCTGGGGCCAGTTGTACTGTTAGAGGGGCCAGTTACATTAGACATTATTGTTGTCATATCGTTTTCTTCACTGCATTGCAGGCATTAGATATGCAACTGTTCAGGGAAGTCAGGAACCAATACACGCAGTCAGTCAGGCAAGCAAAGGCTAGCTTTTTCAAGCAGAAATTTGCATCCTGTAGCTCTAACTCCAAAAGGTTTTGGGACACTGTAAAGTCCATGGAGAACAAGAGCACCTCCTCCCAGCTGCCCACTGCACTGAGGCTAGGTAACACGGTCACCACCGATAAATCCATGATAATCGAAAATTTCAATAAGCATTTCTCAAGGGCTGGCCATGCCTTCCTCCTGGCTACTCCAACCCCAGCCAACAGCTCCCCCCCCCCCCGCAGCTACTCGCCCAAGCCTCCCCAGCTTCTCCTTCACCCAAATCCAGATAGCAGATGTTCTGAAAGGGCTGCAAAACCTGGACCCGTACAAATCAGCTGGGCTAGACAATCTGGACCCTCTCTTTCTAAAACTATCCACCGCCATTGTTGCAACCCCTATTACCAGTCTGTTCAACCTCTCTTTCGTATCGTCCGAGATCCCTAAAGATTGGAAAGCTGCCACGGTCGTCCCCCTCTTCAAAGGGAGTGACACCCTAGATCCAAACTGTTACAGACCTATTTCCATCCTGCCCTGCCTATCTAAAGTCTTCGAAAGCCAAGTTAATAAACAGATCACTGACCATTTCGAATCCCACCGTACCTTCTCCGCTGTGCAATCCGGTTTCCGAGCCGGTCACGGGTGCACCTCAGCCATGCTCAAGGTACTAAACGATATCATAACCGCCATCGATAAAAGACAGTAATGTGCAGCCGTCTTCATCGACCTGGCCAAGGCTTTCGACTCTGTCAATCATCGTATTCTTATCGGCAGACTCAATAGCCTTGGTTTTTCTAATGACTGCCTCGCCTGGTTCACCAACTACTTTGCAGACAGAGTTCAATGTGTTAAATCGGAGGGTATGTTGTCCGGACCACTGGCAGTCTCTATGGGGGTACCACAGGGTTCAATTCTCGGGCCGACTCTTTTCTCTGTATATATCAATGATGTCGCTCTTGCTGCGAGCGATTCCCTGATCCACCTCTACGCAGACGACACCATTCTGTATACTTCTGGCCCTTCCTTGGACACTGTGCTAACAAACCTCCAAACGAGCTTCAATGCCATACAACACTCCTTCTGTGAACTGCAACTGCTCTTAAACGCTAGTAAAACCAAATGCATGCTTTCAACCGTTCGCTGCCCGCACCTGCCCACCCGGCTAATATCACCACCCTGGATGGGTCCGACCTAGAATATGTGGACAACTATAAATACCTAGGTGTCTGGTTAGACTGTAAACTCTCCTTCCAGACTCATATTAAACATCTCCAATCCAAAATCAAATCTAGAATCAGATTTCTATTTCGCAACAAAGCCTCCTTCACTCACGCCGCCAAACTTACCCTAGTAAAACTGACTATCCTACCGATCCTCAACTTCGGCGATGTCATCTACAAAATAGCTTCCATTACTCTACTCAGCAAACTGGATGCAGTCTATCACAGTGCCATCCATTTTGTTACCAAATCACCTTATACCACCCACCACTGCGACCTGTATGCTCTAGTCGGCTGGCCCTCGCTACATATTCGTCGCCAGACCCACTGGCTCCAGGTCATCTATAAGTCTATGCTAGGTAAAGCTCCGCCTTATCTCAGTTCACTGGTCACGATAACAACACCCACCCGTATTGGGGATGACCAGCAGGTATATCTCACTGATCATCCCCAAAGCCAACACCTCATTTGGCCGCCTTTCCTTCCAGTTCTCTGCTGCCAGTGACTGGAACGAATTGCAAAAATCACTGAAGTTGGAGACTTTTATTTCCCTCACCAACTTTAAACATCAGCTACCTGAGCTGCTAACCGATCGCTGCAGCTGTACATAGTCCATCTGTAAATTGCCCACCCAATCTACCTACCTCATCCCCATACTGTTTTCATTTTATTTACTTTTCTGCTCTTTTGCACACCAGTATTTCTATTTGCACATCATCATATGCTCATTTATCACTCCAGTGTTAATCTGATAAATTGTAATTATTCGCTCCTATGGCCTATTTATTGCCTACCTCCTCATGCCTTTTGCACACACTGTATATAGACTTTCTTTTTTTTTTTACTGTGTCATTGACTTGTTTATTGTGTTATTGGCTTGTTTATTGTTTACTCCATGTGTAACTCTGTGTTGTTGTCTGTGTCACACTGCTTTGCTTTATCTTGGCCAGGTTGCAGTTGTAAATGAGAACTTGTTCTCAACTTGCCTACCTGGTTAAATAAAGGTGTAATAAAAAAAATTTAAAAAAATAAATTAGCAGGCAAAAGACCATGTTCATAATCATCATCGTTGCCACTGTCTAATAATGATGTAAAAAAAGAACGATAGCAAAAATTAGTTATGTAAAAATGATTTCATACTCCCCATTTAGGGGGGCCACAAGGGGGTCCCTAGAACCGCTAGTGGGAGACAGACCCTCTCCGTCTGTCATTAACCAAAGAGGGACAGATAAGAGCCTAGACCTTAAAACACAGGATGGGTCCTATTAAAGGGAAGTACCTTGGAGTATTGTTTTTGCTTGGACATGCAATAATTTAGATTGAAAGAGTAGTTCTAATACTTTTACTTTCTTCCAGAAGCCTGCATTCCCCCACGCATGAAGCAACATTTTAAGTAATTCTTCCATAAAAGCATACTGCAAAGAAAAAAACAATTCACCCAAATCCTCCCATATTGACTGATATTCAAATGGCAAGAATAGTATAAAAGATGAATATATTATTATTTCAGTTAAGATGCCAGATTGGGTACTTAGGGTAGTTCCTATAAAAGGCCTAAGGCGCCCCCTAGTTTCTGTTCACAGTACAGCACTTGCTTTTGAGGTTACTTTATTGAATAAAACTATTTTGGGGAAACTATTGTTGTTCGTAGGTTATTCTATCAACCCAGCAATTCACTCTCATAAAAAATCTCAACCTTTTTGTGGCAATTATTTATGATTTTCTGAATTATTGTCCACGCAAGTTTCATAAAACAGAAAATGCAAGAATCAGTTTCATAAAACAGTTAATGCATTATATTAAGTTAAAACTACAATATATGGGTTTACTTTATGAACAAATTAAAAGGAAAATGCTCCTTACCTTATCCTTTATGAACTTATTTGAGTATTTTTCAACAATCCATTCTTTGACAACGCAAATGTAGCTCTCTTGCAGAGTATCCTTAAATCTGAATTTTCTGCGCGGAGCGTAGCCTACTTTTTTTCTGGATAACGGACTGCAATGCATACAAAAAATAAAAGGGGAGAGAACAGGAAACGATGATGGCAGCTCTGCAAAAGTCATTGAAAAATGAATAAATTATCACTATTGTCTTGTATATCAACATATTGTCATTAGAGATCAATTTTATTTGCAAACTTATCCTGTAATTTTACTTCGTGTTCTATTGTTCAATGGTGAACTTGCGAAATAGACCGATTATTTTCGTTCAGATTTAGTTTCCTCTGGGTTATATTATGAATGATGGATTTTTAATGCATTAATACAATTTAAATCTAATGGTTATTGAAATGTCTCATCCGTTGTAGCATTCCTGTTTATCGCCATATGCATAGCAAAGCCCTGTACTAAAATGATCATATTGATAGAACTCTGAAGGTATAGTATACCTGCCATTTTGAGCGCCTATCAATGTCTGCATTAGTGTAATGTTTTTGAGCGCCTATCAATGTGTGCATTAGTGTAATGTTTTTGTGCGCTTATCAACGCGATCATCAACTTTGGCTTATGTATTTTACCCTTTATGTTGAAGTACGACTCCTGGAGGATGGTCCAGGAATTTGACATTGTCCGCGGTAAACAAAATCATTATAAATATTACAGAAATGTATTTCAAATGTGAAGTTATCACAGATCAGAATTAACACTTTCATTAGGTCACCCAACAGTAGCATTTTCTACCCACTTTACCACCACCAAGCTATCCCAAATGATCATTATTTTATTTTTTTACATCAATGTAAAAGACAGATGGTGGTATCAATACGGTCTAACAGATAAGACAATGAAAATTATTTAAAGTTTGAATAAAGGTGGATCTCATTACTGAGTCATGTCAAATCAATCTGGAGATGGAGAGTAGAAGCTGAAAACAAAACGAGCAAGGTGCAGAGATGGTGTCCATTTGCTCTAGCCAGTGACAGCTGAGGGCTCTGACCACAGTAACACACATATATTCAAAGGAGAGGAATAATGTTCACATTAAATGTACAATCAGATGATAGGCTAACAGTCTCCCAAATGCTACATTAAACTTAGCCTTACAGGAGAACATGATACAGGAATGTTAACACCACAGTCAGCACACAATGGAATGCATACATCTGTACATCAACTGTTGTTTAGGGTAAAAGGTTGTAAATAAGTTTATACATCACTTCTGAAAAAACATTCTTTTTGACAATTTTACACATTTTTACTGTTTCCAACTCATTCCCATCTTCTGTAGTTTAGGTAGCAGCTGTTACATTTATTGTAGACATTTTCATTAGCTTGAGTGATTCATTTTGGCATATTTTTTTTATTTATTTACTCTACCCTCAAATGTCTCACATAATTTCATTGGTGACATGGCAAGCATTTACTGTTATCAGAAGCTGCCAAAATTACTGTAAAAGAGTGCATATGGTCAGACGTTTCTCCTTTATCAGAAGCCAAAGATTATCATCAGCTTGTGCAAAATGGCACGCATTATCCATTTTTGGAGGGGCTACAAACTGTAACATCTAACTTTCTATTAGTATTATTAAATCAAAAAGTATACAAAGTCATACAGACACTGGCATTATCTTAAGCCAAAGGTCTCAAATGCAACACCCCACTTCAACCTACTGATGTAGAGACCCTTTATGATCACCTCCTGAATACATAGAGCTATATGATCACATTTCAGGAAATACAGGTCCAGTTGAAGTACAAAACACCAATAAGGATGAAGCTCGGAAGTCAGGGGAAAGAATCAGACAAGACAAAAAAAAAGGACCACCCAGTCACAGTAATATTTTTTGCTTCACCCAGGGTTTTTTGTTTCCTGGGGATGGGTTTAGCTGAGCACCACGTGGCGGTCAAACACAGACTTCCTCTGTTCCTGGACCTGCCTCCGCCAGCGCTGCTGAGCGTGCTCCACTTTGTTCAGCATGTTGGGACGAGAGGTGGAACGAGACAATACGTTGTGGGCGTTGGCGAAAGGCTGCTGGTCCTGAACCCAAGAGACAGACATTACAGTGAAATTGTGATAAGCTAGAGTTGACCTTTTTCAGAAACATTTCCGAACACAATTCTCTATGAGATATTCATCAAATCGATTTACAGCATGAGACAAATCTGAAAACATCCCCACATACATTGCCCCAACAAGTCACACAATACGAGATCCACAACCAAACAACAAAAATGTCATGGCTACAACAACTGCTTTGACTTAAAGGACACCACTATAGTTGGGATGGGCAACATGCACACATACCCCGACATCATCATCATTCTGGAGCTGTGAGTGTCCAAAGAGCCTCCTCTTCAGCATGGGCTCCAGCAGGGTCAAGTACACC
Source organism: Salmo salar (assembly GCF_965601325.2). Taxonomy (NCBI): domain Eukaryota; kingdom Metazoa; phylum Chordata; class Actinopteri; order Salmoniformes; family Salmonidae; genus Salmo; species Salmo salar. The sequence continues at coordinate 27,595,260 of NC_138301.1, forward strand.
ATGTAGAGGAACAGCAGGCCCAGGATGGACAGGTAGATTATGATAGTCACCTGGAACACAGTGGACACAAATCAAAATGTTGTTTCACACGTGTCCCAAATACAACAGGTAGACCTTACCGTGAAATGCTTACTTACAAGCCCTTATCCAACAATGCAGTTCAAGAAAGAGTTAATAAAATATTTACTAAATAAAATCAATCAAAAAGTAACATGTACATAACAATAACAAGGCTATATACAGGGGGTACCGGTACCGAGTCAATGTGCAGGGAGTATAGGTTAGTCGAGGTCATTTGTAAAGTGACTATGCACAGATAATAAACAGTGAGTAGCAGCAGTGTAAAAACAAAGGGTTGGGTCAATGTAAATAGTCCGGGTGGCCATTTGATTAGTTTTCAGCAGTCAAACTCATTAGGCCTTGGCTGCCTGCAACCCATTGCCTCCATTTCAGCTCCATAATTATAGACAGAGTTGGCTGGTTAGTAGCAGAGCACATGCGCCGATGCTATCCCACTTGGGCAACACCGTTGCGTGATATCCCATCGCCAAAATCGTGAAGTTCCCTGTGTTTCAGGAACATTGAATAAAATTATATTTGAACCTACTTTGCCTGTTGTCCTTCTGCCGTTGGGAATTTAAGCAAAAATATTCACATGAAAGTATGAAGAATCATCTCCTCTCTGCTTTACCACATGGCAGGATAGCAACAGCACATGCGCGGCTAGCTAGTTGGTAGATTTCCCAGACTTACCTTGATAGTTCCAGAACTCCTCTCCTCATATTTGCATTCACAACGCAGACAGTACGCCTCCACATCCTTTCCATCAACTGGCATTGGCTCCACAACATGAAGGCAGTTACTGAAAACAAATATACAATTAAATCAGAATATGTCTTCAAAAGCACAGTGAGGTTGAAGTCTAACAGTTCTCCAAATATGATTTGAGATCATTCATATGACAGTGTAAAATTATAGTTAGCCTAATCCATCAGACAACCCATATGTTCACCACACCCAGACAGTGGTCACGTTCCACTGCATGCATCAACCAAATGGTTGCATGCCACATCATAGACTGTCATCGATTGACAGATTGTTATAACATATGGTATGGTTAGCTGATAGGTAAAATACCTATCCAGGTGTTGTACGATCTGGCAACGTCTAAGCAGTGGAACCCGACCAGTATGTAATCATCTGTAAATGACATCATGACAACACAACATACCAATCCTTTAGAGATACATTTTGTTTGTAGATCTGTCCATCGATGTCTCTGTACGGTGGGCAGGTACATTTACACCGGATATCCCCTGAATTCTTTGGGAAAAGTTGGGAAAATGGTCAGGCTGTGATATCAGAGAACATTTAATGCCATAAATGGTGATATAACTAGCTGCCTGCCTTCTAAAATAAGCCTACACAGCCAGTGGAATAATCACATTTACAGTAACTGTACAGAGCAGGTTACCAGCTTGATAGTTAACTAACTTTGTCCTTTCTTGTGACGATAATCAATGGCTTACTAGCCTGATCCATATTTGGCTAGCTAACTACAGTAACTAGCCAGCTGACTCAACAACTAGCATTAAACAATGTCAATATAAATAGTTTTTATTTATTTAAAGCAGAGAACAGTCATGTGAACAACTGAACCTACCTTAGCATCCGTCGCCTGTGTTGACATCAATAACAAACCAACAAGAAGAGCGAGCAGCTTGAAGGCAACGCTCGACATCATATTTATATGTTGAAGCCCCAGAGTACAAGCTACTGAGAAACGATATCCTGAAATCAGATACACGTTTTTTTTTAACTGACAACAATCCTTCTGCTAGCATCAAACATTTCTTTCGACAGATCAGCTGACAACTGCCTGACATCTCTTCCTGTGCGCGTAAATAGTATTCCCCGGGTAAACAGCTGTCGGAACAAAAAAATATAGCAATGATGGCCTTTCTGTGAGGGTCCTCGCTATCCGGCATCCTTGGGACGTACATACCCACCTTAGATTATCTCATAGTGTATAAAATCTCCCAAACCTGTGTTTACAGCCAGACCTTATTTTTTGGCGTTTATTAAAAAAAACATACGCCGAACCATGGCGGAGATTGTGCCTACAAAAAGACGCCATTACTATTTCTCTTTATAAAGTTGAAATTTAAAAGGTTAAGGCACAGATAGAACAATGAGACAGATATTTCACCGGATGTATACATGTGATGAGATGGATTTTGGCCGACATTCTTCACATTTTCTCATCGATTAAACATTTTATCTCAATACAGTTTTTTGTTCCCAAACTAACAATATGTTATGCAGACTTTACCCATTGCCAAAGTTGTAAGAAACCGTATCGTTTCTTATTGCACACGCGCACTTGCGTTCCCTAACGGAAATATGCAGAGGCCAATAGGATCTCCCTAACTCGTGCTTGGCTATGCCCAACTCCTTTGCTTGTTCTTCCCACTATTACTTATTTGTTCCAATTGGAAACGACAGGGTGTGGTCTTGGTTAAGTTATACAAATCCTTGGTTAAGGTTTTTTTTAAGTTTGCACAAATCTTTATTTAACTTGCTGTAAATAACAGTAACATGCAAAACATAAACATAACATAACATAACAGCCAGAGGGAATCCAAAGAAATTAGAGAAAAAAAAACAAAAAACTATTATATCAAATAAAATACAGACATATATCGAATACATTTTTTTGACATATTGTTTTGTATACGTTTTAAAGATTCTACGTACTGTTCCAAATCAGATAAAAAAATTAAGAAAAGGGGCTTTTTCTTCATAAATTTTGATTTATGGATAAAAGATTTTCCTAATAAAATAAAGAGATTTATGACATACTCACGTTCAATTGTGGAATCAGTGTAGTAAAATAATATGTCAAACTTAGTAATATCAATGGTTGTATGCAATTTGCGGCTAAGATATAGTTTTACATCAGTCCAAAACACTTCACTATATAAACAATTACAGAATAAGTGTTCAATAGATTCAGTTTCTAGTTCACAAAAACTGCATTCACTGGTAACGTCAAATATATATTTAGAAATCAAGCTATTACACGGATAGCATCTATGGATTATCTTAAAGGAGATCTCCTTTACTTTATTGGTCACCATAAATCTGTGTGGAGTGAGCCAAGCACGGCGCCAGTTTACATCAAACGATGAAGCCCAACAAAATATCGCAGAGGGAATAGACTTCCTGTAGAAAATATCCCTTATTAAACGATTGTTGAATTTCGTATCTAGTAGACCAATGCCATTCACCTGAATATCGCTTACAATCGGAGAATCCTTGGTTAAGGTTAGTGTAGCCTCCTCGCGAACCAGGCTTCCGGTGACAACGACGTGATTTTGGAGGTATGGCAACGCGAGACTAGGGTACATTTAGGGTTTAGGGTAGGAACATCCCAAGGACGCCGGATAGCACTAACCCTTCTGTTTTCTTACAGTGTCTCTGATTTCCCAATGTCTTTGTTACAGTGCTGAAAATATAATCATTGTACATTTTTAGGAATTACAATAGGTGACAGCGTGGCAGGCAATATTTTTGTTTAATTCAAGAGCGACAACAATTAGAACTAACTGAACACAATAACTCATGTTATAGAGCCTATAAAAAAAACTACATCATTAATGTATTATTTTGATTTGGACAATGTTGTTGCTTATATTGAAAATAGCATATCAGAAAGCAAAAGAAGTAAAGCAAAAGCACAATATTATGTTTATTTGCTTTATTTACAACATGTTATATGTACAAACATAAAAATATAGACATATATTTATTTGCTAAGTCATAAGTGAATAGAGCAATTCTATTATACAAACCTCTTATTCCATATCTGGAATGTATAATGTCACATACTCCCCCTCATATTGTTCTACATTTCTAGTCACACCACTCAATAATCTCACTTCTATGAGTAGTGAAAAGTAGTCTTTGAATGATCATAGTGAAGAGCTAGTCTTGATCCATGGGCATTTGTTGTTCACTCAAAGCCCAGTGGCATGGAATATTCACTGTCTGGTCATTTATTAAGTAAAACCATGTTTCCAGGACAGTGGAAAACGCTAACATTAATTTGAGACAGCAAAAATACAGGTTGTGAAGTGATGTGTCGATACTGCACATGTGTCAGGAATGCAGTTAACTACAATACGTTAACATTTTCATCTAATACTTTTTACACAATATACAATAGATTCATAAGGATAATTTATTTTGTGGTATCACTACATTCTTTGTAGTGTTTTAAAGTTCCCACCATAAGGTCACATTTGTGCAATATTCTTTTCTCTTATTTAGGCATATTTCTGTCATCAATTCTGATCTAAATGTGAAACATGACTTTAATAATGTATGTTATAAGTATACACTATCTATGTGGTTGACATTTAGCATAAACCTCAGTTAACTTTTTCTACATAATCAAGAGTCTTTTCTCATCCGCTTTCAACGCTATTGGTGAAAGTTCCGTTTACCATAATTATTTTGAAGATGTTGTTGTTACACCAGTATGCAAATCAAAGCTTTCATGAATTTAAATGCTAACAATCAAATAAGCTTACCACTTCAAGCTTTATTCCTGAGAATGAAAGTTTAAAATCAAAAGGAAAAGACAAAGTCTGTCTAAACGTTGCAATACTCACACACAGGAGTGTATGGAAGTATCAGAGATGGATGTGGTATCGAAGTACAAAAAACTTAGCTCTAGAATGTAGACCAGATGTGATAGCCACTTGTCTGCATCATGACAGTCCACTACCCACCTATTCCCAGAAGGTCCAATTGAAGTCCATTTGAGGAAAGTGTCCGAGTCCATCTCTCTCTGTCAACTCTAGACTCAGTCAGTCTCTGTACAGACAGGAGAAGTAAATGACTATTTTCTAGGGAGTTACTGGTAGAAGCGTTTTCTGAGATATCCACGAAGCAACTTGATGATTGTGCCTTCTTAAGGGCGAAGGAATCTCAAGACCTTGGAACGTAGAAATCGGATGAAGGATTTGGGGAACATTTCTCTTGACTCCTGTGCTGTGTAGTTGAAGAAGTTCTGTGGGTGGGCCAATACATCAAACAGTGCCTTCATAAGCTTCTTGTCCTGAGAAGAGAATGTAAACCAAAAATTAGTACAGATTAGAATTCAATCTGAGACAGAGCCAGCAATCATCTGACATTTTTACGTTGGTGCTCAAGTGAAGTTTGCATCCTGAATTTCTTATTGTATCCACAAGAGGGGAGTATATGGCAGACAAAAGCCTTTTCCACAGGAAATACATGAAATCTTTACCTTGAGAATTTCTTGGTGATTTTCAGAGGCATATAATCTTCCATCTCTGACTATGTCTTCGATGAGTTCCTGGTAGTCCTCTGAAACATATCATATATAAACATACCCAAGAGTATATTTCTATATTATTTGTGCAATTGGAAGTAGGTGATACGTATCCAGACTTAAAATTCCCCCAAAATTACATTTCACAGACACTTGAGTCATTGTATTTAAGCATGTGTAAATTAATTGTCAATATTTCCACCAATAAGGATGTCTCTTACCATCATAGGTCACATAAGGGACTTGGAAACCCTTCCCACTGTTCCCTTCATTCGATTTAAACTGTATCCACAGCCTCTTGGAGCGGGAGGTGAAGGCAATAGGCCGTTCATAGGTCTGGCAGGTCTCATAGGTCGTCACAGAGTTGGAGAGAGCTGTGAATTGAGGAAATGGTCACATTATGACAAATCAAACACTAGCACCATTCATTACTCTGAAAGTGGCAAGATCTAATGGTCTATTAGAAGCCCATAGTAACCCCCATGATCTCTGAGAGGTGCTATCCTATTATGCAGAACCTCCTACCAACACTGCCACCATCTTATAATTCTTTAAGACATTCATCACCAACATCTGGTCACCTGCAGTGAAATCACATGAATACTGTAGCACCCTGATAACACCCAGTCACCTAACAAGCCCTAACCTCCAACACGACACACACAAACAGACAGACAGACGCATGCATGCACGCACGCACACACAGAAAAACAAACACTCACAGCTCTTTCTCATGACCAGGTAGTCTCCACACTCATCCTCAATGGGGAGGAAGATCTCTGGGACCACGATGAGGATTCTGCGCTTGGGCGGTGGGTTGATGGTCCAGGTGCACTCGATGTTGGCTGGGTAGTTCCCTGGGTAGTTGGGAGACTCGATGTAGCCAGTGAAATCTCCCATCTCTCCCCCACAGTGTCTGTCTGTGAGGTGACAGGATAGTGTCAAATAGTTTACGCTGCCTTGGTGCTGCGACGCTAATTATCTACAGTAGCATCCCAAAGCAGGACAGGAGCAATATTTATTTGAGCACAGTAGCGAAACCTGCATGTAGTTTTAGTTCACTCATTGTGTAGCCATTAAATACATCTAAAGTGTGAAGCCATTAACACACAAATACATACACATTCACGCACAAACGTACGCACACACAGACAACTCTTGTGTGAACATACATACTTTTGCACTGCATGATGTTGGTGGAGCCGTCAAAGTCGGTGGTGGTATTTCCTGGGCAGGAGATGCAGTAATTCTGACCAAACTCCATCTGATACGTCCCCATGGGACAACGGATACAGCGGTGTGTGCTGGTGTTGTAGTAATGTCCCGGTGAACACTGGACTACAGGAGCAGAATGGAGTGTACCACAGTTTAGCACCTCTCGAACACCAACATACAACAACATAAACCAATGTAGTAAATTTCCATAAAACAGAAACTGCAGGGGAGTTCCCTTAAAGATCCAGCGAGTCTTCCGAATGAAACCCTATTCCCTATATAGTGCACTACTTTTGACCAGGGTCCATAGGGCTCTGGTCAAAAGTAATGAATTATGTAGGGAATAGGGTGTCATTTGGGACGCACACCCAGACTTTACAGGCATAACTAAATGGGATGGATAAGCTGACCCCTCACCTTTGGTCTCACAGTCCTGGAAGGACACGGCACCATTGTGTTTGGTGACCAGGTTTCCTCCACAGTGGAAACAGGAAGTGCGCCCCACCTCTGGCTGGTAGGTACCCATGGGACAGGGCAGGCAAGGGATGAAGCCATCATGGGAGAACTGACCAGGGGGACATTGAACTGGGAAAACAACAGAGGATTGGTCAGAGGGACACTTGTTTCACTCAGTCTGCTCCAACATTCCCATCGTACATGTGGTCATTTAGCAGACAGACACTCTTATCCAGAGCGACTTAAAGACGAGCACTCTTCTACAATAAGACTAAGGCCAGGAGAGCAGATGTCAGTGGAGTGATGTAACGCAAGGACATTATCTACCATGGAACAACCTCTCTCATATCTCCTGACTGACTTAACAAACTGTCTCTCTCCATAGCTCTTTTTTGTTTAGTCTATTGGTGGGGAAAGCAGGAGATGGGATCTGTGGCTTAGCCACAAATTGGCTGTGATAACAGTGTTTGGGGGGGTGAAAACATGGTGGCCCCTTCTTCTCTTTATTCAGGAGTAGGCAGGGCCCGGGTGTGGCTGTTTAATTCAAACAGGGCTTGAATGTTCTGAGGCTTACACGACTTTATACAAAGCAGAACATCTGCCTGTGGGGAGATTTTGATCAGGGTATCACCCCTTCCTGTGTATTTCATATATAATCATAACAGGATGTGATTCTGACTGGGAGACTAGTTTAAAGATCACTTTTTAAAAAGATCTAACCATGAGGCAAAACTATGCCAAGGTCCTTGATGGAGCTCAGTGTATTTTGCTGCAGTTATCTTTATGATTATGATGGTTGAGTAAGTAAGTATCCAAGGTGACTCACGTCTCCTGTCTGGTGCACAGTTAGGATACATATGATTACTCATATCCTCAACTCTTGAGCCTTACCTCCACACTCAGAGATATTCCGCACCCCAACCGACCTGGAGCTTCCTCTCACCTCTGGCCCTGGGCATGCCTCGCAAGAATTCTTCTCCTCTTCATCTTGGTACATTCCAGCTGGACACAGAACACACCTTCCCTGATCCCTGTCATAGTACGTTCCAACAGGGCAGCTCACTAGCAAAAGGTAGAAGAATGAGGCAGATTGGCTAGATAATAGGGATGCTACACACACACACACACACACACACACACACACACACACACACACACCACACACACACACACACACACACACACACACACACACACACACACACACACACACACACACACACACACACACACAAGCCCACCACAAGAGACCCTGTGTTAAGCTGTTAAAAAGGCATTGCAAATCGACCTGATGCAGCTATGCAAAAAAAAAAGACCTAAGAGCACTGAGCTTCTCTCCAGATGCCTTTGTGTCCTACATCAAACAAGTTCATACACTTCACATAACAACGGTGTGCATTGGGGAAAGAACTCTACATACCATCCTAAGCACCCTCACCTCTACCAAAGCACACACAGAGCCAGTCAAAATGAGTGTTTGTCTGTTATCTCACAAGAGCATGGAACGCCTGATTACAGGGATGCACACCATCAGCTTTCATTTCCCCCTTTTTCATGTTTTACTTTGTAGAACAACGTCTCTAATTTATGTTTGAATTATTGTGTGTGTCTGGTGATGTCAAGAACTTCTTAAAGGGGGAAATGACATCTAATCATCTCACCGAACAGAGAGCAGTGAAGTGAAACCATTTGCGTTTTCATAAAAAAATATACCTCAGGACAATCTAAGAAGAGCTTTTCAGGAGAGAACCAGCCATAATTAGTTAATGAGGAACACACAAAGCCACACACATCCATTATATGTGCCTCAGCAACTTGATTTTCCATAAGAGAAAAAAAATGTCATTCTCTCAAGAGAAGTTCATTTTTTCTGCCTTTTGTTTATCCTGAATGACCATGAGGAGCCACCGTCGCATTGTCTCCACTAGCTTTTATTTGATGCAGAGAGCGAGAGAAGAGTGAGAGAGAAAAAAAACCTTGAAGTCTTTCAAATGCAGAGGCAATTCTATAGAGCCCTCGAATTGATGGCCCCAACGAGGTTTAAAAGACCTTTCACCTCTATTCAAGTATTTGATGACATAGGCAAACACTATGGTATCACAACGGTAAGGAGCTGAACCCAATAAAAGGGGTCAGAGTTCTGAATCCCCCCATTCTGCCTGCCCCAATCACCTCTTGCGCCTATCAAGCAGAGGCCCAAACAGCTGATGCTAATTAATTCCCATGGTGTCGCTGAAGTCAATTCTCCGCAGCAGTTTAGTGGCTGGGGTCATGCAGAGTGGCCCTGACTGAGGGGGGATATAAGCACTCAAACTCCCAGCTTGAATCAACAGCACTTCCTAATCATCTCCCATGTTAAAACGAACATGCACTATTTTACATAACAGAGATCAAGAGAATACTCGTACACTACACACTGGCAGAAACTAAAGTCCAACATACAGCTGATTCTTATACTGGGTTGAGGCATACGGAAATGTAAATGTTGTTGTTGATCAATCATGAATGATTTAGAATGAAAAGAAAAATCTGATCACACATATGGGATATTTAACCGTTTGGTTTATTGGAATACTGCCGTGTACTATATAATGCGACTCATAACGTTCACCAATTTGGTTTGAGAGAAAGAGCGCTAAATATTTTAAAAGTGAGGAATAAGAAGGCATTGCTTTTTTCTCAGTACTAGTGTGGCTGAGGCCGTGTTGTTGTGGAGGATTTCTCTCCCCACTGAAGCAGTGAGAACGAGCCCCAACTGGATTTACAATGGAGTCGGCAAACTGAAAGGGTTAAACTGCACTTAGTGAGCTAAGCCAGGGGTGGAGGGAAAAATATACCTCCATTATAGAGCTGGGGGTTACGGCTCCCTTTCAGCCCTACTTCCAAATTACATGTCTACACCCCTGCCTGTCCACTGGTCCGCTTAATGAGCATCTGAAACTAACTGCAGTGTGGGAATCCTACACTCTGGCAACTCCCCTGTTTTTTTTGTTTTTTTTTAAGACTTAAGATTTACTTATGAGGTAAGTAGCTAATTTGAAACACAAAAACAACAAGCAACAAAGCTACAAAGCAAAAACAACATCTAAGGGTAATTTGAGTCCAGCCCAAAATGTTAGTCTCCTGTTATTTGGAGGCAGAAAAAAACAGACACCAGCGAGAGTCCTCTTTGCTGGGGATAGCCTGGATTAAGAGATGCTTGGTTTGTAAAACAATTAGACATTTCTGCCAAAGATGATTAAGTTTCATGATTTTTCCCTCTTGTGTGAAAATCAATACATTTAAACAGCTATGGGCAGTCTTTATTTTTAAAAAGCTCTAAGAACCAGAATGGATCAAACACCATCCTTCCCCCACTCAATCCCCTCCATCCTCACCCACTCAACCTCAATAAGGACGGGGGGTAAGAGAGGAGAGCTCTGGATCAAGACAGAAACAGGCTAGAACAGCTTTGAGAGGTCGGTCTACAATAGTCTTCAGACCCCTTAAATATGGTGGCTTGGATCAGATTCAGACAGGGGCTCTAGAGGTAGAAGACCAATCATGGACAGAAAACTGACCGTCTTCTACTGACCACACTGAGACAGACAAGCAGAGTGCAGCAGCAGGCAGTGGGCTTACTATGCTTACGGTGAGGCCCTGAACTGGGGCCACGCAGCTCTCTGCTCCCCTCCCCTCCGCCAGAGAAAACACATGCCAGCCTCCTTTCCACTGCTGATGTTGACAAGGTGCCATTAAAGCTAATGGACTTTTCCTCCATTATGGCTGTAAAACGAAATAGGACCAGCGGCAACAACAGCAAAAGCTAGCGGCTGCCATCACACCTTCTGTTGCACTTTATCCCACGGAGATGCTGGATCTCCTCGCTCTGCGAGCCAGCCAACAACTGACTGTCTTTTCTCCCCATACCAGTTCATTACAGCATGTCTGCACCCAAATATGGCAGTTATCTGGCCGACACTGCTCCAAATCCAATCATTAAACCAACCTGTCTAAATATATCTTGCTGGCATGGCTATGACTATGAGCTGCTCTGTGTGGGAGACAGGACTAGACTCCAAGGGTGGCTCAGATACAGGCAGAAACAGATACAGGTAGACGCTCAAGATGCTACTAACTTTATACATACATTTATACCTATATCTTATGATACTCAGAACACTCAAGATGCTCACTCACCACACTTCCTGTCTACCAGCACCTGTCCTTTCCCACAGTGTTCCGGCAGGTCCACCGGCCGGGCCAGCCTCTTGGCCAGCTCGTAGTTAGAGCCAGCGAAGTGGAGGTGGAACTGCTCCCGGTGGATGGACTTCCTCAGGGTACGGATAGTCTTCCTCAGCTTCTTCTCTGAGCGCCGATGCACACAGCCCAGGTCACAGCTCTCTGCTGAGAGAAACACCAGATACCAAAACTGTCCTCGCAACCCAATGAGACCACAATACACACTCAAACAAAACCCCACACACATACCGGAACTAAAATAGACAGACACACACACTTGTACATATCCATTCCAACCATAAAATTTGATCAATCACTTGCTCCCTCAGAATACAAGGGAAACCTCCAAACCTACACCTTCCCCAAAGATCCCACCACATCAAAACGCCACATCAAAACAGGAGATACTTTAACATGTTTGGCTTGTTAAGTGACGAAAAATCAAGAGCAGAGAGAGAAACAGGAAGCAGAGTGTCAGCCAGAGGACTGGGGTCACAGCAGGGCAGAGCAGAGAGACCAACCTGTTACCTCCTCTAGGTTCACATCCAACTCAAACTCAGCCGTGATGGTGGAGCCCTCCTCCTCATAACCCGCCTTCCTGCCGTGGCGGCTCCGCATCCGGTGGCCAGACGAGCTGCAGCGCAAGCGCACATAGCTGAACTGGACGTTCTCCGTGAAGGGGGGCCTGCTGTCTGTGGACACGACCATCCACACAGGACATGGACACGCACAACCACATGCATGCATGGAGACAAACACACACGCATGCACAGAGACAAACACACACACGCATGCACAGAGACAAACACACACGCATGCACAGAGACAAACACACATGCATGCACGGAGACAAACACACATGTTACTGAATAACTATATGGTCTACAACTGTAGCAGGATAAAACTTAACTGCAATGTCATAACACTTCAATCTAAGGAGATGATATCCTTTGTGTGTTTTTATTTTTTATTTAACCTTTATTTAACTAGGCAAGTCAGTTAAGAACAAATTCTTATTTTACAATGACGGCCTACCCCGGCCAAATCCTCCCCTAACCCGGACAACGCTGGGCCAATTGTGCACCGCCCTATGGGACTCCCGATCACGGCTGGTTGTGATACAGCCAGGGATCAAACCAGGGTCTGTAGTGACGCCTCTAGCACTGAGATCCAGAGCCTTAGACCACTGTGCCACTCGGGAGCCAAGTACTGATGTTTCTAATCATTCTTTAAAAAGCAGTGACTTCTCTGTGTATCCTGTTAAACATGCACTCTTTTCCCCCTGCTCTTTTTGTTGCCTTTGGACAGGGGGATAACGAGAGGAGACTGGGAAAAGTTCCCTTTTTATTTGAACACCATGCCGGAACCCATTGGTGAAAGAAATGTATCCAACAATCGTAAGTCCGTTTGATTGATGGCTGGGTAGGGCCCAACTGAAAGGCATGCTATGGCTAATTACATTTTCCCCTGTCACTGCCAGACAATGTGCAGTGCTGAGACATTAAAAACATTTCAGACCGCACTACCGCACCCCCCACATATTTCTTTCATATTTAGCTCACTCTCCGTTTACTTTAATCTAAGCAGCCTCGAGGTCTGGTTCCTGTTATCAAGTTTGTTGCATGAAATGTAGGCAGTGCCAGGTTAATCCGCATTGTTTTAATGAATGAGGAGCTGTTGGACTTGTTAGAAACCTCTGTACCTGAGTGAGCTGCGTTCAGGCTCTCCTTCAGTCTCTCTTGACTACGTTTCAAGTTGCACTTTCCTGTGCCAGACTTAAAAGTGGCTGTGGTCTTAATTCGCAGGACACTTGACATTTCTGGTCCTACGGTACAAAAGAAATAATAGCACATTGTTAACCTTTGATAAAAATGAAAAATCCCTTGACTTCCATATGCCTATAAATCAAAATGCGAATACTGAAGACTTGATTTGGTATGAAGTTGTTTTGCCTTTATATGTTGTGTTTCTGGTTGTTTAGGTCAGGCTAGAGTGACAGAGGCTGATGCAGATCTGTGATGGTGTGAACTTGCCCAAGCAATACGAGCCACTTCCATTCCTTTGTGCTCCAGCCAAGCAGGGCAGAGGCATTCCACAGTTCACTGTATAAGAATCCTCCGTCCCTGTAAACGCACACAGGGCCATGAGACAGGCCACCAAAGACAAAAGGCAGAGCCACAAAAGGCCTGGCCGCTAAAAGCAAAAAGACGGCGTTCTGGAACATGAGGCAGCGCTGCTCTGCAGACTGATAGTAGTAGTAACTCAATTTGTGTCCCAAATGGTACCCTATTTCCTGTATAGGGCACTAGCCTTAACAAAAGTTGTGTAATATAAAGGGAATAGGGTGCCATTTGGGATGCAGTCCAATAGTAGTAGTAGTAGTAACTGATAACTCACCACTGGTGATGTGGACCTGGGACTGGCAGGTCAGGTAGCAGCGGTCACCTCCCTCCTGCCTGCTGCAGTTTAAGGTCGGTTTAGAGGGGGGCTTTGTTGCTGGGAAACCCTCTGCCTCTAGATGGAAACCATAACAAACTCAGAGGTGAAGAGCAGACTTGGTAGACGTGGTAGACGTGGTAGACAGACAGACAGACAGACAGACAGACAGACAGACAGACAGACAGACAGACAGACAGACAGACAGACAGACAGACAGACAGACAGACAGACAGACAGACAGACAGACAGACAGACAGACAGACAGACAGACAGACAGACAGACAGACAGACAGACAGACAGAGGAGGGTAGACGTTGTGAGAAGTTGTGGGAACAGAGTGAAACCTATCCAAGGAGACAAGAAGACAATGGGAACAGCAACAAATGCCTTAATTCTGTTTTTGTCCTCGGTTTAAAACCAAAGACCAGAAAGAAAGACAGAGCAGTAAAGACAAAGAGAAGAAAATAACTCAAAGTATCTCGTGTTTTTAGTCCCCAAAAGTTTAAAAACATACATGTGGTACACAACCACTGATTTTATGTCAAACACTCCCTAAAGGACAACTCAGGGAGTACCCACCCCAAACCTTCTAGAGCCCCCCAGGCCTGAAGGGGCACTGTCTTACCGATACAATCTTTTTTGTTCCAGTGTAGCTTATAACCAGGGTGGCAGTGGCACTCAAACCCACCCCTGGTGTTCTCACAACCCTGCTCACAACCTCCGTTGTTCACACTGCACTCATTTATGTCTGAGAAGAAAGCAGGGAAAACATCCATATGTTATTCGCAGAATCTCTCACCTCACTTCATTCACAAAGCATCCATCATTTTTTCAGCAAAAACTACTAAAAACGCCACAATGAACTATTCAGAATGGTGTGAAATGGTGTAGATGGTACCAAAGCTCTTTCACCATAAGCATAATACCCTATACACGTTAGTTTTATAGAAAACACAAACAATGAACTATTCAGAATGGTGTCAATGCCCTTTCCCCATACCATAAGTATAATACCCCATAAGCATTAATCTTATAGTCTTACCTCCACAGTGGGCCAGTCCATACAGGCTGTACCCTTTGTTGCAAACACACTCAAAACCACCAGGGGAGTTCACACACGTGTGACCACATGTTCTTTCGAAATAACACTCGTCTATATCTGTCATTAAAAGCAGAGGGATATTCTTAGTCAATTTAAGGTAGTAGAAATTGGGGTTTTAAATGGTACAGCATGGTATCACTAAGTGATGAATTGTGGCATTGTCTTTTGATAGTTAATGGTAGAGACAGCAGTATCTTAATGATGAGTTGTATCAGAGGGATGAAATCAGTTTGTGCTAAACGTTAAGCTTTATACTAGCACATGTTAAGGATCTTCAGAGGAATCCTTCAAGTCGATACTGGCAAACCGTTCAGCCTCCCACCCTCTCTGTCTTATCTTCCAGCAGCACCTACACAGAACAACAGCCCAGTATACTGTGCTGTCCCAGCCCCTTCCCCAGATGTAGGGCAGACAGGCAGGAGAGTGAAGAGAAGAGGCCTACCCTGGGTGGAGAGTGAAGAGAAGAGGCCTACCCTGGCAGGAGAGTGAAGAGAAGAGGCCTACCCTGACGAGAGTGAAGAGAAGAGGCCTACCCTGACAGGAGAGGGAAGAGAAGAGGCCTACCCTGGCAGGAGAGTGAAGAGAAGAGGCCTACCCTGGCAGGAGAGAGAAGAGACCTACCCTGACGAGAGTGAAGAGAAGAGGCCTACCCTGGCAGGAGAGTGAAGAGAAGAGGCCTACCCTGACAAGAGAGTGAAGAGAAGAGGCCTACCCTGACAAAGAGTGAAGAGAAGAGGCCTACCCTGATAAGAGAGTGAAGAGAAGAGGCCTACCCTGGAAGGAGAGTGAAGAGAAGAAGCCTACCCTGGCAGGAGAGTGAAGAGAAGAGGCCTACCCTGGCAGGAGAGTGAAGAGAAGAGACCTACCCTAACAGGAGAGTGAAGAGAAGAGGCCTACCCTGGCAGGAGAGTGAAGAGAAGAGGCCTACCCTGACAGGAGAGTGAAGAGAAGAGGCCTACCCTGGCAGGAGAGTGAAGAGAAGAGGCCTACCCTGGCAGGAGAGTGAAGAGAAGAGGCCTACCCTGGCAGGAGAGAGAAGAGACCTACCCTGACAGGAGAGTGAAGAGAAGAGGCCTACCCTGGCAGGAGAGTGAAGAGAAGAGGCCTACCCTGACAAGAGAGTGAAGAGAAGAGGCCTACCCTGACTAAGAGTGAAGAGAAGAGGCCTACCCTGATAAGAGAGTGAAGAGAAGAGGCCTACCCTGGCAGGAGAGTGAAGAGAAGAAGCCTACCCTGGCAGGAGAGTGAAGAGAAGAGGCCTACCCTGGCAGGAGAGTGAAGAGAAGAGACCTACCCTAACAGGAGAGTGAAGAGAAGAGGCCTACCCTGGCAGGAGAGTGAAGAGAAGAGGCCTACCCTGACAAGAGAGTGAAGAGAAGAGGCCTACCCTGGCAGGAGAGTGAAGAGAAGAGGCCTACCCTGACAGGAGAGTGAAGAGAAGAGGCCTACCCTGACCGGACAGGGAAGAGAAGAGGCCTACCCTGGCAGGAGAGTGAAGAGAAGAGGCCTACCCTGGCAGGAGAGTGAAGAGAAGAGACCTACCCTGGCAGGAGAGTGAAGAGAAGAGGCCTACCCCAAAAGGAGAGTGAAGAGAAGAGGCCTACCCTGGCAGGAGAGTGAAGAAAAGAGGCCTACCCTGGCAGGAGAGTGAAGAAAAGAGGCCTACCCTGGCAGGAGCGCTCGTCAGTAAGCAGCTTGAAGCCCTTCCAGCAGTTACACTCAAAGCTGCCGATGGTGTTCCTGCAGAAGTGGTCGCAACCGCCGTTGTGCAGCTCACACTCATTAATGTCTGTGAGAGACAAATTATAAAACTGTTATTATTCAAACAGACATACACTCCCCTCCATATATATTTGGACAGATAAGCAATTTTTAAAAATATGTCTCTATACTTATGAGACGGTACATAATGTCAGCTTTTATTTGAGGATATTTCGATACATATCTGTTTTACCGTTTAGAAATGAAAGCTCTTTATGTATCTAGTCCCCCCATTTAAATAAGTCATAAGTATATCACTTTTAGTGTATTAAAGTTGTAAAAAGGTTAGCATTTGGTCCCATATTCCTTGCACGCAATGACTACATCAGGTTTTGCAGTTTGTTTTGGTTGTGTTTTGGGTTATGTTTTGCCCAATAGGAACTGAATGGTGAATAATGTCTTGTGCCATTTTGGAGTCACTTTTATTGTAAGTAAGAATAGAAGACGTTTCTGAACACTTCTACATTCATGTGGATACTACCATGATTATGGATGATTAGTGAATAATGATGAGTGAGAAGGTTTCAGAGGCAGAATGAACAATCTCATTCATCATTATTTATGATTTTTTCGGGATTTTTCTTAATCATGGCATTAACAGGATTAATTTAGTATTCAGAAACATTTTATTTACTCACTTAGAAAGAAAACAACTCCAGTCATCATTCAACCATTCAGTTCCTGTTGGGCAAAACATAACCTAAAACACAACCAAAACATCCAACGAGTTTGTAGAGTCACAAGCTTGATGTAGTCATTGCGTGAAAGGAATATGGGACCAAAAACTAAACTTTTGACTATTTTTATACACTATAAGTGAATTCGTCCAAATACTTATGAATTCTTCACATGGAGGAAATTTGATACATAAACATGACATTCTGTACTGTAGCCTCATATGAAACATTTGATCTCAAATCTAAAATGCTGGAGTATAGAGCCAAATGAAAAATGTTAGCTTCACTGTCCAAATACCTATGGAGGGAGATGTGAAGCATGTTAAATAAAAGTACATTGACCTGAATAATAAGAGATGGAGAGGAAGATGGCCTGCCTCCAAAATGGCACCTATTCCATATAAAGTGCATTACTTTTGACCAGAGCCCTATCAGCCCAGGTCAAAAGTAGTGCACTAAATAGGGAATAGAGTGCCATTTGGGACTTAGCAATAGAGATGGAGTTGAGGTGCTTGGTGGACGGTTGGTCTGACCTTTGCACGTCTTCCCGTCAGGCTGCAGAGTGAAGCCCACAGGGCAGCTGCAGCGTACGCCCGTGGATGTGTCCTTACACGTGGAGTCACACCCCCCGTTATTTACCGCACAGTTCTCTGAAAGGCCAGCGTGAATACATTCAATGTCAACATGCTGCTGTTATGTACTATACTGAATGAAGGGTTATAAAATGCCTATACATCATGTACTGTCGTTATAGAGCTATTGCCAAAGTCTGGTTTTTAACCCTACCAACAGACATTGAGTAGACAACAGCAGTAGTCCTAGACACTGAGCTAGCAACCCAGCCACATACATACAGACAATACAGTGTTTTACTAGGTGTGAACATTGACACAGCACACCATGACTGACAGTGCTATACATTGGGCAACCCAACGCCATCCCCATCCTAAACGGAAGGAAAACATGTGAAATGTACCACACTGTCACAAAAGCATATTTTTCAGGGGAGGAATCGGGCGGTGAGAAAGTGAGGGTCCATAGTCATTTCACAGTTTGCTCTAAGGCCTGTGGAATGTCTTGGTTTACTGGGCCTTGCTCTTTTCCCCTCTGAAAAACACCTCTGGCTGATTCCTGGCAGCATAACCCATGGTAACTAAAGTCATTCAAATAGTCCAACTGACAGAATCCTCTCAGTCAGTAGCTGAGTCTGTTTGGTTTTGTTATTTTAGTGCTGTGTAAGTAACAATGGGTAATAACAGTGGAATTTGTGCATTTATACAATTATTACCCATGAGCAGTCTGCGCTTGACACGTTTGTCCACCTCAGTGAAGGACGTGGCGTTGTGATCAGAGCTCTCAGTAGTTGTCTCGTCCCGCTCTGTAATACAGACAGTGGGTGACGTGAGTAACAGTCAGTAACCTAAACAACAGAATACACGTAGATACATACACGGTATTTTAGTCTAACTAAAATAAACATAAGTCAACATTTAAGAAAATGGTTTGCACCAAGTTGCCTCCTGTTCTGTTCTGTCTGCTGATGCACAGTAGCTGAATTGCCCAGTGGACACCTTGGTGGTCTGTAAGTGTAGTCTACCTCCCCCAGATGTTTTTCTGTGTTCCTCTCTGTAACCAGCAGCATGTTTACACCTAAGACATGCAGTTTGGCTGTCTATGCGTGTGGCAGATAAGGCAGGAGATGGAACTGTGAGATGGAGCTGGAGACAACTCAGTGATCATCCTGGACCCCACACACACAGTAGTGCCGCGGGAGAAACAGATACTACCCACAGGCCTACCGTACGTCTCCTTCCTATCTGACGGCTGATGCTTATCATATCCACCATGTGCAAATGGAAGAAATACACACTCGCTATCAGGAGAGATGGCAAGCTCCTCGAAAGGATTGCCATTTCATCCACAGGCTCCAGATGTGATCATTTAACCTGTTAGGGCTAGGGGGCAGTATTGACACAGCCGGATAAAAAACGTACCCGATTTAATCTGGTTACTACTCCTGCCCAGTAACTAGAATATGCATATAATTATTGGCTTTGGATAGAAAACACCCTAAAGTTTCTAAAACTGTTTGAATGGTGTCTGTGAGTATAACAGAACTCATATGGCAGGCCAAAACCTGAGAAGATTTCATGCAGAAAGTGGCCTGTCTGAGAAGTAGTGTTTCATCTTGGCTCTTTTTATTGAAGACTGAGGATCTGTGCAATAACGTGACACTTCCTACAGCTCCCATAGGCTCTCAGAGCCCGGGAAAAAGCTGAACGATATCGAGGCAGGCTCTGGCTGAAACACTTTATCGCTTTTGGCAAGTGGCCGCTCAGAGTACTATGGGCTTAGGCGCGTGCCCGAGTCGACTGAATGCTTTCTTTTCTTTTGTCTGTTTACCTAAACGCAGATTCCCGGTCGGAATATTATCGCTTTTTTATGAGAAAAATTGCATAAAAATTGATTTTAAACAGCGGTTGACATGCTTCGAAGTACGGTAATGGAATATTTAGAATTTTTTTGTCACGAATTGCGCCATGCTCGCCACCCTTATTTACCCTTTCGGATAGTGTCTTGAACACACGAACAAAACGCCGCTGTTTGGATATAGCGATGGATTATTTTGGACCAAACCAACATTTGTTATTGAAGTAGAAGTCCTGGGAGTGCATTCTGACGAAGACAGCAAAGGTAATAACATTTTTCTTATAGTAAATCTGACTTTGATGAGTGCTAAACTTGCTGGGTGTCTAAATAGCCAGCCCTGTGATGCCGGGCTATCTACTCAGAATATTGCAAAATGTGCTTTCACCGAAAAGCTATTTTCAAATCGGACATATTGAGTACATAGAGGAGTTCTGTATCTATAATTCTTAAAATAATTGTTATGCTTTTTGTGAACGTTTATCGTGAGTAATTTAGTAAATTCACCGGCAGTGTTCGGTGGGAATGCTAGTCACATGCTAGTCACATGCTAATGTAAAAAGCTGGTTTTTGATATAAATATGAACTTGATTGAACAAAACATGCATGTATTGTATAACATAATGTCCTAGGGTTGTCATCTGATGAAGATCATCAAAGGTTAGTGCTACATTTAGCTGTGGTTTGGGTTTATGTGACATTATATGCTAGCTTGAAAAATGGGTGTCTGATTATTTCTGGCTCGGTACTCTGCTGACATAATCTAATGTTTTGCTTTCATTGTAAAGACTTTTTGAAATCGGACAGTGTGGTTAGATTAACGAGAGTCTTATCTTTAAAATGGTGTAAAATAGTCATATTTTAGAAAAATTTAAGGTTTTGCATTTCTAAGGTATTTGAATAACGCGCCACGGGATTACACTGGCTGTTGAGTAGGTGGGACTCAAGTGTCCCACCTAGCCCATAGAGGTTAAACAGGTGAGTTTCAGTGGGGGAGAGTAACAAAAAGGAGAATGAAGAAGTCTACAGATGGAAATATCTAGAAGGATCCAGTCCATTTCACCATTGTTGACTAGGTAATCTGGTTTGCCATACATGGAGATGCTTAAAGGTAAGTACCAAATCAAATCAAATCAAATGTATTTATAAAGCCCTTCTTACATCAGCTGATGTCACAAAGTGCTGTACAGAAACCCAGCCTAAAACCCCAAACAGCAAGCAATGCAGGTGTAGAAGCACGGGGTATGTAAGTAGGCCTGGATGTGGTTGGTCAGCACTTACCTACACAGGACCTGCCGTCAGGGTGCAGGGTGTACCTCACATGACACCTGCAGATGGGCCCCTGCTCCATGTCCTCGCAGGTGTGCTGGCAGCCCCCGTTACCATGGTTACAAGTCACTAGGCCAATGACACCAAACTTGGGTCAATTTCAAAGTTCAACTCATGTGTTATCTAAACAAGACTCTTGGTTGAGCTGGCTATACGATCAATCACAAAACTTCACACATACAGATGCAGCCTCTTTGGTTCTTGGCCAGCTCGAATCCTGGGCGGCACTCGCAGGCCACTCCTCCCTTGGGTGTCTCCTTGCAGATGTGAGCACAGCCATGTTCCTTATTCATACAGCTAAGGCCCTCTGGGAAAGAGAGGTAATACTTTACATTAGGTTGCTCCTATACCTGTGTAATAACACTGTAACTACACTACTAACAACAGTTATATTCACATGTTGTTACATATAATACATGGTAATGAAATACAGAGCCAAAACAATTGACACTTCACAACACCAATGATGTCTGAAGATAGATTATTGAAGCCCCCTGACTAGAAATCTGCCACAACCCTTTGGGGCATGGCGCAACAACAACACTTCCTAGAGAGGGCGGATGCATTCAGCTGACATGCAAGTGCAGTGGACCCATCAAATGTGCAACTCCAAATGGACTGGGCTGGCCTAGCTTTTTCAAGCCATATCAAAAATAGAGGAGAAAGAAAACCAAGTGGGGGGGAAATGACAAAGAGTAAAGCCCACAGGCAGAGAGAGAGAGAGCTTTTCCTTGAAGCCAAGCAGAAACAAAGCTAAGAACCTACACTTTGAGTGGACACTCAGATACAGTTGAAGTCGGAAGTTTACATATACTTAGGTTGGAGTCATTAAAACTCGTTTTTCAACCACTCCACAAATATCTTGTTAACAAACTATAGTTTTGGCAAGTCGGTTAGGACATCTACTTTGTGCATGGCACAAATAATTTTTCCAACAATTGTTTACAGACAGATTATTTCATTTATAATTCACTGTATCACAATTCCAGTGGGTCAGAAGTTTACATACACTAAGTTGACTGTGCCTTTAAATAGCTTGGAAAATTCCAGAAAAGGATGTAATGTCTTTAGAAGCTTCTGATAGGCTAATTGACATCATTTGAGTCAATTGGAGGTGTACCTGTGGATGTATTTCAAGGCCTACCTTCAAATTCAGTGCCTCTTTGCTTGACATCATGGGAAAATCCAAAGAAATCAGCCAAGACCTCAGAAAAAACATTGTAGACATTCACAAGTCTGGTTCATCCTTGGAGCAATTTCTAAATGCCTGAAGGTACCACGTTCATCGATACAAACAATAGTACGCAAGTATAAACACCATGGGACCACACAGCCGTCATACCGCTCAGGAAGGAGACGCGTTCTGTCTCCTAGAGATGAACGTACTTTGGTGCGAAAAGTGCAAATCAATCCCAGAACAACAGCAAAGGACCTTGTGAAGATGCTGTAGGAAACAGGTACAAAATAATCTATATCCACAGTAAAACGAGTCCTATATCGACATAACCTGAAAGGCCGCTCAGCAAGGAAGACGCCACTGCTCCAAAACCGCAATAAAAAAGACAAATTACGGTTTGCAACTGCACATGGGGACAAAGATCATACTTTCTGGAGAAATGTCCTCTGGTCTGATGAAACAAAAATAGAACTGTTTAGCCATAATGACCATTGTTATGTTTGGAGGAAAAAGGGGGATGCTTGCAAGCCGAAGAACACCATCCCAACCATGAAGCACAGGGTTGGCAGCATAATGTTGTGGGGGTGCTTTGCTGCAAGAGGGACTGGTACACTTAACAAAATAGATGGCACCATGAGGAAGGAAAAGTATGTGGCTATATTGAAGCAACATCTCAAGACATCAGTCAGGAAGTTAAAGCTTGGTCGCAAATGGGTCTTCCAAATGGACAATGACCCCAAGCATACTTCCAAAGTTGTGGCAAAATAGCTTAAGGACGACAAAGTTAAGGTATTGGAGTGGCCATCACAAAGCCCTGACCTCAATCCAATAGAACATTTGTGGGCAGAACTGAAAAAGCGTGTGTGAGCAAGGAGGCCTACAAACCTGACTCAGTTACACCAGCTCTGTCAGGAGGAATGGGTCAAAATTCACCCAACTTATTGTGAGAAGCTTGTGGAAGACTACCCAAAACATTTGACCCAAGTTAACAAGTTAAACAATTTTTAAAGGCAATGCTACCAAATACTAATTGAGTGTATGTAAACTTCTGACCCACTGGGAATGTGATGAAAGAAATAAAAGCTGAAATAAATAATTCTCTCTACTATTATTCTGACATTTCACATTCTTAAAATAACGTGGTGATCCTAACTGACATAAAACAGGGTTTTTTTACTAGGATTAAATGTCAGGAATTGTGAAAAACTGAGTTTAAATGTATTTCGCTAAGGTGTATTTTAACTTCCGACTTCAACTGTAAGTACTTCATTTAATCCGATTTTACCATGGTCATTCTACATATTCATATACTTTATACACTGAGTTTACAAAACATTAAGGACACCTTCCTAATGTTGAGTTGCAACCCCCCCCCCCCCCCCCCCCCCCCCCATTTGCCTTAAAAACAACTTCAATTCATCAGGGCATGGACTCTACAAGGTATCAAAAGCGTTCCACAGCGATGCTGGCCCATCTTGACTCCAATGCTTCCCACAGTTGTGTCAAGTTGGTTGAAATATTTTTTCTTGCCCATTCACCCTCTGAATGGCACGCATACACAATCCATGTCTCAATTGTCTGAAGGCTTAAAAATCCTTCTTTAACTTGTCTCCTTCTCGTCATCTACACTGATTGAAGTGGATTTAACAAGTGACATCAAAAAGGGATTATAGCTTTCACCTGGATTCACCTGGTCAATCTATGTCATTGGTATGTCATGGAAAGAGCAGATATCCATAATGTTTTATACACTCAGTGTGTATGAAAGTCAGAATCACACTATTATCTTCAAACCTAATACCATCATTGGCCTTTTCCCAGGTCACTGTAGAGAGCAGCTCCTTAATTCTTATGTTGCAACGGCTGAGTGGATGTGCTGGTAGGATTTAGCAACTTTTCCAAGGGAAACCCAATGTAGTGAAAAGCCTTTGGATCTCTTCATTGAATTTAGTGAAAATAAAACAACAATAATTGTGAGAGCTTTATTTTAATGTAAGACACAGGCCACAAAAGCCCAAGTGTTGCAGTTATTAACTTGTTTTGTTATCTGAGACACGGGGCTCCTTTTCCCACAGCATGGGCCCTTTGTTGCCCGACTGCTCTAGATAATGCCACAGAGAGGGGACCAACTTAACAGCTGTCATCCCTCAATGTGCTGTCAATCACACTCTTGTATGTGAACATTCGAGAATTAGCTCCATAATTCTCTGCCTTGCCCCTGACACGGCTTAGTAGCCTACCTTATCACAAAAAATATACACACACACATAGACTGAGACACAAACATGCATGGACTGAGACACAAGAGACATGCGTACGCACGCACGCACACACACACACACACACACACACACACACACACACACACACACACACACACACACACACACACACACACACACACACAGAGAGAGAGAGAGACACATACATTCACACATTTGAAGGTGGAAGGAGAGTTGGAAGCCATCACAGGGCAGGTATTCCAGGGGTACTCACCTACAGAGCGGTGGATACATGTGTGCTGGTTGTCACTGAGGAAGAAGCCCTCTTTACAGCTGCACTCATTACTCCCCATGGTGTTGCCACATGTATGCTGGCACCCTCCATTGTTGAAGACACACTCGTCCACATCTGCAGGCAGAGCCAGGACATGACTTCTCAGAACAATGAAATAACCTGATGATTGTCAGACACTCAATACATCAAATGTTGTTTACCTTGTAGTTTGAAATGTATCTTACCTAGACAATTATGTCCATCGTGCGCTAAATTGAATCCATCATGGCAAGTGCAACGATAATTGCCTGGTATGTTGTTACATTCGTGTACACAGCCACCATTGTACTCGATATCACATTCATCAATGTCTAAGAAAAGGGAGTCAAGTCGAGATTGATGAATGTTTGCCATTTGAGCATTTAGTGGAAAAGGGTCCTTTCAAACAATGGGCCACATCATTTAAATAAAAAGTCATGCATTATGCCAAGGTTTATGATATATAATCACAATGTCATTGAAACTTGTCTTGGTAATCAAAGGAACTCTTGGTCCAAAGAATTCAAATGTGTCTCATATGATCCCAATACAAACATGTGTGATGAAAGGAACACGGAATTACAGAGGAGATAATTACCTTCACAATGTTTACCGTCGCCTTTAAAGCCTACTTTACACGTGCACTTGTAAGAGGCTTGGGTATTTTGACAAATAGCATCAGTGTGACATCCATCACTTCCTTCTGCGCATGTATCTGGATTTGAAATCCACATTATGGCATAAAATGTTACCAGAGTAACATTTCGTTATGAATCTCAAAACTCTGTATTTTAGTCATGTACATTAGGATTGTGGGATTAATGTGCTCCTCATTAAATCCTCAATATTCAATTCAACACTGAATAATTTCCGTTAAATAGGTAAAAGTCTAATTCACCAAGTTCTGAGAACTAAAGTTAACAAAACATTGATCCGATTGAACCTGATCAATTATTCCCAAAAGTGTTAAAGTTAAGAAAAAATACAAGTCAGGACCCATTCCTTATCATTGGTACATTTGTTATTCCTTTTATCTGAAAACAAGTTAGTAGGTAGCTTAAAACGTAGGACTTTAAAAAAGCAAACAATTAAAAAAAACATTAAAAAAGCAAACAAACAAAAGAAATTCATCAAGTTCCAATTTCTACAATTGAAGCCAATACTGAGTGGGCAAAGTATAATAATGTAAAACAAAATAAAGTCTGCCAAGTTGTTGGAAACCATACATCTTTAGAAAACAACAACAACATGGGCGCAAACACTCTTATACAGCGTGCGTAAAAACAGTCTTTGAAACTCATAAAACGTACCTGGGTTCTCTAGAAGAGCGGCGCTTTGGTGAGTATTTAACAAGAGCAAAAACAAACAAAAGTCCCTTGCAATACAAATAGCTCCCATGGTGATATGATCCAAGTTTAGAGGTGTCCTTAAAAGGACGCGTTTGCTCTGATGTCTTGACCAAGTGTCCGCCTCATTTTCATTCTAGCCTGTCAGTCGGCTTCACGAGTGGCTCTGGAAAGAGAAAGGAGGTGTGTGTGTGTGTGTGTGTGTGTGTGTGTGTGTGTGTGTGTGTGTGTGTGTGTGTGTGTGTGTGTGTGTGTGTGTGTGTGTGTGTGTGTGTGTGTGTGTGTGTGTGTGTGTGTGTGTGTGTGTGTGTGTGTGTCTTAGTGAGTGAGAAGGAGAGAGAGATAGTGTCTGTTTATTTTTTAAACTTTTGTGAGTGTAATGTTTACTGTTGATTTCTGATTGTTTATTTCACTTTTGTTTATTATCTATTACACTTGGTTCGGCAATGTAAAAATGTTTCCTATGCCAATAAATCCCCTTAATTGAATTTAAAGAGAGAGAGAGCAGGGAGAGAGAGACTACTGAAAACAGAAGCAATTGAGAATATTAGATAAGGCTGTATAACTGATTTTATAACCATAAACCTATAGCCTACAGTATTTCATAGGAAACTGGGCGGCAGGGTAGCCTAGTGGTTAGAGTGTTGGACGAGTAACCGAAAGGTTGCAAGATTGAATCCCCGAGCTGACAAGGTACAGATCTGTCGTTCTGCCCCTGAACAAGGCAGTTAACCCAGTGTTTCTAGGCCGTTATTGAAAATAAGAATTTGTTGTTAACTGACTTGCCTAGTAAAATAAAATATGTCTCTCGTCTGGCTGGACGAGAAGAGCGGTTCCCGAAATATTCCTTAAAAGCCTGATCCTCGAAATAATGGTGGCCATAGATTATCCCATTGTATTTCACACTTGACTGCTCCAGAATCCTGAGTTTCCGAGTTCTTCTATCAAAGTGCCATCCTTGGAAATCCGTCTGTTTTGTGGAAATAGGAGCGCACGCACAGCTGCGTTGAAGCGCGCTCCTCTGTATCCAAGTGAATATTAATTCATTTAAGATCCAGGGCTTTTGCAGCGTTCAAGTCATGTCGGAAACTCGGGACCTCCGAGTTAAAATGAATGTAAGTTATTTGCGCAGAGTTAGGGTATCATCTTTCTACAACGAGTATGACGCGTTCACGTGCTAGTCGGAACTAGGAACTTCCCGAGTTAAAATTAACGTAAGTTATTTAAAATGAACCTAAATTACATGCTTAGAGCTTACTATTGGTTGATTCTGATACTTCCTTAATGGGAAACTCGTGATCATCCTTATACAACGAGTTAGCAAGTCTTACATTTCCGAGATTCCGACCTGAGATGAACGGGACATTGACGAGGCAATCGACATTGGAACATGGATTTATGCCGCATTCCAGTCGTCGGAATATCGGGACGTCTGAGTTAAAATGAAAGTAAATTACCTAAAAGTACGGTCGACGAAATTAAAATACTGTAGTTGAGCTATTATACTGAACTAGTGAAAAAAGGTGGCCAAGTGCAACTCATAAAATGCATTATTCATTGAT
The DNA here is from genome assembly GCF_965601325.2 of Salmo salar. Lineage (NCBI taxonomy): Eukaryota > Metazoa > Chordata > Actinopteri > Salmoniformes > Salmonidae > Salmo > Salmo salar. The sequence continues at coordinate 27,622,866 of NC_138301.1, forward strand.
TTAATTTAAACCAACCCTCTCTCCAATCTCTACGATGATTAAACAACGTTACGGTTTGAGTACCATCTAGCGGTTGAAATGAGATCACGCAGGCCCAAAAATGATATTTTATGTTTTATTACAAGACAGAACTAATGTAGTTGTTGAGATACAGAATAAAAATATAGACAAAAACTAAATCGAAAGAAGTGCACAAAATGAAAATGACTGGAAGGTCCTAACGGTTCAATTAACAGCATCAGTTTTACAAATGGATTTGAAATAAATAAATATTAAATGACATTACAGATTGAATTTCATGATGTAAAAGGAATGTTCATTCTTATAAGGCACACATGATCAAATGTGCCATGCAAACGCCAATAAAATAGGCATTTCCCTATATACAAAAACAGTTTATAATTTCTATCTTGATAAAAGGAAGCAGCAGCTCTCCTTTTAATGACATTTAAGAATCACAGAAAGATTTAACTCAACTAACCCGCCACACAAAAGTAACTGTTTTGAAAACCAAGGTTATACAGCATATTGACACAAACCATTCTACTGTGATGAAGTTCAGTTACAGCAAATAAATAACTTTGCACAACAGGACACCCTGTCTACTAGCCAGGTGCCAGATCTGTTTGTGCTCTTGCAAACTCCATTAATATCATTGTCAAGCCATACAATGTTTGGCATGACAATGAGTAACAAGATGTTGGCATGACAGAACTGACAGACTGGCACTCAGGCTACCTGTCTGCATGTCTGACAACAAACTGATAATAACTCATGCCACTTACTGCAAAACGGTGCATTATTTAACAGAGGTACACATCTGATTGGTTTGACTCGACCACTGACCAGAAACGTATGTTGTCGCTTGAGGCAAAACCTAATTATAATTATGAAATATCAATTTTAAAAAATGAAACGCTGAAAAAACAATTTTGCTACGAGGCGGAGATGGACTTACAAACATTGCTCCTTTAACATTTTGGTAATTTCTCACATTCAAAATGTCTGCATAGTCTCAGCTTTGATTTGCTTCTGTAAAATAAAATACACGTTCAATAACAGAATAACAAGATGCCAACAAACACAGAACATGAGTAGTGTAAGTATTGCTTTGGCCTTCAACTCATCTCATAGGACAAAGATATGGGTGGTATTCAGCAGACACAAAACTGTGTTACTGCTAGAAGTTGTCCAACACAGCATAGCTAATTTTCATAATTGGTTGTAAAAGCTTTGCTGCATTGTGCCTTACCGAACACAACCCCCCTGAAGTGTTGTAACAAACTTGGGGATTAGGCTAGCCACTTACTGGCCAATGAATAAGTTACAAGTGATGCCATAAAAGAATGCCTCAATCTAAATATTTCCACATCTATACACAGTTAGTGGTTTAAAAGATGCATTGTCAATCCTGTAATTTAAAATAGTTCTCATAGCCAAAACACAAACAAGTGTATATACAAGAACACTTCAACATATGGTTATAAAAATGTGCATTTTCAGCTCATGGAAGACTACAAATAAATAACTGCTGGTTTTCATTCCAAGACAAAGATGAGTTCTGCATGCTTGGTCGAACTCAATCTATCGTGATTCACTTGCATGAAATTGCTGGAAAAGCAATGGATAAGCTCATGGTACGGAGTGTTTACACATCTGACAATGTACAATACTACTCAGTGCTTGCCAAACCATGCATGTGTGGGAAAGAGTGTGAAAACACATGCATGTATACATTTAAAAAGGCCATTCATACTGTATAAATTCACTGAAGACCCCTAAACTCTCATAGCCCATAACCCTTTATATATTAAGACGCTATAAATCAAATCTGCTTGAGTGTCAGGGGAACACAAGTATAAGAAAACACTTAAAATGTTCATTCCATCAATGCAAACAAGCTGGTTTTAGAAATCTAGCTGGTGGAGTCTTGCATATCAGCACAAGAATACTTCATTGCCAATTAGACAGCTGTAAAAATAAAATAAAAAACATGTCTGTATGCTGGCAAAAAGAACATATATATATATACACACAAATGCTGGTAACCGTAACACAGAAAATAAGCTTTAAACGTTGCAAACCAAATTAATCAGACCTGAATAGTGTGCCCTTCAAGGACAAATAGAATTCTGCCTCATCCTATAAATAGTACAACTAATGCATTTATAAAAACATTTTTTTTGGTTCTTTTTAGTTTTCTTTAAAAAAAAACAGACAAGAAAATGAATTATATGTTAAAAAAAATAACAAATTCACATATCAAAGCAAAAATAGGAAAATCCTTTAGCCATCTAAATGCACAGTGAACTAATAGGGAATGGTTTTGGGGTGTAGTCTGCCACTGGAGACAACTTGTAGGGTGCCATGGTCACCCCAAGAGGGTGCTCAAGAGCCATCACCAGTCCTCTTTCAGGGCCTCTGGTAGCGGGAGAGGCAGGGGGGTGAATGGTGGGAAGGGGAAGGTGCGTGTCCTGCATGGGAACCAACTTCTCCTGCTTCTTGGAGCTGCAGCACGGCTTGAAGAGACGTGGGTCAATCATCACCTCACCAAAACGCCCTTTGTATACTATCCCACAGCATACCTTTTGCCTACAGGGAAGAGGATGAAGTATCCATTCAATAGTTTGTCCAAAAAGCAAATAATTTTTGCAGAATTGTTCCAGATAAATTACAGTACTAAATGAAATTTAGATTTTCCAGACAGACTTCAATTTCATATACTTCATTGAGATACCTTTTCCAGTAAGAACGGTCCAGGAAGGAAAAGACAGAAGGAGTGGGGCGCCTCTGTTTGGACTCAATGTCTGAGCCGTCATCTGACTCGTAGCTGGGGGACTGGGATGGAGACATGCTTGAGGTCGTGCTGTGGGCATCCGAGTCTGAAAGGACAAACAGGACCATTTGTGGCGGCATTCTCCCATGGTAAATGTTTGAGGCAACATCTGCATGTCTACCTGGATACTCCAAGTAGGGCCTAGTGACTAAAATGAAACAAAGACTTACACAGTAAAACTCAGTGGTTTAAAAATGTTGAATGTGTAGATATTCTATAATTTTGTTGATTTAACAAGTGACCTACTTTGTCTTTTGAATTTGTGAAGCCTCTTCAGTTTGCTTTTCTTCTTCCCATCACTGTTCTTCATCTTCTTGGGTTTGGTTAGTTTGAAGCCAGGCCCAGCTCTTGCATCCACAACCTAATGTCATATAATACATGTCAATCACTCAACTTCCACACAGCATCAATTACATGAAAAATTAAAGTGAATCCTCATTGAACTAAAATAAAAAGATGGTGCATACATGGTTCCAGTTCTTCTTAGAGCCCTTTGGCAATTTTTTCCATCTTTTTACTAACAGCACACAGGCATTGCAGATGTCTCCCACACGATCCTCTGACAACCTTGATAAATAATCAAGGAAATGAAAACAAAAACACCTCAAATAAATCAGTAAACGTCTTTACATAAGACAGAACCTTAACTTATATATGAAATCATATCCTGAAGCACTGCAAAGTTAACATCGTTGTTCTTCAGACAGCAAAAAAACTAAATCAGTCCTAGACTAGTTACTAATATCTTCCCAACTCAATCTGTTGACCATCACTTGTTTAACCTTTTATGGCATACAATCACTGGGACAAAAACTGGTGCAAAATCTGCATTAACATTAATTACAATATACAATACAGAAATAAAAGTGTATAGTGTTTAATACTCAATAAAAAGGAAGTATTTAATGAATGCAATGTTAAAACGTTATTAAGACTTAAAGCATACCCAAAACATAGCCTGAAGGTTTCTTCATATCTGCTGCTGTCAGTAAAGCGTGAACTGGAGGACTTGGTCTTGCAAATGCAACATCCTTCATGGCTGCGATATATTTTAGACTTGTGAAAACCAAACATGATGATCAATGGGAAACCTACAGAGAAAGAACAAACCGATTACCAAAAGGAAGCCATCCATTGAATGCAGAGTGGTAATAGCACTGTAACGTTACTGCTGTAAAGCTTTCCCCTGATGGAAAGGGGCGGGTCACCACATGTGGTCAAAACATTGGGTTAGTTCCATTTAGAAGCCTTATTCTACAATTTCAGCTATCTACGATAGCTTGTCTCAGCGCGAAGTTCACCTATTTCAACTACACAAAATTAGCTATACGAAGCACCCCCCCCCCCCAAAAAAAAGCAACCTTGCAAGCTACTATACCGATTGACGACAATCACTTAGCCATCGGTGTTAACTTATATCTAGCTAGACGTTACTATGCACACACAATTAACGTTATAGGCAACGACTCCCATCTCGCTTTTTTGTTTTCTGACTGGAGGAGACTATTTTTAAACAAAGCTCGCGGGACAGGAACCAAAATATGAAATTGGTTGAATGTTTTTTTTAGCACAGACTCACAACTAAATATAGCCAACTTTTGCAAGCTAGCTATTCAATTTAATAGATTACAATACACCAAGGGTACATTGCCACTTGCAAGCAATCCACCAAAATAGAATGGCAGCATCTGGCAACAGCTAGTAATGACGCCATCGCTAGCCAACTTGGCTACTACAAATACTCGACAAATTAGAAGTGGGTCGTTGGTAATAAATTAACTATGCTTTTCTTATTGCAATTTTGATCGTTTATCTGTGTTTAGAACTCATATGTTTTTGTCGGGAAAGTGATTCTCAGTTACTTGGGGAATCCGAAACAAAAAGCGGGGAAGGAAAACTCCTTCCAGTGAAGAAACAAAAAGCGGACGAACAGGCATTAAAAAAAATACGGCACAAAAAAGTGAATTGAGCAACACATGGCTTGTTTTATCATTTCAAATGAAATTGTTGTTGTAAGATTTAACACGCACAATAATTTATATCGTTTCCTTCCCTTTAAATTCAAACGTTCGTCCGCTGAGAGCGCCAAATAGCAATCTGACTATTGTTGTTAGCTAGCCTGCTAACGTTAGCTAGCTACCACGCCACGCTCCACATCCATGCTCTCCCATTGTTACAATGACCCCCTTGCAGATATAGTTCGCACGCGACAGACTAAAATTAAATGTAAGATCTGTAAAACATTAGTATTTACGTTAATTTCTAAATGCAAATGGGGTAAATAACAGTGGACTTACCGAACAAAAACTTTGAATCTTCGCCGTTGTCTTTTTACACACTGCGCATGCCTTACTACTACTGCTGCATACAGCTGGGTATTAGAATAGCATTAGCATAAAAAAAACATGAAAATAAAGCGTCCCATCCTAGAAACACCATATTAGGAGTGTAACATGTTCACTTGAACAGAAGTTCAACCAATTGGAGCACACTGTGCATGGTATTTAACAATATAGGATTCTGGGAGTAGTAGTGAGTATGGATATGATTTCCGTCTAATCCTATGTATTCAACACCTCACTAGACTCCATGTCCCAGCAAGCATCGTATCAGCAACGTATGAATGGACAAGAAAAAAAAAGTATTTGAAATGGCGCGAATGAGTTTGTTTACATTTTAAAACCAGCATTTGTTGTTGTTACAAGTGTTGTTATCAGTGTTTGATTTCTCTGCTTGGTAAAGTTATATTATTTTTGCTCTACAGTTCATATGGGAAATATATGGGGGCATTTACAATACCATCAATAACCATATAGCCATTTAGTGACACCATTCCAGTCAGTTATAATCCTTCAATAAAAATACAATAAACATATCCATATTACTGCATTTCTGTAATTTTATTCTTTATTTATTTTTTACACTGTACACATTTCCTCACTTAGTAAACACTACATTATACGGCTATGTCAAATGTACAACAGTATTGAAAAACAAAAATATATCTCCCAAGATGCTCATGTCGATTGTACATGGAATAGTACAACCAACACAATCCAGACATTGGCACAGGAAAGACATCCTTCACACCTACTTCTATCAAACTGCCATTGTTATTCATCATCATATGCTGCACAGTAAGAAAAATGGAGGACCAATGATTCTCATCTAGATCTTGGGTTAATTTTTGTTGTGTGATGTGGATTATATTGCATAGCAGAAACGCCAACAGTTCAGAGGAGAATCGTTTGCTCTATTTTGAATCTGGCCTTTTATAGCAACCATATGTACCACTCATTATTAATTTAACTGGCAATCAGCTCATACAATTCTCACTACTGAACAGACATGTTGTAAACCTGCCAGGAATGGGCAGAACAGGTGAGGAATAATGAGAAGTTGTTGGAAAGAAGGATGCACTGGTTAGAGGTATTTACACGAAGGCTGTCATTTTATAAATGACTCACTTTCTACCAAGCCATGGTTATGATGAGTACTGTACTGTTGAAGAGTTGTCTGTCAAGTGTGAAGCATTGACATGGCCGTATAGTGATACTTCTCCAACTGAATACATATTGTGCATCACTAGCATACACACCATTATCTTATTCAGGAGCCTCTTCTTAGGCCAAGTTATCCATATAAAATAGTTGCATCCTACGGTACTTCCAGGGGGATTGATCCAAACTTACACACTGTCATATTGATGTAGGTGAATCAGTTTCCCACCCTACACAAACATCTATACCATGTCATATTCATACTTATAAAGCATACTTCTACATCATTTGCTTCAAGCTCTGCATTATGACAGTTAGAATTAGAACAGAGCAAGCAACTTGACAGACATATCAAAATAATACTGTTCTTCTCCGAAAATATATTATCAGTTTTTGTTCCTTGTTTTCCTTTTTAGAATATAGCCATTGTCAGCAGTTCACAATAACAATGAAAATATTTAGCTTTCAATAAAGTAGTATACAACAGGTGGGTTATCTTCTTCAATAAAGTGAAAGTCATGGATCGTAATAGAAAACATATTCTTAACGTCTAACAGCAACATTGTTGAGGATAAAAATAACAACACATTTTGAAAGGCTCATTGCACTTAATATATGGCAAATGTAACAGTAGCTTTAATATAAGCCAGAAATCGTCCCTTAATTGTTCATGTCTCTTTCTGCATAAAAAGGTTTAATTGTTCTTTAGTGGTCCCTAACAGTCTTCCTTAGTCAGGTCCAATTGGTGTGAACGAAAGAGGGCCTAGATACCGATCCCTTTGACAAGTGAAGCTTCTAGGGTAATGTTGAACTCCTGCAAAGTCTGTAGCACTCTGATCAGAGAATTTACCAATGAGCGGTCCTTTATCAGTGCTGTGTCTTCGTACATTTGCACTGTGATTGGACAGTCTGCGAGGAGAGCGATCCAGTGGTGTAACAAATGGTCCCTAGGAAGAGCAGAGAGAAACAGGAAGTTTACCAGACTGACTTCAGGGAACTTTTTTAGTAAATCCTCATACCTGCTAAAAGACAGGATAGGAAGGGCTCAAGCTTGGTTATGACTGAGGTATTATTTACATTGCATTTAGGCATGTCTGGTCTCGCTATGTGCCACTTAAAAAGATTTTTGACAAAGAACAAAGAGAAGGTATTTCATTAAAGTGGCAGGTGCATTTGAGCTACCAAGCCCTGTTCTGCCACAAAGGGTTGAGAGAGAAAGAGGAAGTCTGAGGTGTCATAACTAGTAGGATATATACTGTATGTTTTGAACTAGTGTGTGGAAGCTTAAAGTGGGATTATAAACTGGGTGGTTCAAGCCCTGAATGCTGATTGGCTGACAGCAGTGTTATATCAGACCGTATACAACGGGTATGACAGAACATTTATTTTAACTGCTCTAATTACGTCGGTAACCAGTTTATAATATCAATAAGGCACCTCGGGAGTTTGTGGTATATGGCCAATATACCATGGCTAAGAGATGTATCCCAAGTGGCAAAGCGGTCTAAGGCACTGCATCTCAGTGCAAGAGGTGTCACTATAGTCCCTGGTTCACATCTGGCTGTGATTGGGAGTCCTATAGAGCAGCGCCCAATTGGCCCAGAGTTATCTGGGGGTAGGCCGTCATTGTAAATAAGAGTTTGTTCTTAACTGACTTGCATAGTTAAATGAAATATCTGGGTGCTTTGCGATGTGCATAAAAACAGCCCTTAGCTGTGGTATATTGGCCATATGCCTTATTGCTTAATAACTATACAACCATAAAAAATAATTGTATTTCTATGTATACAACCTCCACAAATACACACATACAATGCCCAACAGGATAGGCAGACACAGTGTGAGGGAGAATAACTGAAGCAGGAGGTGGGGAGGGATGACCCTAACACTACAAAAGAGGACAAAGCCACCCACTGTTAATTTACCTTTATTTAACTAGCCAAGTCAGTTAAGAACAAATTCGTATTTACAATGACAGCCTAGGAACAGTGGGTGACTTGTTCAGGGGCAGAACAACAGATTTTTACCTTGTCAGCTCGGGGATTCAATCTAGCAACCTTTCATTTACTGGCCCAACACTCTAACCACTAAGCTACCTGCCGTTATCACAGTGATAAATGCTGTGCTGCTATTAGGGTTGCACATTTTGGGGAATATTCAGAGGTGGAAACTTTCCGTGGGAATTAACGGGAATATATGGGAATTAACGGGAATATATGCAAATTAATATTAATACCATTTAAATTTAGATGTTTTTTTGCATTGGATATATTTACCATATCATATGGAGACAGAAACATAAACCTTGACCTTATCATAAGTAGACATAATTGAAAATGATTAAATCATTCCAATAGAAATAAAAAAAACTATTTAGTTACGAATTGAAATTGAATTAAATGACTTGACTCTTCACATGGGATGATTTTACTGAACAACAAAAGAAAGGGATTATTGAATGATCCCCAATAATCCATCGCATCTCCCAAAAACGTTTTCAACATACATCAGTAAAATGATAGTCTAGAAACCAAAGCTTTGGTTGTCTTCCTCTCAGGCTTCCATGTCTTCTCCCTGGACCTCCTTAATGTCCACCTCTTGAACATCAGACTCTGAGGCCTCATCTTCACTGTCACTTTCCAACCTTGTTGAGCATGGCTCGTTGTCAGGCTCAAAAAGCCTCAAATTTGCCCGGATGGCCACCAATTTTTCAACCGTTGTATTGGTCAGCCTGTTGTGTGCTTTAGTGTGAGTGTTCCCAAACAAGGATCAGTTGCGCTCTGAGGCAGCTGATGTTGGTGGGATTTGGAGGATGATGGAGGCAACAGGGGAAAGAGCCTCAGATCCACAAAGTCCCTTCCACCAGGTGGCTGATGAGATATGTTGGCACGACTGCCATATTGCATCTCCATCCCAAAGCTGTTGCTTGGAAGTGTACATCGCCAGACTGCCAAGAACCTTGCCCTCATCCAGGTCAAGGTGGCGAGACACGGTAGTGATGACACCATAGGCCTTGTTGATCTCTGCACCAGACAGTATGGGCTTCAGGTAGAAGTCTTCACGCTTTTTGATGTATTTCAGAACTGCAGTTTCCTCTGCTTGGAGCAACAGTGAAGTGGGCAGGGCAGTACGGATTTCTTCTCTTACATCTGCAAGCAGAGTCTGAACATGATGGGGCTATCCATATCGGCAGACTGTGATATGGCCATTTCCAGGAGACCGTCAAACATGATGACAACACCCCCCAAACGGGTGTTGCTGGGTAGCTTCAATGTGGTGCTCTAATTCTTCTCACTTTGCTTGGTGAGGTAGATTTCTGCTATAACTTGATGACTCTCTTGTAGAGTATCTATTGTTTTCAGTGCCATGATGTCCATGAGGAGCAGATTCAACGCATGAGCAGCACAGCCAATGGGTGTGATGTGAGGGTAGGACTCCTCCACTTTAGACCAAGCAGCCTTCATATTCGCAGCATTGTCTGTCACCAGTGCAAATACCTTCTGTGGTCCAAGGTAATTGAAGACTGCCTTCAGCTCATCTGCAATGTAGAGACCAGTGTGTCTGTTGTCCCTTGTGTCTGTGCTCTTGTAGAATACTGGTTGAGGGGCGGAGATGATGTAGTTAATTATTCCCTGCCCACGAACATTCGACCACCCATAAGAGATGATTGCAATACAGTCTGCTTTCTCTATGATTTGCTTGACCTTCACTTGAACTCTGTTGAACTCTGCGTCCAGCAAATGAGTAGATAAAGCATGTCTGGTTGGAGGTGTGTATGCTGGGCGAAGAACATTCAGAAATCTCTTCCAATACACATTACCTGTGAGCATCAGAGGTGAACCAGTTGCATACACAGCTCGAGCAAGACATTCATCAGCATTTCTCTGACTATGTTCCTCCATTGAGTCAAAAGAAATTCTGATTCCAGGAGGACCATGAGCTGTTGCTATCAATAAGGTGTCTGATTCATCATTTTCACCTCAAATAGAAGTAGAGAGACTTTTGTCAGAGGTTCTGTGTTGTGAGCGCTGAGGGAACTTTATGCACTTGGCCAGATGATTCTGCATCTTTGTTGCATTCTTCCCATTTGATTTGGCCTCAGTATTTGCAAATGTACACAGCTTTTGCTTCCACATTAGCTGCAGTGAAATGTCTCCATACATCAGTGGCATTTTCCTGTAAAGATTAGAAAAAATGAGTAAAAAACAAATAAAATTCCATGTACAGATAAATAGTTAAGCAGTTTGATTAAACAACTCCTTTGTAAGATAGATTAAAAAAAAAAGAAACATGTATGGAAACAGGTGAAATAACACTCCTCAGTTAGCAGGCTCAAGCAAGCTAAAACCCACATGGTAGCAAAAACTAACTAGCAGAAATTCTTAACAGGTTAGAAATGATTTAAACACACTTTGCTGTAAGCTGCTATTTACTAGTTAACCAAAAATTATGTATGTCATATAAAATATATTCACCCCACCCAGTATTGTAATCAAAACTTACCAGATAGCATGTAGTCCTTGGCTCAGACAGTGTAGTAGTGTGGACTCAATAGCATCTCATTAGTGTGCAAGATCATGAGAATCAGCTGTACATGTGTTGGAAGAGTGCACTGCACATGTGATGGAAGAACGCACTGTGCATGCAGAGGGTTGCAATTCCATTGAATTGGGGATAGTTTAACCAAAATATGCTACAAGACCTAGAATTGCCTTATGTGTATCCCACAAAAAAGGTTCACTGTTATAAGCTAACTTTTTAAAATGAATTTAAGCAAAATTTCCCAAATTCCAGGGCTTAACTTCCCATGGAAAATTTCCGGAAATTTCCCGGAAAGTTTCCGACCCTTTACAACCCTAGCTGCTATTCGAGAGATAATGAAAACACCTCTCTTTCAGTTGAATTGAAGATGTCTTGTAAAACATCTCAAACTGTCACGAATGCTAGGAGTGGTGGTAGGAGTCAGGTGCAGAGAGCAGAGGTAAGAAAAAATGAGATTTATTTTTCTCTGGTACGACAACGATCGACGCCAACACAACAGGCGTGTGAACTAAGTGACCAACCCATACACAACGGGCACACAGTCCGGAAAGAAAATAAATCAGGCAGATCGCCAGCACATCTAAAATAAGCACACTGACGTAAAATAATCCCGCACAAACCTGGGCGGGCTAAACAGGCTTAAATAACCACAAATCAAGATACACAAATAAGGAACAGGTGCAAACAATAAGACATACCAACAGAAAAGGAAAAAGGGATCAGCGGTGGCTAGTAGGCCGGCGACGACGACCGCCGAGTGCCGCCCGAGCAGGCAGGGGAGCCACCTTCGGTGGGATTCGTGACACAAACAATCTAATTTTCCCTTTTGACCAGGACATTTAGTGCTGTACAATGAATTCCCATTCAAATGTTCCTGATGATAGCTGTTGTTCTGAGTGTGTTTGTGAGGCAACAGAGGATATATTACCTGGCACCCAGACACACCAGCATCTGGAACTTCCCATCCTTGCCTATGTTCCTAGATGTGCTGTTGATGGCCCGCATGAAGCGGCAGAAGTGGTGTACTCTGGTTTGCCAGTTCTCATCTGGAGTCACCTCCCTCTGCTCAGCACTCTCAAAGTACACTTGTGACTTTTCTATAAGGAGAAATCACAGAAAAAAGACACTGATAAGAGCAACCTCATCCATTAGCATGGCACGGACGATACTGTATACTGTATATTCAGGTGTAATGGTCGTGTTTTGGAGGCTTTACCTAAGAAATCCCAGATGAAGACATTCTTAAAGAGGCGTGGGGACTTGAAGCCATGCTGGAACACCTGCTCTAAAGCCCAGACTAGACCATACTCCCCACACAGCAGAAGGGTCAGACTGCCCCTCTATAGAAAAACAGACAGGGAAAGAAAAAGAGTGACTAATGTTGTCTCTTTTCAAAGTACCCTGGTCCAACATATCAGTTGTGGCCATATGAAACTGTTCATTTGGAACACGTGAGAGAAACTATGATCAGTGTTGCCTGCAGTGTACAGACAGTGTACAGGTTGAGGACCCACTGTCTCCTTCACTGTGATGAATAATAGACAATGTGGTGGGGGGTTGTGTCTCTCACCTCCTTCTCTGGCTTGTGGAAGTGCTTCACTATCCCATTGATGGACTCTCCCACTCCCTCTTGGATCTGACCAGTGTTCAACTCTGGATGATGGGAAAGAGTAAGAAAAAAATCAGTCCATGCCAGCAGACACAAGACCCTCAAAAGTGATCTAAAGGCATGGACACACCAGTAGCGTTCGCCAGCCGAGAGTACTAAGCACCTCTTAACAGTGTGCCGGCCATAATTTGCAAACCGAGTGCAAACCGATTCTACATGTAGAATCGCGCAGAATCTTTTTTAGTCAAACGTCCACCAGAGACCAGAGGGTGGTCCCTAAAACACACCACGGTGAAAAAACTGCAGACAAACGGGAGATCAACATTTGGTGCTGTGTGTGTAGTCCCTTGGTGAAGATTATTGGTTATTATTGATGAAGATTTTTGCAGTGTATTTGAATGGTCACTCACTTGGTTTGCTGTTTGGTGAGATGGTGACGAACCTCCTCATCATCCCAGGGGACTGCTGCATGGGGGGCGTACGACACATTCTGTCCTCGTTCTCTGAGTTTGGTGTCACTAGCTCTCCCACCAGGACCCTCTCCAGACTGCCATCGTCCACCCCCTTCCCCAGCCACCGGCCACACGGGAACCTACGCACACACACAACAATATAACAGTTAGCCAAAGCTTCAACAGGGTCTTTCTTGTGAGTAGATGCTATTAGCATAAGGCAGCTGCTACCAAATATTTCACTCACTTGTAAGCATGACCTGTGATCTCATTCCGGACCATAACATACTCCACAAGCCACTTGGCGTAAAGACCTGAGTTATCATGGCCCATCTGCACTGTGGTCAGCTTGCCCAGGTTCTGGCACTGTGACAGCGAGAGAAGGCAAAAGGGCAAAAGTCATGTTAAGGTGAATATATATTGATATTATTATCATAATACCAGGAATATTCAATCTTGAGGGGAGCACCAACCTCAAAGGTGATCTCCTGAGTGTGCTTGGGGACCTGGAGCACCCCGGTCTCAGCCAGCTCCCCAGACACACACACCCAGGGGTTGGCTGTGAACATGGAGCCTCCTAGTTTCTTACTGGGAATCACCAGCACATGGTATGGGATCACTGTGGGACAGAGAAGAGAGGGAAACCTGAAATCACTTAGTCAAGTACAATATGGTAGCAGGTAGCCTAGTGGTTAGAGCATTGGGCCAGTAACCCGAAAGGTTGCTAGATTGAATCCCCGAGCTGACAACGTAAAAATCTTTCATTCTACCCCTGAACATGGCAGTTAACCCACTGTTCCTAGGCCGTCATTGTAAATAATAATTTGTTCTTAACTGACTTGCCTAGTTAAATAAAATGGTCACAAGAAGAGCTACCTCTGTCTTCAATGTATTTCCCAGTATACATCTCAAATCCAGGAAAATGGTTTAGCCAGGAAATAAGTCTAATTCATCTATTACTCTAATCTAATTTGCTGGCACTCACTGATGGTGGTGAAGACATTGGTGAAACAGAAGTAGTCTACAGCGTTGAAGGAGAGGAGGTGGTACAGGAACTGCTCTTTCTCATCGTCACAGCGCAGAAAAGCATAACGCTTGTATAGTTTCCTGCAAAAGAAACAAAAGCAACAAAAACATTCACTAAAACAAATCAGTTTAGCATTTCATATGATGTAATGATTATAGATCGAACAATAACAGTCTGAAGCCTAAAAGGCTGAATCAATAGCTGATGAATGTGTTTTCCTTGGGAAACAACTGGAGAATGGTAATGGAATGGTCACAATGCAATACCTCCATAATGAATCAGCCTGAACGTGACCCACTTCACCACCATCTCATCAATTATTAAAAAAAACATTGTAAATGTTTAATAGGTGATTGTACTATGACGTTTGGATCTGTCAAAAGAGCTCATATATTATACATGCATAGTTTTCAGACATCAGGTTGATTCATGTGTATGAGACTGAGTGGGACATTCCAATATAAATTAGTGAGGATTTATGAGGAGACTTACTTAAAGGGAATGGGATATTATTCCAATTACTGAAGCAGAGGCTCTGACAAAAATTACACATTTTGTGTTTAGCTTGATTTGCCAGTTGTATACTAGGTCCTTGTTGTTTTGCTCACTTTGTAAGTTCATGGTCAGACAGCAGCTTTTTGAGGTGCCTGGACAGCAGTTTCTTCTCCATGGAGAGCCTCACCCAGGCCCTGGCCTTGCCCACGTCTGTCTTGATCTCCCCAATGTTCTGGATGTGTCTACGGAGGATACAGTACACAGCAGAGGTCAGAGGAGAAAAACACACACGAATGCACATATACACACATATACAAACAGTCATCCTTTCAGAGATGGTCTATAATGTTGTAGCATGTTTTGCATCCTTTGGCCAAGGTGAGCACAAAACCACAAACCTAATATATGATAAGATGCAAGAGCAGTGACAGTCCCTCTGAACAAGGTGATAGACCTCTGCTGTATGTTGTTTTCACCACGGTTCTAGATTGCAGAGCATGCAGGGCTGAGAGGGGGTAGCCAGCCCAGCCAGGAAGAAGCCTTGGCCAGCCCCAGACTCCCTGGTGTTTAAGCCAGCCTCCTGTCATCGCTCCCTGCCACTATCATGCCCTCTGTGTCCAGACACATTCCCTTCCACTCCACCTCTGCCAGTAAGCACTGCACTGTCTGCGCTATAAGTGCTCCCCATGCACCCCCCCTCTCTCATCCCTCCTTTCCCTCCCCCTCTCCCCTCACTCTCACGAATTAACCCAATTTCCTCCACTCCACTCTGTTCCCCATGGCAACAGAGCAAAATATCAACATTCACAATGCAGATTGTTATTGCATGAATGGTATTGTAAGACAAACAAATGTTATCTGCAATCTGCAGACTAACTACAGGAATCCACCTGTAGAAGAGGAATTAGATAAATGTCAAATAATAAAGAGCACAGCAAGGTAAATATGAAATGTTGACATGTAGAATGAAGCTACCTGGTGAACCTTTATTGTCCATTTAAAGTAAAGATACCCAAATATAAATATTTATCAATTAAAATGTGCTCGTATATCAATGTGACAACGCACAAATGAAAAAGCACCAATGGAAAATTCTGGATCCTTGGAAAGAAGACATGACATGTTTGTCTGTGCAGACGTGTGATCAGAGTAAACTTCTACAACAGACTACAGCACAGCCATGGGTAGGCCGCCATTGTAAATAAGAATTTGTTCTTAACTGACTTGCCTAGTTAAATGAAGGTGAAATAAATAAAAAAATAAAAATAAACAGCTACCTGAGCCAGACCCCCCTCTCCCTGGCTTGGTCTGCAGGGGGTCTGCAGGGGAATTAGGCTGGAAGTAACATGCTATCACACAGATCAGCCCAGCTCTCTTTACCACCTCCTTCACACCACACCAGGAATGACGTTCTGTATGACTCAACACCACTGGCTGTGGTGCACTGTAGACATGACAGTGGTCTGACTACCTTAACACACAATGCATCCCATAAACTATCGCCAACTTCAGGATTCCTCTCAGCCTGGCTGAGCACTACCGTGGCTAAAAGTGTCTGCTAAATGAACTAGTGTGGATAAAAGTGTCTGCTAAATGAACAAGTGTGGTACTGTTTCAGAACAGAGACCCACCTGTTTTGAGCCCCACCTATATATATATATATTCTTCCTAGGTTTTGGCCTTTCTAGGGAGTTTTTCCTAGCCACCGTGCTTCTACACCTGCATTGCTTGCTGGTTTGGGGTTTTAGACTGGGTTTCTGTACAGCACTTTGACATCAGCTGATGTAAGAAGGGCTTTATAAATACATTTGATTGAGTGTATCAAGAATATTAATGACAATGATTTGGTAAAACACCAGTGTTTTCTGAAAGTTCTGCCTCCGTCATTGCAGTGGCTTTTCAACTCTTCACATCTTGATGGTTCTAGATAGACATTCTAGATTTAGGAGAATTCTGCAAAAGTATAATCAGTTTGTTTACTGTCCTGCTGTTTGGGGTTTTAGGCTGGGTTTCTGTACAGCACTTTGAGATATCGGCTGATGTAAGAAGGGCTATATAAATACATTTGATTTGATTTGATGATATATACACAGTACAAGTCAAAAGTTTGGACACACCTACTCATTCAAGGGTTTTTCAGAATTCTTCCTATTTTTTACATTGTAGAATAATAGTAAAGACAAAACTATGACATTTTGCCTTTATTTAACCAGGCAAGTCAGTTAAGAACAAATTGTTATTTTCAATGACAGCCTAGGAACAGTGGGTTAACTGCCTTGTTCAGGGGTAGAACGACAGATTTTTACCTTGTCAGCTAGGGGATTCAATCTTGGAACATTCCGGTTACTAGTCCAGCGCTCTAACCACTAGGCTACCTGCCTCCCCAAATAACACATATGGAATCATGTAGTAAACAAAGAAGTGTTAAACAAATCAAAATGTATTTTAGATTTTAGATTCTTCAAAGTAGCCTTGATGAAAGCTTGGCACACTCTTGGCATTCTCTCAACCAGCTTCAGCTGGAATGCTTTTCAACAGTCTTGAAGGAGTTCACACATATGCTGAGCACTTGTTGGCTGCTTTTCCTTCATTCTGCGGTCCAAGTCATCCCAAACCATCTCAACTGGATTGAGGTCGGGTGATTGTGGAGGCCAGGTCATCTGATGCAGCACTCCTTCTTGGTCAAATAGCCATTACAAATCAAATCTTATTGGTCACCTACACATGGTTAGCAGATGTTAATGCGAGTGTAGAGAAATGCTTGTGCGTCTAATTCCGACCGTGCAGTAATATCTAACAAGTAATCTAACAATTTCACAACAACTACCTTATACACACAAGTGTAAAGGAATGAATAAGAATATGTACATATAAATACATGGATGAGCGATGGCCGTGCGGTATAGGCAAGATGCAGTAGACGGTATAGAATACAGTATACTGTCACGTCCTGACCAGCAGAGGGAGTAGTTTAGTATTTTTGGTCAGGACGTGGCAGAAGTACTGTGTTGTATGTGTTTTTCTGGTATTTCTGTTTCTATGTTGGTCTGTGTGGCTCCCGATCAGGGACAGCTGGTTATCGTTGTTCCTGATTGGGAGTCATATATTAGGTGTGTGTTTGTCACCTGGTTTTTGTGGGTTGTTTTATTTTACACTGATAAAGGATCTGTATAGCCTGTAAAACTGTTACTAGTCTTTATTGGTTTCCCGTGTTCACTTTATGCAAATATAATTAAAGATGAGCATACATATCCCGGCTGCGATTTGGTCTATTCAACACGGCTACATTTGTGACATATACACATATGAGATGAGTAATGTAGGTTATGTAAACATTATATAAAGTGGCATTGTTTAAAGTGACTAGTGATACATTTATTACATCCAATTTTTTATTATTAAAGTGGCTAGAGATTTGAGTCAGTATGTTGGCAGCAGCCACTCAATGTTAGTGATGGCTGTTTAACAGTCTGATGGCCTTGAGATAGAAGCTGTTTTTCAGTCTCTTGGTCCCAGCTTTGATGCACCTGTACTGACCTCGCCTTCTGGATGGTAGTGGGGTGAACAGGTAGTGGTTCGGGTGGTTGTTGCCCTTGATGATCTTTTTGGCCTTCCTGTGACATCGGGTGGTGTAGGTGTCCTGGAGGGCAGGTAGTTTGCCCCCGGTGATGGGTTGTGCAGACCTCACTACCCTCTGGAGAGCCTTACGGTTGTGGGCGGAGCAGTTGCCGTACCAGGCAGTGATACAGCCCGACAGGATGCTCTCGATTGTGCATCTGTAAAAGTTTGTGAGTGTTTTTGGTGACAAGCCAAATTTCTTCAGCCTCCTGAGGTTGAAGAGGCACTGTTGCGCCTTCTTCACCACTCTGTCTGTGTGGGTGGACCGTTTCAGTTTGTCCAAGATGTGTACGCCGAGGAACTTAAAACTTTCCACCTTCTCCACTACTGTCCCGTCGATGTGGATAGGGGGGTGCTCTCTCTGCTGTTTCCTGAAGTCCACGATCATCTCCTTTGTTTTGTTGACGTTGAGTGTGAGGTTATTTCCTGACACCACACTCCGAGGGCCCTCACCTCCTCCCTCTCGGCCGTCTCGTCGTTGGTAATCAAGCCTACCACTGTAGTGTCATCTGCAAACTTGATGATTGAGTTGGAGGCGTGCATGGCCACTCAGCCATGGGTGAACAGGGAGTACAGGAGAGGGCTGAGAACACACCCTTGTGGGGCCCCAGTGTTGAGGATCAGCGGGGTGGAGATGTTGTTTCCTACCCTCACCACCTCGGGGAGGCCCGTCAGAAAGTCCAGGACCCAGTTGCACAGGGCGGGGTCGAGACCCAGGGTTTCGAGCTTCATCACAAGTTTGGAGGGTACTATGGTGTTAAATGCTGAGCTGTAATCGATAAACAGCATTCTTACATAGGTATTCCTCTTGTCCAGATGGGCTAGGGCAGTGTGCAGTGTGATTGCGATTGTGTCGTTTGTGGACCTATTGGAGCGGTAAGCAAATTGGAGTGGGTCTAGGGTGTCAGGTAGGGTGGAGGTGATACAATTCTTGACTAGTCTCTCAAAGCACTTCATGATGATGGAAGTGAGTGCTAAGGGGCCATAGTCGTTTATCTCAGTTACCTTAGCTTTCTTGAGAACAGGAACAATGGTGGCCCTCTTGAAGCATGTGGGAACAGCAGACTGGGATAGAGATTGATTGAATATGTCTGTAAACACACCAGCCAGTTGGTCTGTGTATGCTCTGAGGACAAGGCTAGGGATGCAGCCTTGCAAAGGGTAAACACATTTAAATGTTTTACTCACGTTGGCTGCGGTGAAGGAGAATCTGCAGGTTTTGGTAGCGAGCCGTGTCAGTGGCACTGTATTGTCCTCAAAGCGAGCAAAGATGTTTGATTGACTGTAGACCCTGCCACATACGTCTCGTGTCTGAGCCGTTGAATTGCGACTCTTTGTCTTTATACTGACGCTTAGCTTGTTTGATTGCGGAGGGATAGCTACACTGTTTGTATTCAGTCATGTTTCCGGTCAGCTTGCCATGATTAAAAGCAGTGGTTCGCGCTTTCAGTTTTGCACGAATGCTGCCATCAATCCACGGTTTCTGGTTGGGGAAGGTTATAATAGTCACCGTGGGTACAACATCACCGATGCACTTGCTAATAAACTCGCTCACCGAATCAGCATATACATCAATGTTGTTGTCTGAGGCTATCCGGAACATACCCCAGTTCACGTGATCGAAGCAATCTTGAAGAGTGGAATCCGATTGGTCGGACCAGCGTTGAACAGACCTGAGCACGGGCATTTCCTGTTTTAGTTTTTGTCTATAGGCTGGGAGCAACAAAATGGGTTCGTGGTCAGATTTGCCGAAAGGAGGGCGAGGGAGGGCTTTGTATGCGTTGCGGAAGTTAGAGTAGCAATGATCCAGAATGCTGCCAGCCTGGGTTGCGCATTCGATAAGCTGATAAAATTTAGGGGGCCTTTCTTTTCAGATTAGCTTTGTTAAAATCCCCAGCTACAATAAATGCAGCCTCATGATATATGGCGCCGACAGAGATGGTCGCCTCGCTTCGCATTCTTAGGAAACTATGCAGTATTTTGTTTTTTTATGTATTATTTCTTACATTGTTACCCCAGGAAATCTTAAGTCTTATTACATACAGCCAGGAAGAACTATTGGATATAAGAGCAACGTCAACTTACCAACATTACGATCAGGAATACGACTTTCCCGAAGCTGATCCTCTGTTTGGACCACCACCCAGGACAATGGATCTAATCCCAGTAGCCAACCCAAAACAATGGTGCCGCAGAAGGGGCAGACGGAGCGGTCTTCTGGTCAGGCGCCGTAGATGGGCTCACCGCTCCCGAGTATACTACTCGCCAATGTCCAGTCTCTTGACAACAAGGTAGACAAAACATCCCAGAGGTGTGTTTTGGGTCATTGTGCTGTTGAAAAACAAATGATAGTCCCCCTAAGCGCAAACCAGATGGGATGGCGTAACGCTGCAGAATTCTGTGGTAGCCATGCTGGTTAAGTGTGCCTTGAATTCTAAATAAATCACAGACAGTGTCACCAGCAAAGCACCCCCACACCATCACACCTCCTCCTCCATGCTTCCTGGTGGGAACCACACATGCGGAGATCATCCGTTCGCCTACTCTGCATCTCACAAACACACGCCGATTGGAACCAAAAATCTCAAAGGACAGATTTCCACCAGTCAGATGTCCATTGCTCTTGTTTCTTGGCCTAAGCAAGTCTCTTCTTATTATTGGTGTCCATTAGTAGTGGTTTCTTTTCAGCAATTTTACCATGAAGGCTTGATTCACTCAGTCTCCTCTGAACAGTTGATGTTAAAATGTGTCTGTTACTTGAACTCTGTGTAGCATTTTTTTGTGCTGCAATTTCTGAGGCTGTTATCTCTAATGAACTTATTCTCTGCAGCAGAGGTAACTCTGGCTCTTCCTTTCTTGTGGCGGTCCTCATGAGAGCCAGTTTCATCATAGCGCTTGATGGTTTTTGCGACTGCACTTCAAGAATCTTTCAAAGTTCTTGAAATGTTCCAGATTGACTGACCTTCATGTCTTAAAGTAATGATGGACTGTCGTTTCTCTTTGCTTATTTGAGCTGTTCTTGCCATAATATGGAATTGGTATTTTACCAAATAGGGCTATCTTCTGTATACCCCCCTACCTTGTTACAACACAACTGATTGGCTCATACGCATTAAGAAGGATAGAAATTCCACAAATTAACTTTTAACAAGACACACCTGTTAATTGAAATGCATTCCAGGTGACTACCTCATGAAGCTGGTTGAGAGAATGCCAAGAGTGTAGTAACTGTTTTGGTTACTACATGATTCCATATGTGATATTTCATAGTTTTGATGTCTTCACTATTATTCTACAATGTAGAAAATAGTAAAAATAAAGAAAAACCGTTGAACTTTTGACTGGTCCTGTATATACACACTGCTCAAAAAAATAAAGGGAACACTAAAATAACACATCCTAGATCTGAATGAATGAAATAATCTTATTAAAGACTTTTTTCTTTACATAGTTGAATGTGCTGACAACAAAATCACACAAAAATAATCAATGGAAATCCAATTTATCAACCCATGGAGGTCTGGATTTGGAGTCACACTCAAAATTAAAGTGGAAAACCACACTACAGGCTGATCCAACTTTGATGTAATGTCCTTAAAACAAGTCAAAATGAGGCTCAGTAGTCTGTGTGTGGCCTCCACGTGCCTGTATGACCTCCCTACAACGCCTGGGCATGCTCCTGATGAGGTGGGGGATGGTCTCCTGAGGGATCTCCTCCCAGACCTGGACTAAAGCATCCGCCAACTCCCGGACAGTCTGTGGTGCAACGTGGCGTTGGTGGATGGAGCGAGACATGATGTCCCAGATGTGCTCAATTGGATTCAGGTCTGGGGAACGGGCGGGCCAGTCCATAGCATCAATGCCTTCCTCTTGCAGGAACTGCTGATACTCTCCAGCCACATGAGGTCTAGCATTGTCTTGCATTAGGAGGAACCCAGGGCCAATCGCACCAGCATATGGTCTCACAAGGGGTCTGAGGATCTCATCTCGGTACCTAATGGCAGTCAGGCTACCTCTGGCGAGCACATGGAGGGCTGTGCGGCCCCCCAAAGAAATGCCACCCCACACCATGACTGACCCACCACAAAACCGGTCATGCTGGAGGATGTTGCAGGCAGCAGAACGTTCTCCACGGCGTCTCCAGACTCTGTCACGTCTGTCACATGTGCTCAGTGTGAACCTGCTTTCATCTGTGAAGAGCACAGGGCGCCAGTGGCGAATTTGCCAATCTTGGTGTTCTCTGGCAAATGCCAAACGTCCTGCACGGTGTTGGGCTGTAAGCACAACCCCCACCTGTGGACGTTGGGCCCTCATACCACCCTCATGGAGTCTGTTTCTGACCGTTTGAGCAGACACATGCACATTTGTGGCCTGCTGGAGGTCATTTTGCAGGGCTCTGGCAGTGCTCCTCCTTGCACAAAGGCGGAGGTAGCGGTCCTGCTGCTGGGTTGTTGCCCTCCTACGGCCTCCTCCACGTCTCCTGATGTACTGGCCTGTCTCCTGGTAGCGCCTCCATGCTCTGGACACTACGCTGACAGACACAGCAAACCTTCTTGCCACAGCTCGCATTGATGTGCCTTCCTGGATGAGCTGCACTACCTGAGCCACTTGTGTGGGTTGTAGACTCCATCTCATGCTACCACTAGAGTGAAAGCACCGCCAGCATTCAAAAGTGACCAAAACATCAGCCAGGAAGCATAGGAACTGAGAAGTGGTCTGTGGTCACCACCTGCAGAACCACTCCTTTATTGGGGGTGTCTTGCTAATTGCCTATAATTTCCACCTGTTGTCTATTCCATTTGCACAACAGCATGTACAATTTATTGTCAATCAGTGTTGCTTCCTAAGTTTGATTTCACAGAAGTGTGATTGACTTGGAGTTACATTGTGTTGTTTAAGTGTTCCCTTTATTTTTTTGAGCAGTGTATATATATATATATATATTCAATTGTTTTGTTGTTGCCTGTTTTGCATGTTATTTTGGCATTAATACGTGTCACATATCAGTTTGCAAACAATGTAAAAAACGAAATCATTGAGTTAATAAAGCTGCATACAAACATGGTCTCCTTTTTGCTTTCTTGAGTAAGGCAGCTCCAAAATGCAGGTGTTTCAGTCTAGCTCAGTGCTTTCTGTGGTGGTGGGGCAGCCAGTGGAAAATACGGAGCATAGGGTTGGTAATGTTCTCTAGTTGTGCTGTGATTGGCTCAGTGTTCTGTCACTCATGGGGACACTACGTCACTGCAAAATCTACTGGGAGAGCTCGAAAATTCAAGCTACATTAGAAGTGCCCATCCAAGAAGGTTTAAGGTCATTGGCCACAGATAATATGACATCAAATCACATTATATCTGCCGTAGCTTTGATTGGACTGATCATGTCAACATCATAGTTTCAAAATCTTAGCTAGGAAGCTAGACAAGCAGTCATCATCATGAATCACGTCGACAATCTACTGGCAAATCTTTTTCAATCCTTGTCATATGAAGAGAAATTATAGATAAAATGTATCGGTGCTCATCGGCCATTGGACATAAACATTACACGACAAGTTGGTAATCGCAAATTTAACAATGAATGGTTTGGAAGGAATCAGTGGCTAACTGCAAGCGCTGCAAAGCAATCACTAGCCTCCTATTCAGTGGAGTGGGTGTGTGATATAAGTCTGGGTTTAAGGGTCTCTTTTCCAAGCTTAAAAAGATAAACATTCATGCTGTCAATCCAGCATGATTTCCGCCGCGTTCAAAACAACTGGAAACTCGGAACAAGGACATCTCAGACTTCAGTAAATTCAAGACAACTGGGAAATCTGAAATAAACGAGCTCTGACTGTGAAAATAAGTTTTGATTGGTTATCCAACTTGGAATTCCAAGTCGGGAACTCTGGCTTCTTTTTAGAGCTCCGACCTGAAGATCACTGATGTCAACCTTGTTTTTGATTCAACCTTGGATTCTTTTCCCCGAGTTCCCAGTTGTCTTGAAAGCACCATAAATCCAGAGAATTACATACTTTAATGACAAAGTTTGATGACAAAATTTGCCCACAAGGACCGCCGCACCACCTTCCTGTTCAAGTGAGCACAGCACATCAAGGTCCAGTCCAGTCCAAAAATGTATTGTATGCTGCTGCATAAATTATGTAATATGCCAGGAAGATATGTATACTGTAGCTGAGAAAGTAACACTAAGTGTATGTTGTTTAGTAAGCTGTTAGTAGCCCATGTGCCTTACCCTAATAATTTGGTCCCTTTCCCCCTCATACTTTAGCCAACTGTTCTGACTTGGTGGTGCACATGTAGTCTATAGCCTGTTTAAGAGAAATATAATCATTGAATATTGTAAGAGCTTTCATTGTCAGCTTATATGCCCCCTTTATTTATCCTACGGCTCTGACTTGGTTTACAGGGAGAATACTGTAAGAACAGCCCATGTTCTAAATTCTGTCGCTGTACATTTCAAAAGTGCTGAACAAATAGTTATATTAACTACGTCCATCCTAGCTCGCTCATTAATGTCTTAATCGAAATTACAGATTGCCTCTTATCTGCTCGTCGTCCCCTTATGCCATAGTTAGTACATCTCAATTGTCAGTAAAACCACATTTGTTTAAGCAAGTCAGCCATTTCAACTATGTTTTTTTAGAGGCAGTAAATGAGGCTGAATTAACTGTTTTGTTGCCAGACAAGGCTCCGCTGATTGCCAGGTGTAGCAGTGGTAAGGATTCACTCCATGGTGCTGAAAAGAAAGCTCTGCTGTTGGGACAGCTTTATGTAGGCCCTAACAGTTTGTGGGCACCGTTTTTCACCGTTATAGTGCAATTCATGTATTGTTTAGTGTTGTGTAGTGACTTTGCTGGCATGCATCTAAATACATTTTGGAGAATTTGCCACCAAGATTTACATGTAAAACATCGACACTGCTGGTATAGCATTTGGACCAGACATGAGGGGCCAGACATGAAGATCATGAGGAATGTAGGTTAAGTCTAATCAAATAGAACACAAAGATGGAAGCCTAAGCATTGAGTACAGTCGTGGCCAAAAGTTTTGAGAATGACACAAATATTAATTTCCACAAAGTCTGCTGCTTCAGTGTCTTTAGATATTTTTGTCAGATGTTACTATGGGATACTGAAGTATAATTACAAGCATTTCATAAGTGTCAAAGGCTTTTATTGACAATTACATGAAATATTTGCACTGTTGACCCTTCTTTTTCAAGACCTCTGCAATCCGCCCTAGCATGCTGTCAATTAAGTTCTGGGCCACATCCTGACTGATGGCAGCCCATTCTGGCCTAATCAATGCTTGGAGTCTGTCAGAATTCGTGGGTTTTTGTTTCTCCACCCGCCTCTTGAGGATTGACCACAAGTTCTCAATGGGATTAAGGTCTGAGGAGTTTCCTGGCCATGGACCCAAAATATTGATGTTTTGTTCCTCGAGCCACTTAGTTATCACTTTTGCCTTATGGCAAGGTGTTCCATCATGCTGGAAAAGGCATTGTTCGTCACCAAACTGTTCCTGGATGGTTGGGAGAAGTTGCTCTCAGTGGATGTGTTGGTACCATTCTTTATTCATGGCTGTGATCTTAGGCAAAATTGTGAGTGAGCCCACTCCCTTGGCTGAGAAGCAACCCCACACATGTATGGTCTGGTTTCTTGGGTGCCCTGAAGCCTTCTTCACAACAATTGAACCGCTCTCCTTGAGGTTCTTGATGATCCGATAAATGGTTGTTTTAGGTGCAATCTTACTGGCAGCAATATCCTTGCCTGTGAAGCCCTTTTTGTGCAAAGCAATGATGACGGCACGTGTTTCCTTGCAGGTAACCATGGTTGACAGAGGAAGAACAATGATTCCAAGCACCACCCTCCTTTTGAAGCTTCCAGTCTGTTATTCAAACTCAATCAGCATGACAGAGTGATCTCCAGCATTGTCCTCGTCAACACTCACACCTGTGATAACGAGAGAATCACTGACATGATGTCAGCTGGTCCTTTTGTGGCAGGGCTGAAATGCAGTGGAAATGTTTTTTGGGGTATTCAGTTCATTTTCATGGCAAAGAGGGACTTTGCAGTTAATTACAATTCATCTGATCACTCTTCATAACATTCTGGAGTATATGCAAATTGCCATCATACAAACTGAGCCAGCAGACTTTGTGAAAATGAATGTGTCATTTTCAAAACTTTTGGACACGACTGTATATGCTGTATACTATATTTAAAAGAATCATAGCTGGTAATCAAGTGTTTATGCCTGCTGCAAAGCTTGAGATGCATGGCTATGAGGCTGATGTCAGTATTTTTCCACTACATATGGTCCTGAATCATTGATAATATTCTGTTTTGACTGAAAGTGCTTTTTGTCAGTGGGCCACAAGATGGCAGTGAAAACACTTTGAAATCATTGCATTCTGAGGTATGATCAATCAATTATTATCTCACCTTGATTCGAAATTGTTATTTTCAAAGAACTACATAGAGGTACGAAGGCATACATTTGAACCACTTCTGCCGCTACAGAAGGGACAATCAACACAGGCAGAATAGTATAGTATCATTTGCAAAATTCCCCTTACAACCATCCATCATTTCAAGACCATATGACTTGAAATGTATATTCACGAGGATACTTGACAAATAGTGTATATACGGTAGGCAGAGCATCTGAAGACACTGTAACTGATACTGTGGTAGACTTGGTGAATGGATGAGGAGACTCACCTCATGTCCCTGATCAGGGATACCTTGAGAGGGGCCAAGGCAGCGCCAGCGTCAGATTTGCGTCTCTCTATGTCGTGGATGAGACCTGATGTAGGGAGGAGAGAGAGGGATGTGGCTATGGCTTTACATCACCGTCCATTTATCACATTTCAACGAGTGGCTTACCTGGGGGACCCAAACCGGCTGGTGCTGCATCCGTCTTCTCTTTGCTCTCCTGATAATGGAGCAGGTGGGACCACAAGGCAGATTTACCCTGGCAGATGAAGATGCGGGAATGAATGAATACACATTGAATGCACCTAAATGCATACATGTGTGTTAGTGTGTATATAAACTGTTTTAAAATAATACTTGTGTGTGTGTGCTGACCTGTTTGACCTGCAGCCCGTGGCTCCAGATCCTCTCCAGCAGATCACAGAGGGAGGCGATAAGTGTGTTCTCCTCCACGCCTGTAATGCTGACCTCCCCATGACCCAGCTCCACCGCCTCCCTGCCCATCTTCTCAACCAGCATGCGCTTGGTCTGGAGGGACACACACATCACCGTACAGGGAGATTACCATCTCTGGAGGCCAGATGGTTGACACTACAGGTGCTGGATCTCAATATCCATGGGATTGTCTACTGCAACAGTCTACTGCAATGGTTATTGCAATCGTAATATGTCTGCGTAAGAGTGAGATGTAGGAAGACTGGTATTTATTGTACCTTATTCCTGCACTCCTTCAGCAGACCCTCCACAAACTTCCAGTTGGTCTGAGCGATGACCGAGGGGGAGAGGTTGGACAGCTTGGGCTGCCGAATGGTAGTGCCCAGGTTCCTGGCCTCCTGGATGTATTTCTGTAATGAGACAGAGAGGACAGGGTCAGACAGGACAGGGTCATGGAAGGACAAGGCTAGAGAGGACAGGGTCAGAGAGGACAGGGTAAGAGAGGACAGGGTCAGAGAGGACAGGGTCAGAGAGGACACACATGGAGTGGCCTAAGAGTAGGCTATACACCAAGGGAGAGTAATCATTTTGGCTTAATGTTCATCATCACATAAACACAGAGGGTCACACCACTCGGCAACCAACCACAGAACGTATACAGTGCATACAGTGGATAGATTTCTGGTCACTACTACAATGAGGGATTGATCATTCCAGAGGAGGGAGAGGGAGGAGCTCTGAGTCAGTTGTATAATGAGCTGAGCTGCCTGTACTGAGGTCATTTCATGATGGACGATGTGTTTCTGTCTTTTACCTTTCTGACCTCAACATCCATCCTGGGAGGCGTGTCAGCGCCATGGGTTTTCTGGGATGCTGTCAAATCAATCTAAATATTGCTTTCTTAATGTGGAGTTAAGTGCACCTTAAAGTGAAACCCTAAACCTGAGAAGAAACCCTGGAAAGTGATCTGGAGTATCAGGTAAAGCTGTGATGCTAGGAGGAGGAGGGAGTGAGGACCACATGGGGGGAAGGGCCATGTGGACGTGGTGTGAGGCTCAGGCCCCACCCACTGCCAACACATACCACATCCACAGTCACAGACTTTAGACAGGGCCTGAAGGACTGCGAGAGCCAGTAGTAGTCTAGAAACAGCAGGAGCTGCAGCTCCGGGAACAGACACTCCACATGCTGGGAGCGTGTGTGTGAGATGGAGAGAGAGAGACCAAAGAGAGTGTGTGAGAGAAATACAGTAGATAGATGTAAGGGAGACAGTAGGTGTCAGAGGGATAGAAACAGAAAGAGAGGTTAGGTCAAGAGAAAATAATTGAGGTATAGAGAGTAAAAGAGAAAATGGACAAACAAGACTTTAATTCAATCGTTCCAGACATTAGATATTTAGAAGTGAATACCGCAAGCCATGAAGAAGAGTGAGGAAGGAATCGACAAGAAACTAACAATAACACAAAAACAGATAGACAAATTCCATGTGAATATGGTTTGGGAATGTTAATCCCGTTTTTCTAGGGCTGCTTGATGTCCTCTCACCTCTCTCTGGTCGTTGTCCAGGTAAAGGTGTTCAGCGTGTTGTTTCTGTCTGTCCTTCCTCCTCCACTGTGCTGGAGCACTCCTCTTCGCCCATCTAACATACAAACAAAACAACTTCACTTAGAAAGACACAAAAGCCAAATAGCAATGATAGAGACAAACATATTTTTTCAGTATTATCAATCAAAGTATGTAAATTAGTCTCTCTTGCGGAGGTGTGATCCTCACTTGTTGCTGACGGGTCCAGTGGAGAGCACGTCAGACTGCAGCCGGGGGAAGAAGCCGTGTTCGTAGCGACCCTGGCCAATCTTCATATCCAGCAGGTGGGGATGCAGGGCCGTGTGGTCGATCTTAACCACCCGCATCTCTATGGCCTTCTCTGGGGTAACACAGAGAGGGGAGGAGGATGAGGTACTGTCAAAGCAGATCCATTAGCACCATCCGTCATGGTGGATTTAACAGTCTTATGTCATGGTTAAGCCACTCTGTGAGTGCTTATGAGTCATAGCACTGAGGGGTCACATAGATTCACCACATCTCATCCCTGACTCCTTACCGCCACACCTCCATGCTGTGAGTTATCCTCACCTGAACTCGGGTTGCAAAATTCCTTTAACCTTATCAAAATTGTCAGGTTTTCCAGAAATACTTGTTGGAGGATTCATGATTTCCTGCTTATTCCCTTCTGTTTCTGGGAATCTTCCAACCTGGATTTCTGGAAAAACTGGGAATTTTTGTAAAGTTATCAGAATTTTGCATCCCTAACCTGACCCAACACTCAACATCATCAGCACCAATGACAGCAGGCTACATAGTTAAGACTATTACAACTGTGTAGATAACAGTGTAATTTCTTAGGTTAGTACATAACTGGTATGCATGCAATGAATCATACATACAATTACAGAGAGGAATTTGAAAGAATTTATAGTGAAAGGAAAAAATTCAACATCTAAATACATTTTGACATGAATTATTCCAGTTGCTACTGACTGTTCCCAAAGACAGAGTAGAAGAAAGACCCTGTAATCATATTGTTCCCATAATGCATTGCAAGCACAAACAATAACCCGTCACCAAGGTGAAATAAGGATGGATTATTACTAAGGTGAGCCTTGTAGATCTCTAACCCAATGGAGTGAGGTTCAGGGGAGACAAAATCAATTTTCTCATATCGCTTTTGAAGGAGTTTGTCTGAAAACGAGAACAGTTACGTCTGTTGGCAAAGAAAGGTTCAAATAAATCAGTGTGGAAGGATTTGAGACATGTGTCTTGAAAACATACAAGTATCTTACACCATTTGAGACAATGATCCCATAATAGTATAGGTGTGAAAATGGGATTCCTCTTTTCTTACCCGCCTCGTCGATATTGGTGCACGTCTGGTACATGGAGGTGCGCAGGGTGGGCGTGCGCACGTTCAGCATGCGGATTTTGTCCACGCGGGAGTCAAACACCCTCAACGTGTGTTCCTTGTCCTCATCATCATGGCAAAGGATCTTACTATCGATGAAGGAGGCGAACATCTGAGTCTCCAGGAAGCGGGACAGGAAGGGCAGGTAGGGCTCAGGCTGGTCAGAGAGGAAGGAGGCCTGGAATCGACAAGAATCACATCACAAAATGAAGTGAGGACTCCTGGGGGCCAATTAATATGAAAAGCTTTAAAGCGCATTAAAGACTTCCACTCAAATGAATGTTTCAGAGTCTGGAGTGGGACTACATCCCAAATGGCACCCTATTCCCTATATCAAATCAAAGTGTATTTGTCACGTGCGCCGAATACAACAGGTGTAGACCTTACAGTGAAATGCTTACTTACAGGCTCTAACCAATAGTGCGGGAAAAAAAAGGTATGTATGTGTGTGTGTGTGTGTGTGTGTGTGTGTGTGTGTGTGTGTGTGTGTGTGTGTGTGTGTGTAGGTAAGTAAAGAAATAAAACAACAGTAGAAAGACATTTGAAAAGAACAGTAGCAAGGCTATATACAGACACCGGTTAGTCAGGCTTATTGAGGTAGTATGTACATGAATGTATAGTTAAAGTGACTATGCATATATGATGAACAGAGAATAGCAGTAGCGTAAAAAGAGGGGTTGGGGGGGCACACAATGCAAATAGTCTGGGTAACCATTTGGTTACCTGTTCAGGAGTCTTATGGCTTGGGGGTAAAAACTGTTGAGAAGCCTTTTTGTCCTAGACTTGGCACTCCGGTACCACTTGCCATGCGGTAGTAGAGAGAACAGTCTATGACTGGGGTGGCTGGGGTCTTTGACAATTTTTAGGGCCTTCCTCTGACAGCACCTGGTGTAGAGGTCCTGGATGGCAGGCAGCTTTGCCCCAGTGATGTACTGGGCCGTACGCACTACCCTCTAAAGTGCCTTGCGGTCGGAGGCCGAGCAATTGCCGTACCAGGCAGTGATGCAACCGGTCAGGATGCTCTCGATGTTGCAGCTGTAGAACCTTTTGAGGATCTCAGGACCCATGCAAAATCTTTTTAGTCTCCTGAGGGGGAATAGGCTTTGTCGTGCCCTCTTCACGACTGTCTTGGTGTGTTTGGACCATTCTAGTTTGTTGTTGATGTGGACACCAAGGAACTTGAAGCTCTAACCTGCTCCACTACAGCCCCGTCGATGAGAATGGGGGCGTGCTCGGTGCTCCTTTTCCTGTAGTCCACAATCATCTCCTTAGTCTTGGTTACGTTGAGAGATAGGTTATTCTGGCACCACCCGGCCAGGTCTCTGACCTCCTCCCTATAGGCAGTCTCGTCGTTGTCGGTGATCAGACCTACCACTGTTGTGTCGTCTGCAAACTTAATGATGGTGTTGGAGTCGTGCCTGGCCATGCAGTCGTGGGTGAACAGGGAGTACAGGAGGGGACTGAGCACGCACCCCTGGGGAGCTCCAGTGTTGAGGATCAGTGTGGCAGATGTGTTGCTACCTACCCTCACCACCTGGGGGCGGCCCATTAGGAAGTCCAGGATCCAGTTGCAGAGGGAGGTGTTTAGTTTCAGGGTCCTTAGCTTAGTGATGAGCTTTGAGGGTACTATGGTGTTGAACGCTGAGCTGTAGTCAATGAATAGCATTCTCACATAGGTGTTCCTTTTGTCCAGGTGGGAAAGGGCAGTGTGGAGTGCAATAGAGATTGCATCATCTGTGGATCTGTTTGGGCGGTATGCAAATTGGAGTGGGTCTAGGGTTTCTGGGATAATGGTGTTGATGTGAGCCATTACCAGCCTTTCAAAGCACTTCATGGCTACGTACGTGAGTGCTACGGGTCTGTAGTCATTTAGGCAGGTTGCCTTTGTGTTCTTGTGCACAGGGACTATGGTGGTCTGCTATATAGTGCACTACTTTTGACCATAGCCCTAGGGCCCCTTATCAAAAGTAGTGGACTATAAAGGGAATCTAGTCCCTGATCTCACCTTGTCAAAGTTCTGCATCTGGTCCCTGTTGCTGAACCAGGACTCCTTGTCCTGGCTGGGCTGGATGACAAACACCTCGTAGTCGGCGAACATCTGGGTGAAGCGGTTGGCGAAGACCTCTCGCACCTGGATGTTGAGCTGGTGCATCTTCAGCTCCTCCTCATCACACTGCACCTTCAGGTCCTTGTTGCTGCTGGCATCCTCCCTCACATCCAGCTGGGAGAGGGAGAGGGAGAGGAAACACAGCGGGTCAGGAAAACACAGCACAGAAAAATAGAGAGAGTGAAAAAGAAGAAAAAGAGGGGTTTGATGACAGAAGTTAAGAAAGCCATAGAGCAGGGGTCGACAACAGTGGTCATCAATATTCCCACGAATAAAAAATATAGACATATGTGATAGTGTAATCAAGGTATGAAATTATTGATATTATCAAATCCAATCAATGTTTGGGCTTAGTTGTGGTCAATTTGCAGTGTTCAAATTATTAGAAATATGTTCTGGCCCCCCGACCATCCGCTGTGATAAAAATCGGCCCGCGGCTGAATCTAGTTGCCTACTTCTGCCACAGAGGGTATGGGTTTCTAACACACAATCTTATCTCCATGTTAGCACAGGCTGCTGGAGCAGTGATAGGAGCATGGGGGAGGAAGTCTGAGACGTTTTGATTTATTGACCAAAAAAAACTGAAAACCCACACATTCCTCTGTTACAATAAAAGTGTGACACAGTTGCAGATCTCAACATACATGTCCGCATAGACTTGAAGATGTGTAATGGCTACGAAGCCCAGATCAGATGGCAGGGATGTGATCCACTGAGCCCTCCTCTAATTCATCACTCTACACCACTGATCCTAAATCAGGTGGTTACCTTAATGTGGGACATGGCCACAATGACCCTACCTGAAGCCTTACCCACGAATTGAGGAGCTAAAAACAGACTACCAGGGCAGGCAATCTCTTCAGAGAAAGCTAATGCTAGCCCCTACTAGTCCATAAGCTGCTTACTATGGGCTCCTACAAATATGGAGAGTTGGAGAGACCTCCTCTCTGTTGTTAAAAGCTAATTCATTCATTCACTGGTCTGTAATGTGATTCTGCTGAAACATTACCATCTATTACCAACGGCCCTCTGTGTCGTGTTCAAACCAGATGGCAATTAGGTTCTGTATGGGTGCCAATTTTCTGTTGATGGCAATGTAGCAGACTTCCTCCGTCACCAGGGCTGAGCACAGCACACTCGGAGCTAGCCGGCAGCAGCTTACATGGGCAGCTCATAGACTGCCTTTCCCACCACAGTATCTTTGCTCTACAAACCCCTTAGTTATTTTCAAAAGAGTGTGACAGACATGCAGTATTATTCTGCATGAATCTACACTGAATATACCAAACATTAGGAACACCTTCCTATTATTGAGTTGACTCTACAAGGTGTCAAAAGTGTTCCACAGGGATGCTGGCCCATATTGACTCCAATGCTTCCCACAGTTGTGTCGATTTGGCTGGATGTCCTTTGGGTGGTGAACCATTGTTGATACTTTAACCGTCTCCTCCCCTTCATCTACACTGATTGAAGTGGATTTAACAAGTGACATCAATAAGGGATCATGGCTTTTACCTGGATTCACCTGGTCAGTCTATGTCATGGTGTTCTTAATGTTTTGTACACTCAGTGTATATGCAGACTATCTAGAATAATATGTTCCAGTCAAACGGATGACCATGGCCCTGCTCTCACCTTCTCCAGGCTGACCCCAGTCCTCTTGACCAGGGCCTGCAGTCTAGCGATGGTCTCGTTCTCCCTCAGCAGGTAGGAGTTGAGGGGCGAGCTGGCCAGGTTGCCGTTGCGTCTGTCCGTGACCATGTCGATGGAGCGGAAGCCCCAGTGTTTGGCCTGGCCCTGGCTGTGGAGTGGGTTCCCCTCCGGAGACATGCCGAAGGCCAACAGCACCTCGGAGATCTCCTGGATGAACTCTAGCTTGTTGGGGAACAGAGGGAGGTCCTCTGGCAGCTCAATGAAGTGGTTGTCGATGTCCACGAAACACAAGTTG
This sequence comes from Salmo salar, assembly GCF_965601325.2. Taxonomy (NCBI): domain Eukaryota; kingdom Metazoa; phylum Chordata; class Actinopteri; order Salmoniformes; family Salmonidae; genus Salmo; species Salmo salar. The sequence goes on from NC_138301.1 coordinate 27,657,110, forward strand.
GCCTGGAATGACAGGTGGTCTTGTTTAGCTGTCATTGTAAACATGTCAGTGAAACAGAGGACACCAGAGAGAAGCAAACTGAGTGATAGTTATGTTCTTGTTATAGCAGAACCATTACCACTTTGCTCCACTAGGTGGCTTAACGCAGAGAAGTACCAATTGAGGCATAGTGAGAAAAGATGTGGATGACTTCAAGACATTAACTGAAGACAGTAATATAATATCAACAGATACTCTGAATGGGACAAACTACTCTTTTGAATAAGATCACCCCTCCATTGTTGATCTGCTGCTTTTCATCTTAAGAGTATTAGGATTTAAATATAGGAAAGTATGAATAAGACAATATTGAGATTGACTTAGGTCCTCAATTCACAAATTCTCAGGCTTTTTATTCGTCATAGCTCTTTCCATTGGACCGGCTCCAGATGTGTAAAAGCTTGTTGCACACACAGCACCCTTCCTCCAGGCTCTATGTTGAAGGGCCTTTAGCAGAATTGCTGTGTACAGTAGCAAAGCAACGCGTTTTGATCAACTGTAAAAGCATGGGTAAGCTACAACATGGTTAATGAGGGCTGTTTGTCCTCACAAAGGACACACTCTAACCTCTGAGAACATTATTAAGAAGTAAACACAAACCCTTTTTTTTTTAAAGAAAAATCATTAAGCATAAATAATGTTTAACGACAACCATTTAGCATTTATCAATGGGTTATCTAAGTAATTAATCAATCATTTAAGTAAATTGATAAAAAATCCACATCCTTTGTCTAAATTTGTTGGAAAAACGACTGTTAACCAAAACGAAGGACAAAAACAAGCCTGGAGAGCTAGGGAATGAGGGATGGTTTGTAATCTGTGTTGTAAGGCCCTGTGATTCTCTCTACAGATTAGCCAATTTCATGCCGTCACCTTGTTGGGTGTATCAGACAGCAGATGGAGATGGGGTTGGCAGGAGTGTCCAGAGGGAAGTCGTTGTTAGTATTCTCAGCACAAACACCATTCACGCATTGCAATCTGATTAGAAATGACTTGTTATCGCTCTGACAGGCTGCATTTAAAGAGAGCTGGGCTGAGGGAATCCAACTAAATGGTTTCAGCTAGAGCTGAATGTTTCCAATTAAAAATGCCCTTTGGAGTGAAGGAATAGCGTTACGTCCGTCGTTCAATGAAGACCAAGGTGCAGCGTGGTAGGCGTACATTTTCTTTAATTTTAAATGTACCACCAAAAAACAATACAATGAACGTAAAGCTAGGAGTGAAAATACATGCAACACAAAAACAAGGTCCCACAACTGAAGGTGGGAAAAAGGGCTGCCTAAGTATGACCCCCAATCAGAGATAACGATAGACAGCTGCCTCTGATTGGGAACCATACTCGGCCAACAAAGATATATAAACATAGATTTCCCACCCTAGTCACACCCTGACCTACCAAATAGAGAATTTAAAGGATCTCTAAGGTCAGGGCGTGACTGTACCCCCCTCCAAAGGTGCAGACTCCCGGCCGCAAACCTGAACCTATAGGGGAGGGTCCGGGTGGGCATCTACTCCCTCGGTGGTGGCTCCGGTTCGGGACGTAGCCCCCGCTCTGCTTGCGGCTCCCCCCACTTCCGTGGAACCGGACTGCCGACCATCGCTGGAGGCTCCGGCCTGCGGACCGTCGCTGGAGGCTCCGGACTGGGGACCGTCGCTGCAGGCACCGGACTGGGGACTGTCGCTGCAGGCTCCGGCCTTGGGACCGTCGCTACAGGCTCCGCGCCATGTCACATGTCTGGAGGCTACGTGCCATGGATCATCACTGGAGGCTCCTCATCACTGGAGGCTTCGTGCCATGGAGTATCACTGGAGGCTCCGGGCCATGGATCATCACTGGAGGCTCCGGGCCATGGGTCATCACTGGAGGCTCCGGGCCATGGATCATCACTGGAGGCTCCGGGCCATGGATCATCAGTACAGGCTTCGTGCCATGGATCATCACTACAGGCTCCGGGCCATGGATCATCACTGGAGGCTTCGTGCCATGGAGTATCACTGGAGGCTCCGGGCCATGGATCATCACTGGAGGCTTCGTGCCATGGATTATCACTGGAGGCTCCGGGCCATGGATCATCACTGGAGGCTTCGTGTCATGGATCATCACTGGAGGCTTCGTACGTGGAGCCGGAACAGGACTCACCGGACTGGGGAGACGCACTGGAGGCCGGGTGCGTGGAGCAGGCACAGGGCGTACTAGGCTGTGAAGGCACACTGGCGACACAGTGCGTAGAGCTGGCGCAGGATATCCTGAACCGAGGAGGCGTACTGGAGACCAGGAGCGCTGAGCCGGCACAATCCGTCCTGGCTGAATGCCCACTCCAGCACGGCAAATGCGGGGCGCTGACACAGGACGAACTGGGCTGTGAAGGCGCACTGGCGACACAGTGTGTAGAGCTGGCGCAGGATATCCTGGACCGAGGAGGCGTCCTGGAGACCAGGAGCGCCGAGCCGGCACAATCCGTCCTGGCTGAATGCCCACTCTAGCACGGCAAATGCGGGGCGCAGGCACCGAGCGCACCAGGCTATGAATGCTCACTGGAGATACAATGCGCATCACCGCATAACACGGTGCCTGACTGGTCACACGCTGGTCACACGCTCAGGTCTCAACCCTGACTCCCCCAATCTCCCCGTGTGCCCCCCCCCCCCCACATTTTTGGGGGGGCTGCCTCTCGGGCTTCCGTTGTTGCCGTGCTAGTTCCTCGTAGCATCGCCGTTCCTCCTTTGCTGCCTCTATCTCCTCCCTTGGACGGCAACATTCCCCGGGCCTTGTCCAGGGTCCTGCTACCTCCAGGATTTCCTCCCAGGTCCAGTCCTCCTGACCACGCTGCTTGGTCCGTTGGTGTTGGGATCTTCTGTTACGTCCGTCGTTCAATGAAGACCAAGGTGCAGCGTGGTAGGCGTACATTTTCTTTAATTTTAAATGTACCAACAATAAACAATACAACGAACGTAAAGCTAGGAGTGCAAATACATGCAACACAAAAACAAGGTCCCACAACTGAAGGTGGGAAAAAAGGGCTGCCTAAGTATGACCCCCAATCAGAGACAACGATAGACAGCTGCCTCTGATTGGGAACCATACTTGGCCAACAAAGAAATATAAACATAGATTTCCCACCCTAGTCACACCCTGACCTACCAAATAGAGAATTTAAAGGATCTCTAAGGTCAGGGCGTGACAAATAGGGAGGATGAGAGAGGTGATAAAAGAGAGAAATGAAAAAGGTAAACAACCCTAGAGAAACAATTCCATGCATAAATCTCAAAAATCTATTTCGATTTGTGTGTGGCGTGTGTGTGTGTGTATATATGAGTAGCTGTGCATGTGTGTGTGTGCAAACATGCGTGCATAGGTGCATGAGTGTATAGGTTACCTCCTGAGGCAGCTCTAGTTTGGTGCGGTCACCCTCTCCGTTGGAGTGCAGGCCCATCAGGTAGGGCACTGGGGCATCCAGGAAGTGCAGCAGTGAGGCGGGCAGGATGGGCACATAGACATGCTGCCACTGGAAAGGGAACATTAAGGCTGTGATGCTCTCCGCCACAGTCATCAGCCTCTGGTAATCTGTCACACAAACAACAGAGGAGAGAGTCACAAACTGACTGGTTTTATATGGTCACAAAGGCTAATTGTTTCGACACCTACAGTATGCAATGTATTGTAATGTACAGAGTTAAACAGTCCACTCCAAGTCAAGTGTTTGGCATCCATGTAAACTTCCATCTAGTCATGTTTATCTACTTTCCTTCTCTATCAGTCACAACAAGTCTATATTCAGTAGCAGCTCTGTCTTTGCGTTTCTACTGCCAAAATAACTACTAGTTCTTCATTTGGCCTTCTGTTCTCCCCCCAGGACAGGTCCTCACCCCCCTCCCCAGAACAGGCCCTCTTCCTTCTCCTCTCTCCCCCCAGAACAGGCCCTCTTCCTTCTCCTCTCTCCCCCCAGAACAGGCCCTCTCCCCTCTCCTCTCCCCCCCAGAACAGGCCCTCTTCTCTCTTCCCCCAGAACGGCCCTCTCCCCTCTCCCCCCAGAACAGGCCCTCTTCTCTCTCTCCCCAGAACAGGCCCTCTCCCCTCTGCCCAGAACAGACCCTCTCACCCCCAGAATAGGCCCTCTCCCAGGCCGGGTCTCCCCCTGGTTGGGCCACCTCTCCCAGGACCTGGGCCAGGGACTCAGAGACAGGAATACTAATCTATCCTGTCTGCTAGTGCTCTGACCTTGTCTGGTGAACAACAGATCTTTTCAGAGCATGATACCTCCTTCCTGAGAAAAACCACAAACAAACAGACACACACACACACACACACACACACACACACACACACACACACACACACACACACACACACACACACACACACACACACACACACACAAACAAATGCATGCAAATGCAAGGACGTGTGCACAAACAAACACATGAAAGTACACACACACACAAACACAAACACAAAATGTGTGCACGCACACACACACACAAACGACACCACAGTATCATACACACACAGGCCTTGCCAACAACTAATCTGGTCTAAGAGAAAACACACTCTTTAATAGGGTCATTCATCAGATATTCAACTGGGGGAAATCTAATGAGCTTCGGTGTTGGCGTAGTCCTCCACTTGTACTCCCCTCTGTTACGCTGCTTCCCACAAGGCCTTTCCAAGATGAATAAGGTCATCGGAGCCTATTTGAGTGGTTTGCTAACAGAATCAGAGCTCTATATACGGACTACTAACATGCAGGCCAGGCAGGGGAAATGGCAAGCTTCCATTGATCTACTTGAAGAGATGGGAAAAACAACAGCAGATGCTCGTTTCGAGGAGGATTCATGTACTGTATGTGGGAAAGACACAGGCCAGGGTAGGGCCTATGTATCTGAGTTATGAATTATGCCTCTATTTTTAGAACAGACTCTTTCCAGTCAGCTAATTTTTAGTATGAGGCATCACTTGCCTCAGCCTATGCAGTTTTAACTAACGACACCCTGTCCCTGCTCAGTGGAAAGCTCACAGGTTCACACTCCAGAAAACACTCTTTAGCACACATCCTGCAATGAGCCTTCTGGAGAAAAAAAGGGATGATGTCATCTCCAACCAATCATCTTTATCCTGCATCCCTGACTGCGTCCTCCTCCTTATCCTCCTGCAAGGGTTGCCCAGCAACACCACAGCATTGCTCCTCTAGCCCCTGGCGTTTTATAAACAATTTGCCTTTTCCCTGTCTCCGTAATGGATCCTATCAACACGCCAGCTCCCCAATCCTGAAACAATCTTCCTGCTGCACTCCACTGACTCTGATCAAAGTCAATCCCAGTGTGCTTCCATGGAGGAGGAATACGCCATTCTGTATAATGCTGAAAAGCACATTTGCTTTTCAAAACCTCCAACATTGGTCCCTGAACAAAACAATTCCTGATTGGAGCTGATTTATTATGTATAATGCTGTTTCTTTTCACACATAGTGGAAGACCTGTTTCTATCAATTCTGTAGATCAAATTTTTCTATGTGCCAAATGACCTGTGTCAATTCTAAATATCTCTCATTCCTCCCAAAAAGGTCCTCTTGAATGTGTCCCTATTCACTGTCGATCTCTCGCAGTGTGGGCCTGGGGTTGAACATGAGCAGGGGGCACACTGCTGCAATACAGCCTGTTTACCCCAGCAACTCACACCAGCACACACACAAGCTAGGCCTGAGCTGAGAGCCCATGAGGAGAAACTAACATTTACACAAGCTGGGAAGAACACAGCTTTCCTTAAAGGTCCAATACAGCTGTTTTTGTCTCAATATCAAATAACTTCTGGGTAACAATGAAGTACCTTACTGTGATTGTTTTCAATTAAAATGGTCAACAATATATATACAAAAATAGCTTCTTAGCAAAGGGCAATGTCTCAATCAAGAATTTTGCTAGGGCTGTCTGCGAGTGGTCTGAGTGGGGAGGGGAAAACTAGCTGCTATCTGTTATTGGCAGAGAGGTTTGGAACTCTAATTGTATTGGTCTTTAAACAAATTTAGTGCATGCCGCATGGTGATGTCACCATGGAAGGCCAAAACTCCATCCACCAAAACATGCATACATTTCAGGCGGTCTTTTCAAACAGCTCTCACACTAAAAGGCCATTATAATTTTCACCATTTCACAGTATTATTACAACCTCATAGTGTGGAAATATATATAAAACACTGGAAAATTCAGTTTTTGACTGCACTGGGCCTTTAATGGAAATACCGGATAGTTTATTTAATCTGCCTGGATAATAGTTCCAATGAACATACCGAAGATCCTAACCACAACTGTTATTTCTGATTTCTTCTAAAATGTCAGTATTTCTGTTGAAATAACAAATCCCAATCCTTTCTAAAAGCGATGGGGACAATAGACAGAAAACCACAGAAAGTTCAGCAGATCAGAGAGAAAGATCCTAAGTAAGGACTTACGCTGTGAGTAGAGCAGGATCTGGATCTCCAACAGGGCGCAGGTAAACAGCTGGAGGACGTTCTCCACCCCCAGCAACTCAAACACCTGGCTGATAGGGAAGTCAAAGAGAGGCAGCTCTGCCGTGCTGGGCCTCTGGCACACCACTGGCCCATACACCCCCGAGAACTTCAGGGAGCGCCCAGCGGGAGGCAGGGGCACCTCGTACAGGATGTTGTAGACGTAGCTCTCCAAGGGGAGGGGAGGGGGCTGGGGGGAGGAGACGGCCTGGTGGAGCTGCTGGAGCACCTTCCTGCAGGCCTGGGGGAAGGCCATGGGCGCGATGAGGCAGATGCACTTGGACACGTAGAGCGTGTCGCGGCTGATGTCGTAGGAGTTGAAACGTTGCAGCCGGGAGATGGAGGGCGTGGGGAGGAGCGTGTGTTGGGGGTGGGGGTTGAGAGGGTGGGGATGGAGGTGGCGCTGGTCCTCGGGGCACCGCGGGGTGGTGGGGGTGTGCAGGATGTCGTATTGTTCGGCATTGTGCATGTGGTACAGGGTCTGCATGGCGCTGCAGATCTGCTTGCTGGTCACCTCCTCGTAGAAAGTGAGGGCGAAGCCGTACGTCCTCGAGCCATCCTCCCGCGTGATGATGAAGGAGTGGAACTGAGGCTCGCGTGTGTCCGCCTGCGTGCGGAAGGCCAGACCCTTTGGCATACACAGCTGAGAGAGGAGGTAATAGATCAGGTTAGTCGATCAGCAAAATGATACAGGTTGTAATCCATAATGACATACAGATGTAAACCTGGAAACAGAAACGGGTGTAGCTTCAAATAAAATAAATGTTGTGTTAGTTACACATTCCGCAGTTCCCTTACCATGCCAACGGCATCCTGGTCAAAGGGACTCCACTCCACATTCTCTGGGTAGTGCGCTAGAACTTTGGATTTAAAGGTTCTCCGCAGTGGACTCTGCTCAAAATTCTCACCTGAAAGAGAGGGATCAATAGAGGGACAGAGAAAAAGACAGAAGGAAAAAGAGAGAGCAAAAAATTCAGGACTCTGGGCCCAAAAAGCAACAGAAGCGCATAAGAATGCAGAGGCCCAATCAGAAGCAGGCTTGAGGCACAAGACAACCCTCCACACAGGAAATAGGAAGTGAGCACAGTGATCTGGAGAGAAAGGCTGTATTGCATCATGTAAAGCTGTCAACAGCATCCTGTACTGGGCCAGTGAAGGAAAGTAACCGCTGCCAAAGAGGTCAAATAGTCAGATAATAATACTATGTATTGGGTTTTGTTTGTATAAATCTATTCAGAAAAAGACAATGCTTGTTACTTATAAGAAAACAAACTTTGACATATGGGATTACCAGTAAAGTGACAGCTTTTATGGCAATACAGGCAAAGCAACCCGCAAAACAATCAATCAATCAAACAAACAAACCAACACAAATTAAATTGATTCAGATCCACAATGAAAGCAGAAGTGATGCACACACCAAGACATGATTGATAAGTCATTCCGAGTGGAGGGGGAGAGTACACATTGGCCAAGCAACACCAGCGCTGGTATATGTAGGTAGAACTGGGTGTGTGAGAGGTAGAGACGCAGTGATTGTCAAACAGATTGGCTTGTTGTTCAGTAGCTAGCTTCCAAAAGAGGTGGTGAAGGTAGAAGAGGGGGAGGGGGATGAGGAGAGAGGAGGAGGAGGAGGACAGAGGGAGGACCGGGAAGGGTGGAAAGAGGGAGGAAGGACAGACGGAAATGTGCTTGCAGAGTTCCCCTCACCTGTACAGAACTGAGTACTCAGAAACATTACAAATCAACAAAAGGAGAGTGCTGTGAAAAAAGGGCGTGTCAGGTTAAAGGAGCAAGCGGAGGTGAGGTCATTCTGAGGAGGGGGGCTGGTGGGGGTTACCTTCATCTGCACTCGCCAATCCTCTGGCCCCATCTCTGAATTTAGTAGCCTCTATATACTGGCATAAAGCTACACAACAGATAAAACAACAGTAATTAATCACATGGCTACTACTGAGTACCGCATCACTTCTCAATATGTGCATACACAGCAGGAGTTACTCAGGACAGAAGGGTTCTGACAGTGTTCTCCTATAGGTGAGAGAAACACTGAGGGAACAACACATCCTCTCCATGTGTGTATGGAGGCACAGAGGTTTCTGTTAGGTTTCTGTCTAAACCAGCTGGGTGTGTTTTCAGAGAATGATGTGTGTTGCTGTAGCAATGCAGTGCTCTCCTCTCCTCTCCAAAGCCCATGATTAATCCCTGTTGTCAGTGCTATGCTGTGGATTATGGTATTACAGTGAACACACTTGAAGAGCTGTATCTGTGTGTTATAATACATGAGGGAATATGATCAGGCCTGTGCTGGTTCTGAAGGAAGCAACACAGTGTAACTTACGGAGAATGAGATCATTTAAAAACACCTGAGAGGATTGTGGACGATCCAAAAAAACACACATTAACTGTAGTGTTTCAGAACAAGTGGAACGTGGCAGACACAGGGCTATAAAAAAGAGACAAGGGTACTGAACAAAGAAAGTATTTGTTAAACAATAACTTATTCTGAAAGTATTAAAAAATATGTGCTCGGCTGTAAGTCAAAGTTATGAATGATACACATTCTTCCCTGTATGGTCATAACAGTGCATTGTCCCATTGAGTCTTGTCTTGAAAAAGGCGTGGCAGCTCAAACATCAATAATAAAGTCTCCATTCTATACTGTTGCCTTTGTCTTTCTCTAGTCAAAGCTATGAACAAACATCTTCTTGATTGCCTGAGGTAGAAGTCGGTAGATCATGTGTATCCTAAGACAGTCAGTGGGAGATCATAATAAGACTCTCTAGACTGGTCCCTGTGTTCCTTCCTACACTATCTACAAAGATAGATAAACCTGGGGGATGGATGTTATTGTACAGTCAAATTTGCATATACCATGCAAGTCAAGATAAGCTCTATACTTGGCATGTAGGTTTTCTCAGTCATGGGTGGCACACATTGGGGGTGTATGGGGGAGGGGAGGGGACAATGCACTCCCCTCCCCCATACACCCCCAATGTGTGCCACCCATGACTGAGAAAACCTACATGCCAAGTATAGAGCTTATCTTGACTTCATAGTAAATATGGAATACTTAGCTTCTTTTAGTAATTGTTTAGTAGGTTTCCCCAAAAAGGATTTCCACATCTCTGTCAAAGAAATACCTGACTCACCTACATATGTTTTGATTATAGTATTATTATACTGACTGCTGTTAGCAAGGGCCAATAGTCAGCCAAAGAGAAAGTAAATGCCAGCCTGTTACTTTCTCTCCATCTCTGGGGAGTATACAGTACACCTGCTATCGCATAGGTGTCAGTCTGCTGATTCATTCAGTGTTATCCTGATTTAGACACACAGAAGGAGAGAGAAAACCTAGGTCTCCATCTCTCTCCCTGTGCCATGGCTAGGGTCCAGTCCTCCTCCAATCCGGCTGTCACACACATTATACACCACATTTTAGAGCTGAGGGAGCCTGTGGCTGCGTGGGACGTATGACGTGCCCTCTCTTGTCTTCCCTGAGTCAGGAGATCCGGTCCAATCCAGAGCCTCTCCCAGACCATCCTCTCTAATCCATCAGATTTCTAACTTCCTTTTTGTGATAACCCACAAATAGGACCATTACTGATTGGTCTGACAGGTAAACCTGTCTGGCCTAACCCATCATTTTCCTCACCCACTCACCTACAGTGGGGTGATCCAGTGGTGACACACAGTACATCAGATTATTGATGATGCTGTGGAAAAGAAGTCCTCTTTCCTGAGTACTGAGTAATGTGATTGATTCATGTCTGCTTGACCATGTTATTCTGCTTGTTTTAGCTGGAATTTAGTTACAGCTGAACAAAGCTGAAGAATCACTAGCTAGGTTTCCATCCAATTGGCAACAGATTTTCATGTGAATATTTAAAAATCTGCATAAATAAAATCTGCACATTTTCCCATCATTAGTGTTTCCACCAAACTGATAAAAATCTATGCTTGATGATGTAGTGCACACAAAATGTACTTTTTCGCCTAAGTTTTCATGTACTGAATAATAATCTGATGTTCAATGTGTTTCCATCACATTTTCAACTCTTTGCATTAAATAGCAAATGTGTCTAGTCTGGTTTTGGCACGTGCGCTCTATCCAACAGCTCACAGATACAGTGAGGGTAGGCTGTGCGGGTAGGCTAGCCTATATGATGAGATTATGGATAAGAGCAAGAATGTTTGTATTTGTCAAAACGGCAGTCAAGTATCATTCATCATGTAACCAGAATAAGACCCTCGATATTTATTGGAAAGGAGCATCAAGCTCACACTATGCACGTTCACCACCCTGTGAAGTTCATCATCATTTATTTTATCTGTAGCCTAATAAACTGCATGCTTTCCCGAGTTGTAGCGGGAGGATCACACACCATGTCATTGCGTGACTCCAAGTTTACTTCGATATGATGGTTATTATATCAATATTTGCGGATAAAGGCATTTCCACCACCATTTTGCGCATAATTCATTTTACAGACACAAAAAGATACCACCGTGTTGAACAAACACATTATCTGTCACCATTTATAAAATAGTTCCAAAACTTCCTGCATCCATCACAGGTGTCATGATTATTTTTATACAGTATGACTTTCCACGCATAAAAACAGTGGATGGAAACATGGTTTGTGATGATGAGGGAAAATCCAAAATTGCTAATGTTGACCCTATTATATTTCACTGTGCGTCTTTGCTGTGATTCAGATTTAAAGGTAAGTGTTGATGTCTCTCTGTTATTCAACCGGGGGTCAGACAAAAATACATATTTTTTTGCCCAATGTTTTTATGAATGTCGCTAGCAACAACAGAATAAACGAATGACATACCTACAGTAGAAAAGGAGAGTATCTTCTTTCTCAACTTCTAACTTTGAGCAAATTACACTCACTGGAGTATCTGACATTGGCACCAGCGAATAGCACCAGCGAATAGCAACAGCGAATAGGCTACCAGTGTAGCAAGTGCTGCTGGCTGCTGGTAAGCTTTCTTGACTTGGACATACATTTTTGCCAACACATGGCTAACCTTTGTTTAACCAGCAGCTTCACCCGGAGAGAGCAGGCGACAGGAAGTACTACAATTGACCTTTGGGTCTAGGGCTCCCTTGTGTGTCTGCTTGCTCCTCAGGTTGTCCTTGCTCCCCTCAGTTCCTGGTTTACAGTTTTTCTTTCTCCCAGGACCACAGCCCCAGCACCAAACCCAGCACCTAACACCTGGTTATGTTTCACTATATTGGATTACTCCAATATATTGGTATCACTCCGCAGCGGAGAGATACATCCGAGGTGAGGATTTACAGATTTACTCCCGTGTACACCTGTGTCACGGCTGGGGTCAGCCCCAATATATAGACCCCATGGCCCCGACACGATAAAGCTCCGCCTTATCTCAGCTCACTGGTCACCATAGCAACACCCACCCGTAGCACGCGCTTCAGCAGTTATATTTCACTGGTCATCCGCAAAGCCAACACCTCCTTTGGCCGCCTTTCCTTCCAGTTCTCTGCTGCCAATGACTGGAACGAATTGCAAAAATCACTGAAGTTGGAGACTCATATCACCCTCACTAACTTCAAGCATCGGCTGTCAGAACAGCTTACTGATCGCTGCAGCTGTACACAGCCCATCTGTAAATAGCCTATCCAACCAGCCTCATCCTCATATTTGTTTTTGTTCAGCTCTTTTGCACCAGTATTTCTACTTGCACATCCTCATCTGCACATCTATGCACATCTGCACAGTGTTAATTGCTAAATTGTAATTACTTTGCCACTATGGCCTATTTATTGCCTTACCTCCTTACTTCATTTGCACACACTGTATACAGATTTTCTATTGTGTTATTGACTGTACGTTTGTTTATCCCATGTGTAACTCTGTGTTGTTGTTTTTGTCGCACTGCTTTGCTTTATCTTGGCCAGGTCGCATTTGTAAATGAGAACTTGTTCTGAACTGGCCTACCTAGTAAAATAAAGGTTAAAAAAACACACACAAAAAAAACACATTCTCTTTCATTTTCTTGGCGGACGTCTGTATGGTTTGAGGTACAAACTTTCTGAAGTTCGCTTGATAAGTCACTGGTAAGTGTAATATCTTGCATGAAAATATACTCACTGGCTGTTTGCCGCCTGGAGCAGCTGGCCACATGGCCAGACCCTCCTCTTGAGTGCTCCACTCGCTGCGCATGGTTGATCTGTATCATCCCGCCTGTGGTTTGTCGTGCTTGTGTTTCGTTAGCGTTACACTACGACTGTGTGTGCATCAATTAATATATTGGTGACTTTTGCTGCCACAAACTGCATTTACCTTACACAACTTGCCGACTGGCTTGTTTTGTGTGTGTTGTGAATTGTTTTAACATGCTGTCCCCGTGCTATAGGCGCAGGTTCTCTGCTAATTCCCTACAGGGTTTTCTTGTTCTTTCTCCTGCAGAATGTAAGAGTATGGTGGTGGGCTGTCACTACATTGAGACATTAACTTTGGAGTTCCTGGAGTTACTCCATCATATTGTGCTGTTTTTAGTTTTCTGCTTGGATATTAAACCTGCTAGGTAAAATCGCAGTTGGCGTAAAACAAAAACAAAAAAACACATAAATCAAATCCATTACCTGGTTGCTGTTTTTTTTGTCCGTTTTTTTTGTCTGCCTGTTTTTCCCACAGGGGTCTTCCCCTGTGTTTGCAGAGGTACTGGGTAATTTATCCCTCCCTTTGTGACAGGTGTGATGGTGGCATCCCCCTGGGGATCTACATACCTCGTGTGTGCACTGCCTGGGTTTGAGCCATACTGGAGGCCTGTTATGTGTGGTGTTCTTAAAACGCCTGCACCTGGTGGAGGCCATGCGCAAGTGGGTTGGCCAGGCTGGGGGCGAGCTCCCTCCCTCAGGAGTGGTGCGGCAGCGAGCTGTTAGTCCCTATACTGGGCCCAGTACCCCTCCAAGGAAGCATGGCCAGAGCCACCTCAGGCAGAGCCCATCTGCTGCCAGTCCTGGACGGGGGCATGAGTCGGACCGCTGGGACCACCTTGAACGGAGGCAACGACAGCTGTTCCCTGTTGGCCAGTGATAGGCTGTTCCTGGGGGACGATGCTGGCACTGTTCACCACGTGAGCGAGGCTACCAGGCTGACAGGCCATCAGAAGCCGCCAGCGAGACTTCATCGCCCCCAGCAGCTCGAGAGGCTATGAGAGGCCTACTCACTTGGGTAGCCACTGCACTTGACATCAACTGGTGGACAGTGAGGACTCTCCATCTGTCCCCATCTCTGCTGAGTTCCGCGAGGCCTTGCAGGAGAACTGGGGCTCTGCCAGGGCGGAACCCGCGACTGAAGGCGGGACGCTGTCCTGGCACTTCTCACGTCCCGAGGATTGTTGATCCTCAATTACCTGGACGATTGGCTGATTGTTGCAACCCCTATTACTAGCCTGTTCAACCTCTCTTTCGTATCGTCTGAGATTCCCAAAGATTGGAAAGCTGCCGAGGTCATCCCCCTCTTCAAAGGGGGTGACACCCTAGACCCAAACTGCTACAGACCTATATCTATCCTACCCTATCTTTCTAAGGTCTTCGAAAGCCAAGTTAACAAACAGATTACCGACCATTTCGAATCCCACCGTACCCTCTCCGCTATGCAATCTGGTTTCAGAGCTGGTCATTGGTGCACCTCAGCCACGCTCAAGGTCCTAAACGATATCATAACCGCCATCGATAAGAGACATTACTGTGCAGCCGTATTCATCGACCTGGCCAGGGCTTTCGACTCTGTCAATCACCACATTCTTATTGGCAGACTCGACAGCCTTGGTTTCTCAAATGATTGCCTCACCTGGTTTACCAACTACTTCTCTGATAGAGTTCAGTGTGTCAAATCGAAGGGCCTGTTGTCCGGACCTCTGGCAGTCTCTATGGGGGTGCCACAGGGTTCAATTCTCGGGCCGACTCTCTTCTCTGTATACATCAATGATGTCGCTCTTGCTGCTGGTGATTCTCTGATCCACCTCTACGCAGACGACACCATTCTGTATACTTCTGGCCCCTCTTTGGACACTGTGTTAACTAACCTCCAGACGAGCTTCAATGCCATACAACTCTCCTTCCGTGGCCTCCAACTGCTCTTAAATGCAAGTAAAACTAAATGCATGCTATTAAATCGATCACTGCCCGCACCTGCCCGCCCGTCCGGCATCACTACTCTGGACGGCTCTGACTTAGAATACGTGGACAACTACAAATACCTAGGTGTCTGGTTAGACTGTAAACTCTCCTTCCAGACTCACATTAAGCATCTCCAATCCAAAATTAAATCTAGAATCGGCTTCCTATATCGCAACAAAGCATCCTTCACTCATGCTATCAAACATACCCTCGTAAAACGGACCATCCTTCCGATCCTCGACTTCGGCGATGTCATCTAGAAATTAGCCTCCAACACTCTACTCAACAAATTGGATGCAGTCCATCACAGTGCCATCCGTTTTGTCACCAAAGCCACATATACTACCCACCACTGCGACCTGTACACTCTCGTTGGTTGGCCCTTGCTTCATACTCGTTGCCAAACCCACTGGCTACAGGTTATCTACAAGTCTCTGCTAGGTAAAGCCCCGCCTTAGCTCACTGGTCACCATAGCAGCACCCACTCGTAGCACGCGCTCCAGCAGGTATATCTCACTGGTCACCCCCAAAGCCAATTCCTACTTTGGTCGCCTTTCCTTCCAGTTCTCTGCTGCCAATGACTGGAACGAACTGAAAAAATCACTGAAGCTGGAGACTCATATCTCCCTCACTAGCTTTAAGCACCAGCTGTCAGAGCAGCTCACAGATCACTGCACCTGTACATAGCCCATCTGTAAACAGCCCATCCAACTACCTCATCCCCATACTGTATTTATTTATTTATCTTGCTCCTTTGCACCCCAGTATCTCTACTTGCACATTCATCTTCTGCACATCTACCATTCCAGTGTTTAATTGCTATATTGTAATTACTTCGCCACCATGGCCTATTTATTGCCTTAACTCCCTTATCTTACCTCATTTGCACTCACTGTATATAGACTATTTGTTTTCTTTTTTCTACTGTATTATTGACTGTATGTTTTGTTTATTCCATGTGTAACTCTGTGTTGTTGTATGAGTTGAATTGCTATGCTTTATCTTTGCCAGGTCGCAGTTGCAAATGAGAACTTGTTCTCAACTAGTCTATCTGGTTAAATAAAGGTGAAATAAAAAAGTAATGATTGTGCCCTGACCAGGACCCATGTCCTGTCAGACAGAGATGTGTTTCTGACCCACATCGGTGGGCTGGGCATTACTGTAAGCGACAAGAGTCGTTTGAGGACTCTTTCCTCATGAGACCATGCCTGCCCATCAGAAGGGTTCAGGCGATCTTATCTTGCCTCAACTACTTTCGGCAGGGGCGAGTGGTATCCGCCCTAACCTGCCAACGCCTGTTGGGCTTGCTGACGGTGGCCACGTTGTTGATTCCCCTGGGCCTGCTCTATCTCCAGCCTCTTCAACGGTGGTTAACTCCCACTGGCTGCACCCAAAGCTCCACCGTCACCGCCAGCTGCGGGTGACCACACAGTGCCTCAGGGCATTGTTGAGGTGGCGCTGTCACTCCATTCTCTCAGATGGGGTGGAGATGCTGAGGATGTGCCGCCGGGAGCTGGTCAGCACAGACGCCTCCCAGATCGGCTGGGGGGGTGTGACCAAGGGCAGGTCGGCCAGCGGCTGTTGGCTATACCCTTGGAGCGGCAGGCACATCAATACACTACAGCTCCGAGCTGTACTGCTGGCACTGCAGTCTTTCCTTCCACATCTGAAGGGAAGACATGTCCTGTTGAGAACAGACAACACCACAGTGGTAGCTTACATCAACCATCAGGGTGGACTGAGATCCCACCGCCTCATATTATGGCACGGGAGCTCCTTCTCTGGACTCAGGGACGTCTAGCGTCTTTACGCGCAGCGCACGTACCTGGCATCCTAAATGTGGCGGGGATATGCTCTTGAAGGAGGGCCCGCCACCTTGGGACTGGAGCCTACATCCCCAGGTGGTGCAGCACCTGTGGGACAAGTTCGGGAGGGTGCAGATGGACCTGTTTGCCTCCCTGGACAATGCACTTTGCCCCCTGTCGTACTTCATGCCTCTGGGCTTGGATGCTCTGGCTTACGATTGGCCAGGGCTGGAGCTTATGCATTCCCCCCTTTTCACCTGATCCAGGCTGTGCTGGACAGGACCAGGATGGCAGAGCATCGTCTGCTTCTGGTGGCCTCATACTGGACCAGATGACCCTGGTTCAGCCTTCTCCTGTCCCTGTTGTCTGGGACACCTTGGCAACTTCCCCTGAGACCGGACCTGCTGTCTCAGGTCGGGAGAACTCTGTGGCATCCGAGGTCGCACCGTCTCAGTCTGTGGGCTTGGCCACTGAAGGGCACCAATTTTTTTCCTTTAAAACATCTCATATTTATTTTTGCACCTCATTTTAAACACATAAAAATGCTATAAAAGCATAAAACACAGCATTTGAATATTACATTTAAATTTGTTAAAAGGTATATGCTGTTAAAAACAATAGAAACAACCATGAATAAAATTACTTTTTTCTTGTAAAACATTCAATCTGTAAAAGCCATTTAAAACATGTACAGTCGTGGCCAAAGGTTTTGAGAATGAAACAAATATTAATTTTCACAAAGTCTGCTGCCTCGGTTTATATGATGGCAATTTGCATATACTCCAGAATGTTATGAAGAGTAATCAAATGAATTGCAATTAATTGCAAAGTCCCTCTTTGCCATGCAAATGAACTGAATACCCCAAAAAACATTTCCACTGCATTTCAGCCCTGCCACAAAAGGACCAGCTGACATCATGTCAGTGATTCTCTCGTTAACACAGGTGTGAGTGTTGACGAGGACAAGGCTGGAGATCACCCTGTCATGCTGATTGAGTTTGAATAACAGACTGGAAGCTTCAAAAGGAGGGTGGTGCTTGGAATCATTGTTCTTCCTCTGTCAACCATGGTTACCTGCAAGGAAACACGTGCCGTCATCATTGCTTTGCACAAAAAGGGCTTCACAGGCAAGGATATTGCTGCCAGTAAGATTGCACCTAAAACAACCATTTATCGGATCATCAAGAACCTCAAGGAGAGCGGTTCAATTGTTGTGAAGAAGGCTTCAGGGCACCCAAGAAAGTCCAGCAAGCGCCAGGACCGTCTCCTAAAGTTGATTCAGCTGGCACCACTGAGTTGATTCAGCTGGGTTCTACTGAGAGGAGTGCCCCTCGCTGATATCTGTGCTGCGACAAGCTGGGCTTCCTCTTGCACCTTTGCTAGGTACTATCGGGTAAATGTGGCACCTCCCTCTGCGGTGGGTTCAGCGGTCCTGGGCGTTCCATGGCAGAGCAGCCACACACAAGCCTAAGATCACCATACACAATACAAACTGTCGGCTGGAGTGGTGTAAAGCTTGCCGCCATTGGACTCTCCACTCTCTCTCTCTAGTCCTGCATGCCAGGGACTGCCTCCAGAACAGACCCCCTCCTGTGCTCAACATACATACCATTCCTAGTACCATCACGGCCAACTGAGCTGAGGATGGAATGACTCAGGAGAGCAAAGATGCCTCATGCCTCTCAGTTATCAGAATGCTCAGCTCGTCATCATCACAGCAGAACATTCATGCGGACATCGCTAACATATCAAAAACCGATCGCAGCAAAGACACCATGACCTTCTCACTAAGTGAGCCCAGCCAAAAATGCAGAAAAGCTATGGGCCATTTGGGTCATTCACACAGAGGAGAGACAGCTTATTTTTATGTTATTCACAGCCTTCCGAGCAAGGCCTCCCTCTGAAATACCCATGAGTGTTTTCTACTCCATTAACTGAGCCTGTTGGGATTCCACACACAATGCCCAACGCCACGCCACAGCAGAATTCATTATTTACACACGGTTGTGAGAACAAAAAAACCTGCACACTGCTGAGAGAGTGCATAAACAAGAAACAGAGGAAGAAGACAGACACTACTGCCTTCTAAGTACTATATCTATATCCCCCAGCACCATGGGCATGAGCATTCCCATCTTTCATCAGGAGAGGAGATGATGGAGAGAGAAGGTGCTTGATTTAACTTGCTGCGACCGCCAGATGGATGGGGTTTGAATTATAGCAGTGATTCCATTGGTCCTTAGCGCAAACTCCACCCACCTGGCGTGCTATTTAACTCAATCAAGTGCCCGACACGACACCATGTTCTTGAGCATGAGGCGCCTTCAGGGCAAACCCACTTCTCAGGACAATGGATTATCCTATGGTGTTGTACTACACCACATCAGACGTCACACTGACATAAATATGAGGGAGGCCAGCAGCCTCGTCTCACAGCGCAATCTGTCCACATGGCGGCTGTATAAGAAAACATAACAGAGCAGAGATTAATGGGATAGGGGTTTAATCACTTCCTTGAATGAGAAATAAGAAAGGGCATACTTCTAACATATGGAGGAGAGCTTAGTAAATCAGCCCTGTTGATTAACAGCCACCAGTAACTCTTTATGCCAAGGGGACAAGACGGGTAATGAATAACTACTCCATCTATCCAAGACACTTGTATGGATGGGGATTTTAAAATCCTCTATATTATTTCAGTCACTGGCCAAGTATAACTGAGTGGACTGAGATGGATGGGTTCACTCCATGTTGACTCCAGCAGCATAACGTCAGGCGATTAGTAAGACAGACAGGGAGCAGGCGGCAGAGACGCTTTCCTGTGAGAATGGGATGCGCAGCCAAACACCTGGAGACACGCAGCTGTGGGCAGGAGTCCCCTTTGTGAGAGCAGAGAACCATTTGTTCACAAATATCTGAGACAATCGTGGTGAAAACCAGTAGTCCTCTTTTCATACAGCACACCTGGCTGCTGTCTCAATGTACTGTATTAGTGGAGGAATCTCATACAGAATAATGCAAATTGTTGTTCTGATATCTTTTAAAATGCCTAGGGGGCTTCCTATATCAGGACACCTACTGAACAAACACTAAGAGGTCATCATTTTAACTGTGACCTTAAGAGAAAGCACAAAGCTTCATGCCCTCTACCCCTTATTCTTCCATTGTCAGTTAATCAGAACAGGATCCTTGCATTTCTTTGAGGACCAGGTGAGAACAATAATTTCTCATCAAACCATTCATTACGGTCTGCTACTTCACTTCAAAAGTATCAGGTAAGAATGTACCTTACTGACACAACTTTATTATAGCACTAAGGGTGGCAGGCCTATGCTGCACATAGTAAATAGACTACCATGACCCATGTTCCTATGTTGCCTGTCTTTATAAAAGTTATCAAAATGTACTATCGTTCACATTCAAGGATATCATACCCATTTTTCCTTTGAATGTATTTCCTGGAATTCGCTGTACACTATTCAGAAATGTAATAATAAATGCAGCCATTTCACACTCACAACGCAACACATCTGGAAAAGGGGACAGCTCTCAAAAATGTGTGTACATGTTGTTGTTTTTTTGTCATTTAGGGGGGACTTGTTCAATACAGTGGACCACAGAGTTCCAGGAGTATGTAGTATGAATGCTGGACACAGAAAAAATTAACAAGTATTCCTACATCAGGAAACTTACTGGACAAATACTAAAATAGCTAATTCTCCAAACCTCAATGTGGCATTAGGGTGGCATGCCTACATAACACATAGGAACATGGGTCATGGTTGTCCATGTTACATGGTGGGTGCGTGTCATATGCAAATGAGGTTAAATGACCACAACGATACACACAACTAGGGGAGGGAGAGTATGCCAACAATATGAAGTGAAATGATGAAGCAACTAATTATACTGAACAAAAATATAAACGCAACATGCAACAATTTCTTTGATTTTACTGAGTTACAGATCATATAAGGAAATCAGTCAATTGAAATAAATTAATTAGGCCCTAATCTATGGATTTTTACATGACTGGGAATACAGATATGCATCTGTTGGTCACAGATACCTTAAAAAAAGGTAGGGGTGTGGATCAGAAAACCAGTCAGTATCTGGTGTGACCACCATTTGTCTCATGCAGCACATCTCCTTCACATACAGTTGATCAGGCTGTTGATTGTGGCCTGTGGAATGTTGTCCCACTCCTCTTTAATGGCTGTGCGAAGTTGCTGGATATTTGCGGGAACTGGAACACGCTGTCATACACGTCAATCCAGAGCATCCCAAACGTGCACAATAGGCGACATGTCTGGTGAGTATGCAGGCCATGGAAGAACTGGGACATTTTCAGCTTCCAGGAATTGTTTACTGATCCTTGCAACATGGGGCCGTGCATTATCATGCTGAAACATGAGATGATGGCGGCAGATGAATGGCACGACAATGGTCCTCAGTATCTCGTCATGGTATCTCTGTGCATTCAAATTGCCATCGATAAAATGCAATTGCGTTCGTTGTCCATAGTTTACAGCTGCCCATACCATAACCCCACTGCCACCATGGGGCCTTCTGTTCACAATGTTGACGTCAGCAAAGCGCTCGCTCACACAACGCCATGGTCTGCAACAGTGAGGCCGGTTGGACATACTGCCAAATTCTCTAAAACAATGTTGGAAGGGGGTTATGGTACAGAAATGAACATTAAATTCTCTGGCAACAGCTCTGGTGGACGTTCCTGCAGTCAGCATGCCAATTGCACACTCCCTCAAAACATGAGATGTCTGTGGCATTGTGTTGTGTGACAAAACTGCACATTTTAGAATGGCCTTTTATTGTTCCCAGCACAAGGTGCACCTTTGTAATGATCATGCTGTTTAATCAGCTTCTTGACATTCCACACCTGTCAGGTGGATGGATTATCTAGACAAAGGAGAAACGCTCTATAACAGGAATGTAAACAAATATGTGCACAAAATTTGAGAGACATTTCTGGGATCTTTTATTTCAGCTCATGAAACATGGAACCAACACTTTACATGTTGTGTTTAGATTTTTGTTAAGTGTAAGAACAGATTCATGTAGCATTCAGTTAAAGTTAGTTGCAACGTGAAAGAATCCTCTGCCCCTAAACACTATCTTGTGTCTTGCTAGGCTTTTTCGTAACATTATCTGGGGGTGAACAGAAAAGACTGTCAATCTCATCTGGCTTTTCCAGTCTGGCTGCTGGTAGTGCTTTCAGGGTTTGTAGCTTCTACAGAGAGATGTACTCTATGGACACTGTAACCAGGGGTGACATGTACAGAATGACCTTCTAGGACTAGTTGTAAATGAGACATGGGTAATGTGCT
Organism: Salmo salar; assembly: GCF_965601325.2. Lineage (NCBI taxonomy): Eukaryota > Metazoa > Chordata > Actinopteri > Salmoniformes > Salmonidae > Salmo > Salmo salar. The sequence continues at coordinate 27,678,969 of NC_138301.1, forward strand.
CTTTTTCACTGAACCAACTCACAGTCTGTAAAAAACTTGCTTAATAGCAAAGGGAGGCAATTCCAAATTCCAAAGGATGAGTAGGACTGAAAGCATGTTTTCTCTAACTTTATGAAAAGACTGAACTCTTTCCAGTATAGTATATTGAGAAAGCAGAGCCCCAGTGGAAGCCAATCATTGCTTTTCCCTGTCAAACAGAAGTCTCCAGATCATGTGACTCAACATGGCCTGGCCACAGCTTACCTCTGGCTGTGACCAATGTTGAAAATGAATTGTCTCCATTTCCTTTCAACTAAAGCAGCGTGAGCTTTTCTTCATGGCAGCCTGCCTTCTCAGCAGCAGAGCTAAGATCAAATGGACAGACAGGCTGAGAGGTAATGAGGGAGTCAGTCTGCATCATCGCTTTCATAAAAACGCTATCTGCTTCTCTGCCGTGCAGCCGTCTTAACCCCCTTTATAAGAAAGGCTTCCTGTTTCCACAGAGTGGAGCAGAGGAGATAGAGAGAGCCTCAGGGTGCTGAGAGGGCAGATGTAGCTTATTATACAAGCTTTTCTCCAGTCATGAACTCTGCCTGGGATTTAAAGGTAGGTTTTCTTATGTGAAGCATTTATTTCAGTTCTGTATGACTTGAGCTTTGACATCCAGAGTCAGGGACTGCAGAGAGGTCTCAAGGCATGTGTGGACCATGCACACCCCATAGTGAATGTATATATACTGTATACTGAACAAAAATATAAACCCAACATGCAACAATTTCTAAGATTTTACTGAGTTACAGTTCATATGAGGAAATCAGTCAATTGAAATAAAGTCATTAGGCCCCAATCTATGGATGTCACATGTCTGGGAACACAGATATGCATCTGTTGGTAACAGATACCTTCAAAAAAAAGTAGGGTCTTGGATCTGAAAACCAGTCAGTATCTGGTGTGACCACCATTTGCCTAATGCAGCACATATATTTTTGTGCATTCAAATTGCCATGATAAAAAATGCTTGTTGTCCGTAGCTTATGCCTGCACATACCATAAACCCACCACCACCATGGGACAGTCTGTTCACAACATTGACATCAGCAAACCGCTCGCCAACACAACGACATACACATGGTCTGCGATTGTGAAGCCGGTTGGATGTACTGCCAAATTTTCTAAAACGACGTTGGAGGTGGCTTATGGTAGAGAAATTAAAATTCAATTCTCTGGCAACAGCTCTGGTGGACATTCCTGCAGTCAGCATGCCAACTGCACGCTCCTTCAAAAATGTAGACATCTGTGGCATTGTGATGTGTGACAAAACTGCACATTTTAGAGTGACCTTTTATTGTCCCCAGCACAAGGTGCACCTGTGTAATGATCATGCTGTTGATATCAACTTCTTGATATGCCACACCTGTCAGGTGGATGGATTATCTAGGCAAATGAGAAATGCTTACTATCAGGGATGTAAACAAATGTGTGCACAACATTTAAGAGATATAAGCTTTTTGTGCATATGGAACATTTCTGGGATCTTTTATTTCAGCTCATGAAATATGGGACCAACACTTTACATGTTGCGTAAATATTTTTGTTCGGTGTAGAAATCTGCCTTTTATAATCTCAGAATATAGAGAAGTATTATGTGTATTGCTCAATAAAGGATGGCTTGGCTTCTTCTCAGTATCAACTTCTCGAGTCGAAATGTGATTTTGAATTACATAAAAGTACAGAAAGGAGAGATCCAGCTGGGCCATCCGAAATGTCTAAAAATCAACAAGTATCAAGGGCACACGCACTTGTTTCCCCTATTGAATTATACTTCCATGTGTATAACACTTCAACAGTCATTATTCAATTCCACAAGGTTACAGATTTGCTTAAACACTATTTAGTTAGACACACTGTAAGATGCCCGAGGAAACTTCCTTAGGACTTGAGCTCCTTTAACACACCTATGAATTATTAACAGGCAGTAAATATGAGTGCAGACCCACACTGAACATGTGCGGGGGGCTTTATAGTGATGTCATTCACTGAGGGATTAAAGAGAGGGGGTGTCTGGGAAACTCAAGGGATGTTAGTGTTTGAAGAGTGCGGGGGGCGCTCAGAGTGAATGTGTGTGTGTGTGCGCGCACATGTGTGTGTGTGGGTGGGTTGTGTCAGCTGCCTGTCCCCATGTGCTCAGCAGGACCAAGTTGTGAGCCAGCCAATCACATCGGCCTGGCAGGAGGGCCCCTAATACATATGCTAATCTGGTCTCACCCTGCACCCTAACACTGTCGCATAAAGGAGGGTTTTGTCATCAAGTTTGCCATGTTTTGGCTGCTGCAGCCAGTGATATAACTGCCCCCTGATGGCAAAGTCAGTGTCAGAAAAAATGACAGCATGTGTATGGCATACTGAAGGAGAGAGATACTGGCTGGTTAGTTATATTGATTTTTCTAAAATACATTGTGATCGTGATCGTGACATGGCAAACAATTATGTGACCTCTGTATATGTTGCTTTGGAATGGATCACATTTAATAATTACTAGTCTGTCATATTGGATATGAAGAGAACTTTCTGGAGATCACACAGCTTCGGACCTTAACAACTTCAGCATATTGAAACGAAAAGAAGAGGACAAGGGGAGTTCCATGAAAAAAAGAAAAAAGAAGAGTCTCATCTTAAGAGGCTTTGTGCACAAAAATCTATTAAAATTCAAAGAGAAAATGGGAGAGGGGGCCAAAGACTATCTTGTCTCTTTGTGGGGGACACACAAGGAAATGCAGTGCTCTACAGAGGAAAGCTTCAGGCCATGTTTAGACAGTGGATAGAGAGAGAGTGGGTTTCTGTTCCCCTGTCAGAGCTCATGATCTGGAGGGGCTAAACATGCACTGGTCACAGCACAGAGGCATTCTGAGACAGACAGCTCATCCTCATTCACCTCAGCATTATCATTACTACCCTCAGTCCCCATACTCCTCACGTCAAACAGTCAGAGCCCCCTTATGAAAGTAAAATATGCTTTTTTTCCTGACAGCTTTTTCAATTTCTACATTGGAAGACATTTTTTATACCTCTCCCAGAGACACTCGAATCATTCTCCTCTAACATGGATGTCCTCAGGCAAGTCACAATGCCTGCTCATTATGGGGGCTTGAACTCTTATAAGAGAACCTAGTCAGTACAGTGATACAGTGTTGGGGTCCAACTGTTACAGAACATTGCTAGGCCTATATCTCCAGGCGGACTCCTGTTCCGGTTCTTAAGACAAATAACCCTATAAAGGACACATCTGTTTAAAGTCCTGGTGGTGTAACCCAATAAGGGACAGTGTCTTGGAGAAAGATGACGGAGGCTTCCTGTGAGGATATTTGGCTCTGTGAACCAATACAAACATATTGTACAGTGTAGCCTCTATACACATTACAGAAAACTGCCTCAGAAGGACAGAGTGAGTGACAGCTGTCAGTTAGGCACAGCTGTTCAATTCACCACTAAAACCTCCTCCTATCATTGGTGGTGATCAGAGAAAGGGCTATCTGGAAAGCCCCATCCATCCTGACTGCCTGACTTCACCGTTTGAGTCAGAACACAAGCCATGGAAAGACCAGTGTGACTCAAACCACTCTGTAAAACTGACAAATCAGCTTGTGTTCACAAGCGACCTGAATTGTGGGGTTTCTAATGATTTCACAAGGCTTCTGCTCACCTGAAGTGAAACTGCCAGATCAGCGTATGGGCAAGCCCCTCTTTCTCCAACAAACATCCCAGCAGATTTTGAGGGGTGATAAGAGCATGCGTCATGGACCACACTACCTTAATTGTGATTCTTAAGGTGTCAACATGCTTCAGTTAGGCTACGTGCCTAGCCGAACTCGGCTAGCCGAACTGAACGAGTGTGCTCGCATACTCCCATAAAAAACCTTCATTTGAAACACAAGAAAAAAGCGTCAATATTTTGTCCATTTTTAGAAGCTGTGGCATTTACATTTACATTTTAGTCATTTAGCAGACGCTCTTATCCAGAGCGACTTACAGCAGTGAATGCATACATTTCATAGATTTTTTTTTCTGTGCTGGCCCCCCGTGGGAATCGAACCCACAACCCTGGTGTTGCAAACACCATGCTCTACCAACTGAGCTACAGGGAAGGCTAGTATACACTTTGTCAAAATAGTCCAAATTAATCTAAAATAACTCAAGAAATCTGTCATTAATTTTGACGTTTTTGCCGAGGAGATGTTAGCCACACAATTTTACATCCAACTAAGATGTTTGGTGCTCAATTAAAAATGTGCATGAAAACAAGTCGTCTCTCATTGAATGACAACAAAGACTTTATTGAAGAATCCCTACTGTTGACCAATCACCGACGAAGAGGTGTATGACTTTGGCTACCGACTTCGGCTTCCCTCAAGAAAAAAAATGGTGTGCCCGAACAGATAAAAAAAACCTTACCGGTGTCAAAAACGAACAAAAACGTCACAAAATGTTGTCATGATATATGCACAAATTCTTCCGAGCTGTTTCGGCTGGAAAGAGTGCGGACGCCTTTAGTCGACACACTCACCACAGCACAGACTGATTGCATAGACTCTAGAGACTGCAGCTCGAAGCTTGCTCAGTCCACTAATCACACGGCACCCATAATCTCCTCTGATTGGTCAGTGAGAGCAGCTTGTGCTGGGCTGTCTGTTTGCTGTGTGCACGTGACTCCTCCAGTCTGCCAGGGAGAAGAAGAGCTCCCCCACTCACCGCTGCTACTGTATATGAAGCAGCTCTGCTAGCTCTGCTGGTGCTAACTGGGTCTCAGCAGCCTGAGAACGAGAGGGGCAGCAGGAAGTTCATACCAAGAACACATAGCCTGCACACGGCAGTATCTCCACATAGTATAGTTGTGGTGGAGGGCGTTATCAAGAGATACCAAAATAGCTGCATGAGAAAGTATTCATGTAACCATCCAAAGGCCTTGTTTCTCTAAGAGGATACATACTCCATGGATTTCTACTGTAGAGAGAGGGAGAGGTGCTTTTCCAATGAAACGTATGTGTTTCCATCAGGAATGTGACACAAAAGACTTGTAGCAAGCAGAACCAACAACCTCTGCATCATCACGACAGTTGCTTTGTGAGAAGGTGTTAAAGTCCACAGTAGCCATTGTTATGTAAATTAAACTGAAAAGTATCCTAGGCTTGGCCCCAAGTCAGAGCAGGTCTGCAAGAGCCATTTCCAGTGAGACCCAGGTGCCGGCTCGCGTAGATGGAAACAGAAAAGTCTGAGCCTTTTTGGTAAAACAGTGAGGTAAATCTTCAGTGGAAATGTGCCAATGGTATATTTGTTTGCAGACCATGACAGTGGACTAGTAGGGAGAGGAGACGGCCCAGAGAGAAATAAACTGTAAAGCTTTCAGGGTGACAGCAGTGTAGGTGTCCACACTCTCTGTCACTAGCCTCTGCAGTCAGTCGGTGAGCAGCAGAACAGAGGGAGGAAGCTTAGACTGAAGCTGGAGACTCATATCTTTTTTTCCTTCTTTTATTTAACAAGGCAAGTCAGTTAAGAACAAATTCTTATTTTCAATGACAGCCTAGGAACAGTGGGTTAACTGCCTTGTTCAGGGGCAGAACGACAGATTTTTACCTTGTCAGCTCAGGGATTCGATCTTGCAACCTTCCAGTTACCAGTCCAACGCTCTATCCACTAGGCTACCTGCCGCCCCAATCTCCCGCACTAACTTTAAGCACCAGCTGTCAGAGCAGCTCACAGATCACTGCACATAGCCCATCTGTAAATAGCCCATCCAACTACCTCATCCCCATACTGTATTTATTTATCTTGCTCCTTTGCACCCCAGTATCTCTACTTGCACATTCATCTTCTGCACATCTACCATTCCAGTGTTTAATTGCTATAATGTAATTACTTCGCCACCATGGCCTATTTATTTCCTTACCTCCCTTATCCTACCTCATTTGCACACACTGTCTATAGACTCTTTCTACTGTATTATTGACTGTATGTTTGTTTATTCCATGTGTGTTGTTGTATGTGTCAAACTGCTTTGCTTTATCTTGTCCAGGTCGCAGTTGTAAATTAGAACTTGTTCTCAACTAGCCTACCTGGTTAAATAAAGGTGAAATAAAAAAATGAAATAAAAATAGACACCTTAACTTAGGGCTAGGCCCCTTTTTTCTCAATTTCCACCTGAATTACGTGCACAAAGTAAACTGCCTGTTGCTCAGGCCCTGAAGCCAGGATATGCATATCATTTGTACCATTGGAAAGAAAACACTTTGAAGTTTGTAGAAATGTTAAAATAATGTAGGAGAATATAACACAATAGATATGGTTGGAGAAAATCCAAAGAAAAATCAACCAGAATTTGTTTTTAGAGAGATACCATCCTCTTAGAACGGCAAGTATAAGGTCATATTGAAATTTAGCTCCCTGGATGCAATACCTATGGCTTCCACAGGGTGTCAGCAGTCTACGTTCAAGGTTTCAGGCTTGTAACTTCAAAAACAAATAAGAAATGTCAGTTTTAGTACAGGGACACAGTCTTGGAAATTCGTGTTTGCGTGCGCCATGAAGACAGGACACACCTGCTAAAATCGGTTTCCTATTGAACATACTTCTTTCCGTAAGAAATATTATAATTTGATTACATTTTAGGGTATCTGAGGAGTAAATAGAACCGTATTTTGACTTGTTGAAACAAAGTTTAGGGGTAGATTTTCGGATTCCTTTCTCTGCATGTTGAACGGGTGGATTACACAAATCGATGGCGCCAACTAAACAGACCTTTCGGGATATAAAGAATGAATTTATCTAACAAAATGACACTACATGTTATAGCTGGGACCCTTTGGATGACAATCAGAGGAACATTTTCAAAAAGTAAGTGAATATTTAATCACTATTTGTAAATTTATGAAACCTATGCCAGTCGAAAAACATTTTCATGTGGGGTGCCGTCCTCAAACAATCACACGGCATGTTTTCGATGTAATAGATACTGTAAATCGGACAGTGCCGTTAGATTAACAAGAATATAAGCTTTCAGCTGATATAAGACACTTATATGTACCTAAATGTTTAATGTCCATCATTTTTATGATTATTTATTTGAATTGCGCACCATCCAGTTTCACTCTCACTAACTAGTCAATCACGACACTACCTCACCACATCAGAGCTTAAGGAAGGCCAACGCTAACAGCCATGTGTGTACAGCTGGAGGAGATTCACAAATATACTCACAGGGATACATTTTCACAGACATCCCCACAATGTCTCAGTGACGTGGCAACACCCCATAGAGAGTAGTACACTCACAACATTGCTAGCGTATTGTCCGCTTGCTACGACATTGCAGTAACTTTGTAATAGTGTTTTTTTTTGTCAGCTAGTAGGAGTTAGCTAAAAAAGCAGTAGGGCAAATGTGATGTATTGTAATCCTCTATGATTAGACAAGATGCTTCCTAACCATTATAACCTACCCTGTTGATCCTTGACCACAATGAGGAAGATTACATCAGGGTCTGGCCCTAGGCAGTTTTCACTATTCAGAATCACTTCCTATTCACTTCCCATGCAGTCACTTCCTATTCGCTGATCCAATCTTACAAGAGGAGGAATCCTGGAAGCATATCATTCAAAACACATTCTACTTAAAACACACAGCTTGAGATATCTGACAGGCCAACAGCTTTAATTCCTTTAGATGTGGCTGACAGACTCAGGAAACGGTCTGTAACAAGCATGTCTAATAAGAGCCTATTGTACCATTACACCAAACAGTGCTACAAGTCTCAGCAGTGCACTCATGGCCCTGGAACTATGCACGGAATGGCAAAGAGGACAAATTCCTCATCCCATATCAACTCAGCCAATAGCACCCTTAGCCCCCAAAAAGGCTTTCCATTGTCTGAGTGAGTCACTGCATGAGAAAACATGAAGGCCAAATATGGAACCTACAGCATAACCTCTAGTCTTCTACAGTCTAATCTCTGGTCAGAGGACCACCATTATTTGTCTAATTTACTCTTCCTAGACTGACGAATTACTGCATGACATGCAATCTCCTGCTGAACACCCCAGTGACTTTTACTTTCACCAGCTGGTCTCTATCTCATTAGAAAGGCAGGTACTCGAGGAGAGGAGACAATCATGATAAGAATCTGAATAGCGTAATTCTCTCTAGATAAACAACAGGGAAGTGAACACATCCTTGACTGATTTCTGTAAAAGATTCTACTTCCACTTTTACACTGAGAGGAAGGAAATTTGTCTTTGCGACAAACATACAAAAATTAACTAATGCAAATACTGTTAATAATTTATCTCATTAGATGTGTTAAGTACATTTGCATAAGAGAGATCTTGTGTGTGTGTTATCTAAATATGTTTCCATCCTTCCTGCAAAAAACTATCCCTTGATAAGTAGAACCTTAGGCCTATGTTTAGTGAAATGAGAGACATGCTAAGGTAGTGCCACTCACAAACCAGTGAGTTGTGTATGTTTTTTATTACGGCAGTTCACGGTCTTCTCTTTGCCTACATTATACCTCATTATTTTATACTGTAAAATTAGGATAGTTTATGAGGGGAACTGTACAGTAAGGCACAGGATACATGCTCATTGTGTTTGTTGAACTATACAAGGGTTTGTTCTTTCCAGAGAGCCTCCAGAAACAAGTCACAGAGGTGGAGAGCAACTAATGACATCTCACGAGACACAAACACACACAAAATAAAATTGTGCTGATTCATGATTGAGACCACCTGCGAGACTAACAAAAATGTCTCTGCAGTAGAATAAATTATTGTTCTGATTTGTACATATTCATAAACAGGAGGTTATGTTTACAGCAAAAAAATGTTAGAGCTTGATTGGGAAGTAACAGTTGAGTTTAGGGAAATGCACATACTTACATATCCTTAGACCCTAGGCTACCAAAAAAATTACATAGCCTGACTTGTCCCTTGAAAACAATGTCCTAGATTCTACAAGTTCCTTCCCTAAACATAACTGTTGTTGACAAGAAAACCAAGAACAGAATCTTCGGGTACACTCCCACACCAGTTTCACTTATTTTCAAACTCATACACAACTAACCCACCACCCTGAGCTCAGGAAGAGTCGCCCCCCCACCCCGCTTTATGTATCATACCATCATCATCTCCCCTAGAGACCCATAGCACTCCCAAGAAACAGCAGGCCCTATCTAATAATGACATCATCCTGTCATATTCAGTGTTCTGCCCCCCTAGGGAGAACCTTATGGTCCTTGATACCCCCAGTTTCACTCTGTTTTCTGCACTCTGCCATGCATTGATCAATTGATTTCAATCTATCACTGAGGGTAAGTGTGTAAGAAGGCAGAGGGGAATCAATCAAATCGTTCAGATGTCATAAACAACTAAGAAATCAGATGTGCTTCTTGGATGTAGCATTTTTGGCCTAACCTGCTTATATATATATATAGGTTATGCCAAAAATATTTTAAAAAAGCAAAAGCTTGTTTATACATGTGTAATTACTATTGCCAGTATGGTAATATACACGTACTACTGATAGGGGAAACATCCCTGTTATTTACAAATTGTAGAAATAGAAACATGTCTTATTCTGGTGAGGTCTGAAACATCCAATCAAGGTCAGTGATCTACGTATGTAAATGTATGTCCTGCTTTTGACCACTTAATGATTGCTGGCTATACTCGTGAGGAGATTAATCCATTACCAGTTTTTCGTTGTCTTTAATTACAGCTGCAACATCGACGGCCTACAGTTCTCGAGCATTTCAAGCTAACAACATTTACTGGAATAATCCCTTCTAAAGGACTAGACGTAACGTTATAACAATAAAATGGAAAGGTAGAAAATAGGAACTTGTATGAACAACACTGATGTGCCGTCCTACTTATTGATGTACACAGCATTACCAGTTTTCAACCCATTATAAATAAACTGTCATTTTTTATTGTTTAAACATGAATATAATACTGTACTCTAAAATCTATATAAAACAAACTAGGAAAGACATAAACCATGTAGAATGATTCTTATTGGTTCCCCAGCCCGTGCCCAACACTTACCTGACAGTTCGTCTGGTTCAAGCCCGCTTTCAGTGTCAAGTCCGCAGATAACAAAATAATCTGCGAATCGACATGAATTCGAGCTGAAGCCGGTGGTCATTTTGAGACTGGTCCGGTGGTACCCTTATCCTCGGCTTTTTCAGCTGGGTGCATATTAAAGGATCGCGTATTGATTTCGCGCAGACATTGTGGATGTACTGCAAAGCCTGAAAATCAGAACTGTATGCCAGCCGAAATGCATTATGGGTCTTCAAGTACAGCTGTTTTCATCTGTCTCAGATCTTCTCAGCCCCTTGCATTACCTCTGCGTAGAGGGAACACACTGAGCATGTGCGAACTCCTTACAGATTACGTTATGCACTTAACCCTACAGTTCCTGAGTTAAGTATTTCTCCTGTAAAACGCTCTCCTTTATAATAATAAAAATATGTAAATAAACGTTCTGATGCACAATTTAGAATATGTTTCATTAAATCATAAGAAAAATGTTGTCCTACTTGAAAAAAAGTTAAAGTCAAATAAGTCAAAGCAACTGTGGGGCTGAACTCTGTAGACATGTACAAAAGAGCTCCACCATGTGGTAAAAGGTGAAGGTAAAAACATGCAGAACTTTGCTATTAGATTCATTGTCATTTTCCAATCATTTACCGGACAGTGAGAAAAAAATGTATATAATATTTTTTTATTTATTTCAAAATAAATGTTTATAATGAACCAACATTCATTAGCTTGGACAAAAATATGTACAAGAATTAATATAATTTACAAACACAGGTCATATTGCCACACATTATCATTTTGCACAACTTAATACTGTAAAGCTCACAAGCGTAATGAATGCACACACCAAGAATCATCCAAGCCAGCGCAGATATTCTCAATATTCTCCGCATGAAATCAACAAATGTTGGAAATAAGAAACATGTGTAACACCCTAATATTGCAGTGATCTTTAAAAATTGGATAAAACTACTGGGGACTTTTAAACAGTTATTGCAAATATGTGTCAATACAGTTCCAGAAATTACTTCTGATATCAAATTCAGTGAACAAATAATAATGTGATAGTATTATAAGGGCTAAGTAACATATTCTTATTTATTAAACCCCAAAACAGCTTTCATAAGAGCACACTTTGTATTGACTGAACAGCTACAGGATCTCCCATCGGGCATGATCCCTCTGAAAACTACTGTAGTGCAATCAAGATGAGGTAATGATGCAACCTCTAAGAACTACAAAAAGGTGAAGCCCAAATTTCAAACAAGGACATTAACACAACAAAAATCTAATGAAACAGGTCATGACTTTGATGGGTTACAGCGGGATTGGGATACAGTAGGGCTGTGTTTACACAGGCAGAACAGTTATGATCTTTTGACCAATTACTGGCAAAAGAGCTGATCAGTCAAAATACCAATAAGTGGTAAAAACCAAAAAGATAAAAATTGGGCTGCCTGTGTCAAACACAGCCAAAGTGGCCATTACGTAAAAATATGAAGAGCTAAGCCTGCTTTTATACAGGCAGCCTAATTCTGATCAATTTTTTCACTAATTGGTCTTTTGACCCATCAGATCAGCTCTGAGAAAAGATCTGACATTACTGGTCAAAAGACCAATTAGTGGAAAAAATGTATATGAATTAGACTGCCTGTAAACACAGCCTTAGACATGCCAAGTGGACACACAAATTAATTCAGGTAATTAAATAATAACAAATGACATTTTCTCAAGTAAGACTGTTGATAATCAAAATAAAAAATGCTTTATCACTTTAAAATCAAATCAATTTTCATAAATAATGAGTGATTTCAGATGCAGAAGAGTAGACAGTGCTTGAGACATGGACTTTGAAGAAACATCAACAGTAAGACTGCCCAAGTGCACATTTACTTCATCAACCTCTAGATACAATCAGAAGGTTTCACAGCAGCAGAGAATTCGTATAATGCCATCAGGTAAGGCCAAATAAAAATCACTCCAATCACATCAAAGCACCCAAACTACAGTACAAATTAGGCATAACACCAACAGATACATACAGGTTGGTCTCTAAGAAATATATACACTGCCTTAAGAAACTATTCACACCCCTTGACTCTTTTTCTTGTGTTACAGCCTGAATTTAAAATGTATTCCATTTAGATTTTTTTGTCACTGCCCTTCATACAACACCCCTTGTCAAAGTGGAATTATGTTTACAAACGAATAAAAATTGAAAAGCTGAATAGTCTTGAGTTAATAAGTATTCAACACCTTTGTTATTGAGGCTTGCCATTAGTTCAGGAGTAAAAATGTGCTCAACCTGTCGCATGGACTCACTATGTGCAATAATAGTGTCTAACATGATTTTTTTATGACTACCTCATCTGTCCCAACACATACAGATAATTGTAAGGTCCCTGAATCAAGGAGGGAATTTCAAACGCAGATTCAAAGCCCAGGGAGGTTTTCCAATGCCTCACGTAGGGCATCTATTTGTAGTTAGATGGGTAAAAAAAAGATTTTGACTATCCCGTCGAGCATGGTGAAGTTACTAATTACACTTTGGAGACAAATTCACCTTTCAGCAGGACAATAACCTAAAACACAAGGCCAAATATACACTGGAGTTGCTTACCAAGATGACATTCAATGTTCCTGAGTGGCCTAGTTACAGTTTTCACTTAAAGCTCGCCGCCATTGGACTCTAGAGCAGTGGAAACGCATTCTCTGGAGTGATCAATCACGCTACAACATCTGACAGTCCGACAGATGGGTTTGGCGGATGCCAGGAGAACGTTACCGGTCTCAATGCAACTAAGTTTGGTGGAGGAGGAATAATGGTTCGGGCTAGGCCCCTTAGTCCGAGTGAAGGGTAGTCTTAACACTCCAGCATAATGACATTCTAGACGATTCTATGCTTCCAAATTTGTGGCAACAGTGTGGGGAAGGTCCTTTCCTGTTTCAGCATGACAATGCCCCTGTGCACAAAGCAAGGTCCACACAGAAATGATTTGTTGAGATCGGTGTGGAAGAACTTGACTGGCCTGCACAGAGCCCTGACCTCAACCCAATCAAACACCTTTGGGAAGAATTGGAATACCGACTGCAGCAAAAGGGGGGACCAACTCCATATGAATGCCCATGATTTTGGAATGAGACCTTCAACAAGCAGGTGTCCACATACTTTTGGTCACGTAGTGTATATTAGTGTTTTATTTTTACAAAATGTTAGAATTTTTCTTCCACTTTGACAGAGTATTGTGTAGATCGTTGACAAAAATTAAATCCATTTTAATCCCACAACAACATTTGGAAAAGTCAAGGGGTGTGACTACTTTCTGAAGGCACTGTACATGAAGTAGCAGTGTGAAATCACTAACACATGGGAAAAGCATGAACAACCAAAAATCTAATTGGTAGCTTTGCAAAGGGCACTGCTGGGTCATCCACTACTGCATTTCTCAACTGGCAGAGCATTTGGACTGGTGACGCACAAGAGGGAGAGCACACAGACAGAGAGGCAGTCTCAGCACCATTAGTAGAACAAATATAAAAGAATAGTATACAAAACACCAGTTTTCAATACTTGATATGCCGTTTCATACAATTAAAGGGGAAATCCAATTATTAGCGATGCTTTTGCTGGGCCTATCACTAAAACATCAAGGGTTTCATATTTATCTTACTACAGTTAAAGTCGGAAGTTTACATACACCTTAGCCAAATACATTTTAACTCAGTTTTTCACAATTCCTGACATTTAATCCTAATAAGAATTCCCTGTCTTAGGTCAGTTAGGATCACCAATTTATTTTAAGAATGTGAAATGTCAGAATAATAGTAGAGAGAATACATATTTTTCAGCTTTTATTTCTTTCATCACATTCCCAGTGGGTCAGAAGTTTACATACATTCAATTAGTACTTGGTAGCATTGCCTTTAAATTGTTTAACTTGGGTCAAACGTTTCAGGTAGCCTTCCACAAGCTTCCCACAATAAATTGGGTGAATGTTGGCCCATTCCTCCTGACAGAGCTGGTGTAACTGAGTCAGGTTTGTCGGCCTCCTTGCTCGCATGCACTTTTTCAGTTCTGCCCACAACCTTTCTATAGGATTGAGGTCAGGGCTTTGTGATGGCCACTCCAATAACTTGACTTTGTTGTCCTTAAGTCATTTTGCCACAAGTTTGCTTGCAAGTCTGCTTGGGGTCATTGTCCATTTGGAAGACCCATTTGCGACCAAGCTTTAACTTCCTGACTGATGTCTTGAGATGTTGCTTCAATATATCCACATAATTTTCCTCCCTCATGATTCTATCTATTTTGTGAAGTGCATCAGTCCCTCCTGCAGCAAAGCACCCCCACAACATGATGCTGCCACCCCCATGCTTCATGGTTGGGATGGTGTTCTTCGGCTTGCAAGCATCCCCCTTTTTCCTCCAAACATGACAATGGTCATTATGGCTAAACAGTTCTATTTTTGTTTCATCAGACCAGAGGACATTTCTCCAAAAAGTACAATCTTTGTCCCCATGTGCAGTTGCAAACCGTAGTCTGCCTTTTTTATGTCGGTTTTGGAGCAGTGGCTTCTTCCTTGCTGAGCAGCCTTTCAGGTTATGTCGATATAGGACTCGTTTTAATGTGGATATAGATACTTTTGTACCTGTTTCCTCCAGCATCTTCACAAGGTCCTTTGCTGTTGTTCTGGGATTGATTTGCACTTTTCGCACCAAAGTACGTTCATCTCTAGGAGACAGAACGCATCTCCTTCCAGAACGGTATGACGGCAGCGTGGTCCCGTGGTGTTTATACTTGCGTACTATTGTTTGTACATATGAACGTGGTACCTTCAGGTGCTTGGAAATTGCTCCAAGGATGAACCAGACTTGTGGAGGTCTACAATTTTTTTTCTTAAGTCTTGGCTGATTTCTTTTGATTTCCCCATGATGTCAAGCAAAGAGGCACTGAGTTTGAAGGTAGGCCTTGAAATACATCCACAGGTACACCTCCAATTGACTCAAATGATGTCAATTAGCCCATCAGAAGCTTCTAAAGTCATGACATCATTTTCTGGAATTTTCCAAGCTGTTTACAGGCCCAGTAAACTTCTGACCCAATGGAATTGTGATAGATTATTTCACTTATAATTCACTGTCTGTAAACAATTGTTTGAAAAATGACTTGTGTCATATACAAAGTAGATGTCCTAACCGACTTGCCAAAACTATAGTTTGTTAACAAGAAATTTGTGGAGTGGTTGAAAAATGAGATTTAACTGCATGTGTTCACATGCATATTTTTCATGTCAACATTGATGGCACACAGATCATTTTAGGGTGGTGTGTTAACAATATCTTCAAATGATTGAACATATTAAATAATTTAGAATGTTCTATCTAACCAGTGTATAAAACAGTCATAACAATTGTCCTAAAATTTTGTGAAAATCAAAAACACTGAACTGCAACTCTGATCAGTATTGCTTTGACGTCACCCATATCACACAGGTAAAGAGATTAAATCAATTCAAAACACGGTTAAAGAAATACAAAGGAGGGAAGTGTAGCTTGAACTTGTGAGAACCATTGTGAGTAAAAACAATAAAGACAGATGCCTGATGTTTTCTGTATCCTTTCTTAAAATCTTAAATTTACAGGCAAGCAACATTTAACAAATATGGGAGAACAAACCCAAGGATGAGCAGAGGCCAGTTAGTCCTTTGTAGAGCACAAAGTTGAGGTGGCCACAACCACATGTTTTGGTCACAGGAGTCAGGGTTGTGTCAACGGGCAATGTTTCCACAGCAACCTCAGCAGGTGTGAGGGACAGCAACAGGCAGGACTATGTGAGTGACAGCGGGGTGTACCATTCCTGAGCCAAGGGACGGGCTGGGGGATCAGGCAGGCAGATGAGTTGCCTAGTGCCTACTCCATCTTCTGCTGCAGTTTCTTCTGGAAGCAGACAGGCAGGATAGAGAGTACAGCCAGGACACCTAGCACAATCAGAGAGTTCCAAGACACTGCCTCCCCAGCTGTCGTCAGTTTATACAGAGTTGTACCAGCGTTGATCGCCACGAAGGACGGTGGGGCCACTCCTAACAGTCAGAGATAAGGGAGGAAGTCAGTACTGTATGACAGCCAAGGCATTCCTAGGCGATCACCACATATTTCTGTAGAAAAGTCAATAAAGGCTTGAGCTCCTTTTTTTTAATACTGTGTTGAGCTCTTGACGGTAGGTGCACTTAATTCAAAAGCCCTGCGCACTGGGTAAGCAGCGTTCCCATTTTTAAGTATTTTATTTGTCTGAAGAGACAAACTCCGCCTACCCGGCGGACCGGCAAATCTGTGACTAAATCGAGTGCACCTACTGCGCTGCCCAATCGGATGGCTCAAATCACCGTGGCTATAGAGTTCCATGACCCTGGCCACAGCCAGGTATAATAGGCTATAGCCTACGTAAGATTTAATAACTTTTAAAACCATGACTACAGAGACTGTCAACGAATACAGCAAAGAGCTGCTGTTTTTATGAGTGAGTTCATGTTTAAGTTTATATTCAGCACTGTCACTGTTTTTATTCAACACTATTACTAAAAGCTGCTTCTCCGTACTTCTGCTCGGGCTGCAGCTGCAATGAATGAGTAGCCAAGTATCGATAGCACCACGTTTTATTATTATTATTAGCAGCTTGTCGTGTCGATTTTATATTCAATGAATATTTAACTTTCTCTGGTCATAGGAACAACATGAATTTGTGCATGAGGCAGATGCGGTGCGACTCGAGTTTCACCATCAGGTGGAAGATGGTGTTCCCTCTCTCTGATCAGTCTCACTGGAGAAAAGGAAGGAGAAAGCAGGGACCGTGAGAGGCGGTTGGGAAAAATAGTTTTTAATGGTCAAACAACTCGCAACTAGAGCTCTGACATTTCGACCTGAAGATCACTGACGTCGTGATTTGACCTCGTTGACCATCAGATGCAGGTACCATCAATATAGCCAATATGCTGTGATAATGTATTCGGCCTACTGCCCAAACCTCATTCCTACAAAACTGTTTGTGTGAGGTTAATGTAAAAAAAAAAATGTTTTAAATAAAATTCTGAGCTGTAGAGCTCAGCTTTTTAGACTGCGAAAGTGATCTTGACTCAGAAAAAGGTTGGTGGTCAATCTTTGAGAGATTCAAAAATAGCTCTGCAATAAAGACATGCAACACTGTTTTCTACTGAGAAGGAAATACTGGATTTTGATATATCTTAGCCTTACCAAAGAAAGTACCAAGGAAGAAGACCCCCAAAGGCACGTTGATGACGGGTGAGGTGATGTTAATGAACCAGTTGGGGAGAAAGGGAGTGATCCTCAGAAATATGATGTAATTGATGAGATGATCTCTGTGCTTGTCTACCTGTAATTGAAAACAGATAGCAGAACCTGTCATTCACAGTAAAGCTTGGAGGCTACTAGCCCCCTACTAAGACTCCACTGTTCTGTGGGTGCAGATAGACATGTGGCTGTTACTAAACTGTTAAAGTTTGCTTGTACTCTCATATCATCAACTTCCTACACTGTTCAAGTACAAAATCGACCCGTTTTTTCCTTCCAAAAGGTCTTACCTGCTGGGACCATTTCTGGGCTCTCTCTGTCAGGTATCTGTAGACCACTGGTCGCCCCACTAGATAAGACAGCATGTAGCAGAAGGAAGCCCCCAGGCCAGAGCACTGGAAAACACAGTGACAGAGGGAGTACATTTTGTAAACCGAGTCCGGTTTACAGAGTCAAAGTACATTTTGGATATGTCACCACTATTATTAGTTCTTGTGCCCATAGTATACTCACCAGGCAGACAAGGAAAAGAGCCAGGGGGAAGGGGTAGAGATAGCCAGACAGGATACTGAGGAAGATGGATCCAGGGATCGCAAATGTCTGGAGGCTGAGTCAGCAGCATCAAGGAATACAGCTCAAGGGTTGAACACACAGCAGCATGTGCACACACACACTTGTGGATGCAGTCACAAAAATACACGGAACAAAAATATAAAAACGCAAGATGCAACAATTTCGAAGATTTTGTGGCCTGAGGAATGTTGTCCCACTCCTCTTCAATGACTGTGTGAAGTTTCTGGATATTGGCAGGAACTGGAACACGCTGTCGTACACTTAAATCCACAGCATCCCAAACCTTCTCAACGGGTGACATATCTGGTGAGTATGCATGGCATGGAAGAACTGGCACATTTTCAAATTCCAGGAATTGTGTACAGATTCTTGCAACATGGGGCCGTGCATTATCATGCGGAAACATGAACACATAGGTGTTCCTTCCCACCTGGACAAAAGGAACACCTATGTGAGAACGCTGTTCATTGACTACAGCTCAGCGTTCAACACCATAGTGCCCACAAAGCTAAGGACTCTGGGACTAAACACCTCCCTCTACAACTGGATCCTGGACTTCCTGACGGGCTGCCCCCAGGTGGTAAGAGTAGGCAACAACACGTCTGCCACGCTGATCCTTAAAACTGGGGCCCCTCAGGGGTGTGTACTTAGTCCCCTCCTGTACTCCCTGTTCACCCACAACTACGTGGCCAAACACGACTCCAACATCATCATTAAGTTTGCTGACGACACAACAGTGGTAGGCCTGATCACCGACAACGATGAGACGTCAGTTGAAGTCAGAACTGGAAGTGTGGTGCCAGGACAACAACCTCTCCCTCAATGTGAGCAAGACAAAGGAGCTGATCGTGGACTACAGGAAAAGGCGGGCCAAACAGGCCCCCATCAACATCGACGGGGCTTTAGTGGAGCGGGTCGAGAGTTTCAAGTTCCTTCGTGTCCACATCACCAACGAACTATCAAGGTCCAAGCACACCAAGACAGTCGTGAAGAGGGCACGACAAAACCTTTTTCCCCTCAGGAGACCGAATTGTTTTTGGCATGGGTCCCCAGATCCTCAAAAAGGTTCTACAGGTGTACCATCGAGAGCATCCTGACCGATTGCATCACTACAGTATGGCAACTGCTCGGCATCTGACCATAAGGCGCTACAGAGGATAGTGCGTATGGCCTAGTACATCACTGGAGTCAAACTTCCTGCCATCCAGGACCTATATAATAGGCGGTGTCAGAGGAAAGACCATAAAATTGTCAAAAACTCCAGCCACCCAAGTTATATATTGATCTCTCTGCTACTGCACGGCAAGCGGTACCGGAGCGCCAAGTCTAGGACCAAAAGGCTCCTCAACAGCTTCTACCCCCAAGCCATAAGACTGCTGAACAATTAATAAAAATCGCCACCAGACTATTTCCTTTTGACAAGCACACAGATGAGCTTCCCAGACACGGTTTCTGACAGTTTGGGCAGAAATTCTTCTGTTTTGCAAACCCACCGTTTCATCAGCTATCCGGGTGGCTGGTCTCAGATGATCCCGCAGGTGAAGATCAGTTTGTAGGTCCTGGGCTGGCGTGGTTACATGTGGTCTGCGGTTGTGTGGCCGGTTGGAAGTACTGCCAAATTCTCTAAAATTACATTGGAGGCAGCTTATGGTAGAGAAATTAAACATTCAGTTCTCTGGCAACAGCTCTAGTGGACATTGCTGCAGTCAGCATGCTAATTGCATGCTCCCTCAACTTGAAACATCTGTGGCATTGTGTTGTGTGACAAAACTACACATTTTAGAGTCGCCTTTTATTGTCCCCAGCACAAGGTGCACCTGTGTCATGATCATGCTGTTTAATCAGCTTCTTGATATGCCAGACCTGTCAGGTGGACGGATTATCTTGCTTTTTGTGCATATGGAACATTTCTGTGATCTTTTATTTCAGCTCATGAAACATGGGACCAACACTTTACATGATGCGTTTATACTTATGTTCAGTATAGTTAAGACATACTCCACTGTAGTACTATACAGTGCCAGTTTATTATAGATCTGGCTGCAGGCCTAATTTGTAGTCATCTGCCCACTTTCAGCAACATCAGAGGCAGATAGAAGTATCAGCTATAAAAGAGGTGGGGGGGGGGGGGGGGGTTCCAGTGGTACCACCTCATATCAAAACATCATCCATATTCAGAGCACATTTATTTTGATGAATATGAATAAACACTACACAGTATGAACTATGAATACAAATGCAGTATCATGGCTGATGTCTTCTACCGCTAGTTTGCTTAACCTCTTTTCCCTTCACTCTCTAGGAACATGTTAATGCATAGTGTCTGTGCTCTGGCCAGTATGTGCTAACAACACAAGGACTGGACCAGCTCACCAGGCCCCAGCCACTGTCTGGGATGTGTTGCCTTGTAGTTTTACTGGTAATGTTGCTGACCTTTACCATGTTGTGGGCAAAGCATTCCTCAGATAGGATATCCTAACATTTATTTACCAGTAAAACTACAAGGCAACACATCACAGACAGTGGCTGGGGCCTGGTCAGCTGGTCCAGTCCTTCTGCTGTTAGCACATACTGGCCAGAGCACAGACAGTATGCATTAATATGTGCCAAGACAGTGAAGGGGAAAGAGATTAGGCAAACTAGCAGAGGAAGCAGGGTAGAAGACATCAGGCATGATACTGCATTTGTATTCATAGTTCATACTGTGCAGTGTTAATTCATATTCTTCACAAAATGTGCTCTAAAGATGGATGTTTACATATGATGTGGGACCATAACATGCATCGGACCATGTTTTCCTCCTCTTTTATAGCGGATAATTCTATCTGCCCGTAATGTCTGTCTGAAGTACAATTGACAAAGCTGGAACAGAGTTTCTATTTCAAATAGCTGTGGGTGGAAAGGAAGTCCTTAGAACCTACTGTACTGATAAAGTTTAACTTGTGTGCACTGCATGTCCATGTCTGCATTAATCTGTCTTCTTCTGTCATAAAATTAGGGAAAATGTACAGCACACTGTGGCTGTTGTAAACACAAGAATTGCCTGAATTAATACTCAAGGATCAAAGCCCACTGTACCCCCACCCCCTACTTCTCCATTCATTATCCAGAGGCAAGCCCATGCCTTTATTATGGCCTTGGAATGGCTGGCTGCTTTGTTCAAAGGAAATAATGAATGAGAGGGAGACCGAGCGGGTGAGAGCAAGGTAGGGGAGAATAGGGATGATGCAATCAACAGGCCCATCACAGAGTAACAAAAGCCTCTCTTGGTCCGCTTCCCTGTCTTGTCGCTCTCCTCTGCTGACCCACTGGAATACAGAGGGGGCCTCACAGACTTGATGCATGTTGAAACAGCTAATAAGTATGCATCTCAATCTTCCAAAAGTTGACAACTTTGCAATACACTTACTACCCAAAAGGATACAAGATATAGGTGGTAAAGTAGGCTACTAACACTTGGGTGTAGTAGGTGTCCTTATATTTGGAAAGTACAGTGCCCAAGGCTTTAGCATCATCCATATCTTTGGGGATTTTAATAATAGCCATCTCATCACTGAAACGAAAAAACGTGGATATCAATTCACCATCACACAATGTTGTGGATAAATAAAAAGAGAAATTAAAACGTGACCGTCTTTATTGGAGTGTGTCATACTAGGCTGTCGACAATTTAAATCAAATGATTCTCATCATTAGCTGTGATAATCATTGATAACAGGCTCCTATATAGATGCAATAGGCTGATTTCCGAACAGCCATTACATGGTGATACTTCCTTTGTTTTCTATTCGACGTCCCAGGTGTCTTCTAAACTCTGATGGCTAGTTGCAGGGAAATGTTTGAATTTAGAAAATGCTCCATTATAAAAACAAATCCATTTTTTCTCCATGAAATAATCCAACAATGTATACGCCACCATACACACACACACACACACATATATATACACACACACACATATATACACACATACACACACACAAAAAAAATAAAGGGAACACTAAAATAACACATCCTAGATCTGAATGAATGAAAAAATCTTATTAAATACTTTTTTCTTTACATAGTTGAATGTGCTGACAACAAAATAATCAATGCAAATCCAATTTATCAACCCATGGAGGTCTAGATTTGGAGTCACACTCAAAATTAAAGTGGAAAACCACACTACAGGCTGATCCAACTTTGATGTAATGTCCTTAAAACAAGTCAAAATGAAGCTCAGTAGTGTGTGTGGCCTCCACGTGCCTGTATGACCTCCCTACAACGCCTGGGCATGCTCCTGATGAGGTGGTGGATGGTCTCCTGAGGGATCTCCTCCCAGACCTGGACTAAAGCATCCGCCAACTCCTGGACAGTCTGTGGTGCAACGTGGCGTTGGTGGATGGAGCGAGACATGATGTCCCAGATGTGCTCAATTGGATTCAGGTCTGGGGAACGGGCGGGCCAGTCCATAGCATCAATGCCTTCCTCTTGCAGGAACTGCTGACACACTCCAGCCACATGAGGTCTAGCATCGTTTGCATTAGGAGGAACCCAGGGCCAACCGCACCAGCATATGGTCTCACAAGGGGTCTGAGGATCTCATCTCGGTACCTAATGGCAGTCAGGCTACCTCTGGCGAGCACATGGAGGGCTGTGCGGCCCCCCAAAGAAATGCCACCCCACACCATGACTGACCCACCGCCAAACCGGTCATGCTGGAGGATGTTGCAGGCGCAGAACGTTCTCCACGGCGTCTCCAGACTCTGTCACGGCTGTCACATGTGCTCAGTGTGAACCTGCTTCATCTGTGAAGAGCACAGGGCGCCAGTGGCGAATTTGCCAATCTTGGTGTTCTCTGGCAAATGCCAAACGTCCTGCACGGTGTTGGGCTGTAAGCACAACCCCCACCTGTGGACGTCGGGCCCTCATACCTCCCTCATGGAGTCTGTTTCTGACCGTTTGAGCAGACACATGCACATTTGTGGCCTGCTGGAGGTCATTTTGCAGGGCTCTGGCAGTGCTCCTCCTGCTCCTCCTTGCACAAAGGTGGAGGTAGCGGTCCTGCTGCTGGGTTGTTGCCCTCCTACGGCCTCCTCCACGTCTCCTGATGTACTGGCCTGTCTCCTGGTAGCGCCTCCATGCTCTGGACACTACGCTGACAGACACAGCAAACCTTCTTGCCACAGCTCGCATTGATGTGCCATCCTGGATGAGCTGCACTACCTGAGCCACTTGTGTGGGTTGTAGACTCCGTCTCATGCTACCACTAGAGTGAAAGCACCGCCAGCATTCAAAAGTGACCAAAACATCAGCCAAGAAGCATAAGAACTGAGAAGTGGTCTGTGGTCACCACCTGCAGAACCACTCCTTTATTGGGGGTGTCTTGCTAATTGCCTATAATTTCCACCTGTTGTCTATTCCATTTGCACAACAGCATGTGAAATTTATTGTCAATCAGTGTTGTTTCCTAAGTGGACAGTTTGATTTCACAGAAGTGTGATTGACTTGGAGTTACATTGTGTTGTTTAAGTGTTCCCTTTATTTTTTTGAGCAGTGTATATATACATATACATATACACACACACACACACACACACACACACACACACACACACACACACACACACACACACACACACATACACACACACACACATACATACACACACATACACATATATATATACACATACATATATACACATACATATATACATACATACATACACACATACATACACACACACATATATATACACATACATATACACACACACACACATACACACATACATACATACATACATACATACACACACACATACATACATTACATACATACAGTGGCAAAGAAGGGGATCGAGTGAAAAATGGCAGATATATGAGAGCAGAACTAATAAACAGCTCTGCCCCATCACTAAAATGGCCACCCCGATCAGAACTTCAGATCACAAAATGGCCGACTGCCAAAACTACAATTCCCAGAAGCAAGGGGAACCCTCAGAAGGTGGGGCTGACCCACAGATAAAGGGTCAAGACAAACCAGGAAGAGAGAAAGGATCTGTGAACCATAGAGAAAGAGATGATATATATATTGGCTGGATTTACCGTGTATGAGCTGGACTGTTTGGACTTAACAGTTGGCGTTTGGACCTGGACCTACCGAGAACACAATTCCTGTACCGAACCCTGCTATCCTTGACCTTGCCTACGGCCTGGGTGGACCAGGACGGAGAAACACACACACAGGTACTGTTCGAAAGAACTCTCATTCTGGGGTGATTTTGGTGACAGTTTCCCACTTAATTTGTGACAAACGCTCCTAATCTTGAAGAGATTTGACACAATATATTATACACTTTAAAAACACATATCTCCACACACACAGTTGAAGTCGGAAGTTTACATACACCTTAGCCAAATACATTTAAACTCAGTTTTTCACAATTCCTGAGATTTAATCCTAGTAAAAATTCCCTGTTTTAGGTCAGTTAGGATCACCACGTTCAGCTTTTATTTCTTTCATCACATTCCCAGTGCGTCAGAAGTTTACATACACTCAATTAGTATTTGGTAGCATTGCCTTTAAAAATTGTTTAACTTGTTAACTTGGGTCAAACGTTTTGGGTAGTCTTCCACCAGCTTCCCACAATAAAATGGGTGAATTTTGGCCCATTCCTCCTGACAGAGCTTGTGTCACTGAGTCAGGTTTGTAGGCCTCCTTTCTCGCACACGCTTTTTCAGTTCTGCCCACAAATTTTCTATGGGATTGAGGTCAGGGCTTTGATGGCCACTCCAATACCTTGACTTGGTTGTCCTTAAGCCATTTTACCACAACTTTTGAAGTATGCGTAGGGTCATTATCCATTTAGAAGACCCACCATTTAGAAGACCCACACCAAGCTTTAACTTCCTGACTGATGTCTTGATGTTGCTTCAATAAATCCACAATTTTCCTTCCTCGTGATGCCATCTATTTTGTGAAGTGCACCAGTCTCTCCTGCAGCAAAGCACTACCACAACATGCTGCTGCCACCCCCATGCTTCATGGTTGGGATGGTGTTCTTCGGCTTGCAAGCATCCCCCTTTTTCCTCCATAACGATGGTCATTATGGCCAAACAGTTCTATTTTTGTTTCATCAGACCAGGGGACATTTCTCCAAAAAGTATGATCTTTGTCCCTATGTGCAGTTGCAAACCGTAGTCTGGCTTTTTTTAATGGCGGTTTTGGAGCAGTGGCTTCTTCCTTGCTGAGCGGCCTTTCAGGTTATGTCGATATAGGACTCGTTTTACTGTGGATATAGATACTTTTGTACCCGTTTCCTCCAGCATCTTCACAAGGTCCTTTGCTGTTCTGGGATTGATTTGTACTTTTCACACCAAAGTACGTTCATCTCTAGGAGACAGAATGTCTCTCCTTCCTGAGCGGTATGACGGCTGCATGGTCCCATGGTGTTTATACTTGTGTACTATTGTTTGTACAGATGAACGTGGTACCTTCAGGCGTTTGGAAATTGCTCCCAAGGATGAACCAGACTTGTGGAGGTCTACCATTTTTTTTCTGTGGTCTTGGCTGATTTCTTTTGATTTTCACATGATGTCAAGCAAAGAGGCACTGAGTTTGAAGGTAGGCCTTGAAATACATCCACAGGTACACCTCCAATTGACTCAAATGATGTCAATTAGCCCATCAGAAGCTTCTAAAGCCATGACATCATTTTCTGCAATTTTCCAAGCTGTTTAAAGGCACAGTCAACTTAGTGTATGTAAACTTCTGACCCACTGGAATTGTGATAGTGAAATAATCTGTCTGTAAACAATTGTTTGAAAAATTACTTGTCATGCACAAAGTAGATGTCCTAACCGACTTGCCAAAACTATAGTTTGCTAACAAGAAATTTGTGGAGTGGTTGAAACACTTAGGTTGGAGTCATTAAAACTAGTTTATGTAAACTTCTGACTTCAACTGTGTGTGTGTGTGTGTGTGTGTGTGTGTGTGTATGTATGTATGTATGTATGTATATATATATATATCTATATATATATATATATATACACATGATTTATCTATATCTATCTATAAATATCTATCTATAAATATATCTATAAATAAATAGATTTATAGATATTTATAGATATTTATATTTATAGATATTTATAGATATTTAGATTTATAGATATTTAGGTTTATAGATTTATAGATAGATATTTAGATTTATAGATAGATTTATAGATATTTAGATTTATAGCTTTATAGATAGATATAGATATATTTATATTGATAGATAGATATATTTATAGATATTTATATTGATAGATAGATAGATAGATATATTTATAGATAGATAGATAGATATATAGATATAGATAGATAGATTTATCTATATATATATCTCATGTAAAGGTTGGTTGAAAATATGCCTATACCGGAGCCTGTTATCAATGTTATCACAGCGAATGATGAGAACCGTTTGAATGAAATTATTTAACTTGGCTGGTGAATGCCATTTGGTATGCTGTTTCACAAAAGTTACACATGTTGTAGAAAAGTAACTCTTTGTACATGGGTCGGCTTGCTGGAAAGATAAATGCAAAGAACAATTACTTGTTAAGCTCTGGGAAATTCCTGTACACTAGGTACATGACAGAAGCAGCGCAGGTGAAGACAGACAGCAGGATGAGGAGAGACATGCGAGCTGAGCCCCCTCCAGTGTATTGAGTCTCTGTGGAGAGATGAGTAGCTAAGTTATATAGCACACACAGTCAGCAAATTGAAAATATCTTGATAAGCCTATATATTCTTCTGTAACAACAGCAGTAAGCCTCATGTAATGTCTTGCTTCACTTTGCATCACTTGTTGTTCTAGTTCCTGGTTGATTTCCCCAGAGTACATGAAGCATGTTATGTAGTCAAACCATTCAAGATATATAATCCTTGAAACTGACTACATGTATTCTAACTTTGATTATAATGTATTCTAACTCTGCCTATGTTTTCACAAGAATCCAAGCTTATCTGTTTATTTTAAAAGGTTAAACAAAATGTATAAATAATGTGTGTATTGTGTAACATCCTGTTATGATAATTGTGTTGCTCCATCTATATAATAGCATTACATGGTTAGCCTAATATTTTCCTGACTTCATCCAAGTGGTTCTGTCATTAATTAACATTAGTAACTTAACGTCAAACTGGGTATGGTCCCTGACAGTGGCTGACCGTGGCTGGATAGATAGCAACCTACTACGTTACTAACCTGATCATGTGAATTTCAACCAAAGATACTGGTAACTAACCCATTTTGTCTGCGCTTCAACTCCATCATACCACCAGCCTTGAAAGCAAGCAACTTCTGAATCTTGATAATCAGCTGTTAACGTTAGTTAACTAACGCTGACTAACAACAGCATATCCGAATTTCACAATCATCTGCCTGGTTATTAAGCCGGCTGGCAACATTATTTAACAAGACGTTTACCACATCATAAAACAGTAATGTATCTTAACGTTAGCTAATCAATTAGAATAACAAGTAAATTAGCTAGCTATACTAGCCAGTTAGCCGGGATAGCAACGTCGTTAGCAATCTAACGTTAACTATACATACCTTTGAGGGTTTGTGCCTCGTTACATTTTGTCTTCGGTTCTTCGTGTAACGTTACTAACGAAACACTATCGGCCTCTCGTCTTTCTCTTCGTTTCTTGGCCATGTCCGCTTATTAAATTAAGATATCGATCTAGCTACACCGACCTGGGTATAATACACCGGGCTTCTGTCAAACTTGAAAGTAAGGGACAAGAAACCGCTTTACCAACCGGCGACCAGCAAATTGACACATTCCCACAACCTTTCACCTTTTCTGAGTTTGTTTCTCTACATTTTCCCCACAGTGCCCCTATGGGGCACCTTATTGTATTTCCAAAACAATGCTACAGCAGCACAGAGTTTAGTGTTTATATAGTATATTATTGTCGTTTTTACAGTAGCAGTAATATTAGTAGCTTTCATTTATGTGACTAGGTTTTGAGTACAACATCTAGATGTTGGTTGTTCTCAGATGTTATGTCATCCAAATCATCATGAAAGATGGTTATGAAAACTTAAAATCGACAAGCCAACTGCAATGACATGCTTTCCATTTTCATAATAGTTTGTTCTCATTACCAGCAGTGTCTTTATTTACTGACCGTAAGACAGTGTGAGAGCGAGATCACACATGTAGAACTACAACTCCTAGAGTGCAATAGTTCGAAGCGGATGTTCGTGTTGGAGAAATTTGGCGCTGATCTATCCGGGTACTTCATTCACTTCTTCCTTTCGCGCCGGTAACTGAAGAGCGGTGCGTCCATGTGCGCATTGACTGGGAATTCATAGACCACATAAATACTGAATCCGAGCCGTACCAGATTTAGCTATGGATCCTAACGTATTGATCGAGGCCCTTCGGGGTACCATGGACCCAAACTTGCGTGAGGCCGCGGAGAGGCAGCTGAACGAGGTAAAGACTTGTGATGGTGCTAATCGGGCCTCTTCTGTTGTGTCACACATCAAAGATGGAATGGAGTCCTCCTAGCTTGTGGCTATGGGAGACCAGAGTCAGTCCAGAACTTTGACAGATCGAATATTCTCTGTTCGACATATGTTTCGGTCAATACATATCAGACTTTTGACGTTATGGGTATTATGTCAAAGTTTCAAATTATGTTTTAACGTCAAGATTGGCAACTCCAAGCGAATCCACCCCGTATACCCGCAGCTGGTTCTTTAAAAACGTGCGGGAAGTTAGCATTAGCTTCCTTGATAATTAGCTGCTAGCTACGCAGTAAAAAGCCTTGTTGGACAATGCTTGCTTTTGGCCTAGCTGATGTATCATGTTTGAATCGTTGGAAAGACACACTTTGCCATTATTTATACAAGTTTGGCCTAAACTAACTAAATCATGCGATACAGTATACGAACGTAGCTAGCGTTTGCTAAAAGTTAGAAAATCTGTTTGCAAGTTGGCTAAGTGAATCACGTGTCAAGTGTATTTTTTTTACTGCTGACATTGCCCTGCACAGGCAGTAGTGCTAACTAGCTAGCCCGTTGATTTTATATAGTTACCTAAACTAGTTGGCCAGCCAACATGTCACCAATCGGACGAACTGACAGGTGTAACGTTAGTTAGGAAAGTAGTTTGATGATTAAAGCTTGAGTATATTTATAAATGTACGTCTAATGTGAGAGGAGCTAATGTGAAACTATTTCCATGAACGTAGCTAACTAGCAAGCTAACTAATATTTGCTAACTAGCTAGGTAGGTTTGATTTATCGAACGCTAGTTAATTTGCAAGACACAACGTACACAATAGCAATAATTATTAATAATAGCTACGCATTTAGTAACGGGGCAAACGTTTTGTTTGTACCTCATTGTGAAAGCCAAAGGGAAAAGTGAATGTTCGCTGGCTAGCGCTACGTTAGCAACGTTTTGCGGCTAGCGTTACATCAATTAACGTTACATTGAGTCATTCGATGAGCTGTCAGCGTGGGCAGATTCTTTGGCTAATGTTAGCTGGCTATTTCATTTGTAAGGTTATGTGCAACATGGCCTATTATCATTGTCTAGATGTCGACTTTATATGTCAAATGTAGACGTGCCATAGTTATCTAACACATACTGACGGCGTGAATTATTTCATGGTCACATAGTTAGCCATGTTTCGCTCGCTAACTAGTAGGAGGAAGTCTATTGGGACAGTGTCAAATATAGTCTGGTCTGTTATCGGCAATGCTATCCTTAGAACAATATATGTACGGTGTTGTCATGTTACTGGGGTTTAGGTGAACTTTAAGTCAGTTGTTGTTTCTGTGATATGTCCATATTGTGTGTCATCAGCTCGAACGTATTATTAGCTAACTTTAGTTTGATAAGAGTAGGCCTAGCATATACTCATTCTGGAGTATATGCCAATTGCCATCATACAAACTGAGGCAGCAGACTTAGTGAAAATTAATTTGTCTTTCTCAAAACTTTTGGCCACAGCTGTACATTAACTTCTCCACTCAACAATCTGAGGGCGTTTTGTTTTTCGTGACAACAGAATATACAATGCCCAGGATTTCAATCCACAGAACAAGAATGTGCAGTTGGATTGTTAGATCTGAGTCATGTTGTGTGGTATCCAGGGAGAGGTCTGAGTGCATTATCTACCGGGTAGGAGGCTATTTTTCCTTGCTTACGTTCGACTCATCTGGAGCAGTTAAGCCTGAACAGTATTCATTTAATATAGCAAGTGATATAAGGATATGTGGGGGGCCAAAGCATTGAGACACATTTTCATTCCCAAATCCCTGAGCTGACAAGGTAAAAATCTGTCGTTCTGCCCGTGAACAAGGCAGTTAACCCACTGTTTCTAGGCCGTCATTGAAAATAAGAATTTGTTCTTAACTGACTTGCCTAGTTAAAACTTTTATGTGGTCAATGATAATGTAAAAAGTATGCTGCACTCATGTATATACTGGATATCTTAATATCTTAATCCACATAAAACACAAGGAAATATGAGCCTTAGGTCATTAATATGGTCAAATCCGGAAACTAACATTTAGAAAACAAAACGTTTATTCTTTCAGTGAAATATGGAACCGTTCCGTATTTTATCGAACGGGTGGCATCCCTAAGTATAAATATTGCTGTTGCATTGCACAACCTTCAATGTTATGTCAAATTCTGGCAAATTATTTACGGTCTTTGTTCGGAAGAAATGGTCTTCACACAGTTCGCAACGAGCCAGGCCCAAACTGCTGCTTATACCCTGACTCTGCTTGCACAGAATGCAAGAGAAGTGACACAATTTCCCTAGTTAATATTGCCTGCTAACATGAATTTCTTTAACTAAATATGCAGGTTTAAAAATACATATACTTGTGCATTGATTTTAAGAAAGGCATTGATGTTTATGGTTAGGTACATTGGTATGACCGTGCTTTTTTTCACGAATGTGCTTGTTAAATTGTCACCCGTTTGGTGAAGTAGGCTGTGATTCGATGATAAATTAACAACCACCGCATTGATTATATGCAACGCAGGACAAGCTAAACTAGTAATATCATCAACCATTTGTAGTTAACTAGTGATTATGTTATGATTCATTTATTTTTTTTTATAAGATATGTTTAATGCTAGCTGGCAACTTACCTTGGCGCCTGCCACGCAGTCTCCTCGCGGAGTGCAATGTAATCGTACATAATCTGCGTCTAAACATGCCGATTACCAATTGTTATAACTTGAAATCGGCCATGCTGATTAATCGTTCAACCTCTAATGCAGATGTAGAAGCACGGTGGCTAGGAAAAACTCCCTAGGAAGAAACCTAGAGGAACCAGGCTATGAGGGGTGGCCAGTCCTCTTCTGGCTGTGCCGGGTGGAAATTATAACAGTACATGGCCAAGATGTTCAAATGTTCATAAATGACCAGCAGGGTCAAATAATAATAATAATAATCAGTGGTTGTACGGGGTGTAACAGGTCAGCACCTCAGGAGTAAATGTCAGTAGGCTTTTCATAGCTGGTCATTCAGAGTTAGAGACAGCAGGTTTCGTAGAGAGCATTGGAAGCAGCAGGTCCAGGACAAGGTTGCACGTCCGGTGAACAGGTCAGGGTTCCATAGCCACAGGCAGAACAGTTGAAACTGGAGCAACAGCATGACCAGGTGGACTGGTGACAGCAAGGAGTCAAATGGCTGAAGATGTTTGTTATACACTGTTTTGCTGATATATAGGTCAAATACACAGCAGTGTTTGATATTCATGCATCCTTTCCTGCTTTAATTTACAGGGTCACACCCAGGTGAATTTTGTGTCCGCTCTGCTGCAAGTCACCATGTCTGATCAGTTAGATTTGCCCGTCAGACAAGCAGGTGAGTTTCAGAGGATGGGTATTTATTATGATGGGGTGGGGTTCTGGGCTCTCTTGCAGATGGAAATCTACAAGAGTATCTACAACTGTAGCTCAAATGAACTGAGCACGCTTTCTCAAAGATGACCCCTGCCCTGACGGCCACAGCTCCCACACTGATGACACCAGTCATATTGTGAAGACTGACCAGTTTCCCATGAACATGTGCATTTGTTCACCAAGATACACACATGATAGAAAGGGGAAAAAATGTGTTTTTGTTGTATATGATGCTACCTTTGCAGCTTATTTTATCCTGTCCTACGGCATTGAGATTTCACACTTCTTTTAGTCTGCTAGGGGGCTCTAGTGAAATCTATAGTTGCTCGGCCTGGACAGTGTCTAGTCATTGATACAGCTGCCTTTGTTATAAAATAACATTCCACATGTTTGAGATGCTCCGTGTGAGGGGCCGTTGGTAGCCTGTCCATGTATCACACATGCCTCTGGTAATGATGTGCAATTATATGGTAGGACGATCTGCTCTTGATCAGTGGCTCATTGACTTTTATTACATTTAAAATATGTGGCTGCCAGACAGAGCCTGTCATTTTCAACCTGCTGCTAGACTCCACACTAGCGTATTCAATTGTGCTAACCAATAGCATCATGTCCTAACTTCTATCTTGCAACTTTGTCAGTTCTTCTACATTGTAGTTTGCTTCAACAACACAATAGTAATATGACAGCCTGGAGAAAAGTCTAACTTGGCAGCAGCCCATCCTGTCTTATGCATTGGGTGCTAATCTGTGTGCCTCTTGTCAAACAGATGACCTGGACATTTCTAAGCTAACCTCTCCAGGAACTGGTGTGTTGAGCAGAAATGAAAGCCTTCTTGTGACTGTGCTATTTGGCCTGCCATAGAGCCCTGCTGCACCTGACTCCGATTCAGACAGATTGCATTTAGTTAATGCAGCTGCAATGGTGGCACGGGTAGATCATATCTGGCATGCCATTGGTGAACAGATGCTTAAACGTTGGCTTGGCACCTCTCCCCAGGAGAGCCACAGGAACTTCACACTCTGCATTTTGGCCACAAGTGCCGCGGTAATGAGGCTCATTTGCTGTAATCTGACACAGGGAGGAGCTAAGCGATTCCGTAGCTAGCAGGCAAATGTCTGGGATTCCCATAAAGGCAGTGAGATCAGACCCAGGTCCCTCTCCTATTGAGGGCAAATGCCTGCCTGCTTATGACAGATAATAATAGCATTTTTTTTTTGCCATGGTTTGTTTTTTTGTTTTGTTTTTTCAATTTAAAGTTTTATTACGTTTTCTAGTTTTTCAACCAACAAAACACATTCCACATTCACAGATGTGACAGACTTAAAAAATAATTATATATATATATATATATACACACAAAGAATAATTATTAAAAAAGAAATATATATATAACTTGCCGCAGCACTATCAAGGTTCTTATTAGCTATTTCCAGCCTTAGCTGAGACGACGAGCAAATAATTCGTTTTTAGATTTTACCTCACCTTACACAACATGTATTGCTCATTTCCCTAATCACCCCATTCACTCTGTCCAATTTGAAATGTAGTGGAGACCAGAGTATCAAACTTGGGCTGTCTCTTGCGGAGGTAAAAGTGAGCTTTTCAAGAGGGAGAAAGTCAACAATCTGGTCAATCCACATTTTAAATGTAGGAGAGGTATTAGAGGCCCACAATAGAAGAATACATTTCTTAGCAAAGTATGTAATAGTCATAAGCAAATTTTCTGTCAGGATCAAGAACAAAGTCCTGTTGGGCATTAAGAAGATAGATACACGGGGTCATATCAAACTGTACATCTCGTATTTTCTGTGCAGCAGTATGTATAGATTGCCAAGATCTGGCAATCTCTACAGCTCCAAAATACATGCATATAGGTTCCACTTTCAGAGGTACATCTTTTACAGTTATGAGAAATGTCTGTTTTCATTCTATGGAGTCTCATTGGAGTGTAATAAAATTTGTACAAAAAATTGTAATTAGATTCTTTCATTTTTACATTAGTAGAGGAGCAGTATACCCTGTCGCAAACCTCCCCCCATAACTCATCACTGATAGTCAGACCAAGGTCCTTTTCCCAGATTCTTTTCAAAGGAGTAAAGGAGGAGCCTCCTTTCTCAGAAAGGAGTCTATAGATATAAGATATTTAGCCTTTAATGGATTGTGCTGTGACAAGAAGGGTTTCAAATTCATTCAACTGAGTTCTAAACCTCCTCTTGGAAGAAAATGAGGGAATGACAAAAAGCTTTGTAGAACTCTCTGGGGAATCCATCTGGGCCTGGGGATTTATAAGGTGGCATGGAGGTAATTCCTTCCAGGACCTCCTCAGGAGTGAAGGGGGAGTTGAGATCTGAATCTGTATGATTTCTTTCAGAGGTATATAGTTTGCAGTAAAAATCATGAAAAGTTAAATTCATCTTTTTTGGGTCATATGTGACCTCCTCTGCTGTTCGGATAGCCATGATTGTACGCTCTGACTGCTCTTTTTTTAAATTGGTAAGCAAGAAAATCTACTCGGCCTATTGCTATACTCATGGTATTTCTGTTTAGTAAAGAAAACAATTTTTTTATCTCCCGAGTATATTCCAAATTCAGTTTGGTTTTGGCTGCTTTAAGTTGACTCCAGGAGGTGCTGTCTGGGGATTGTTTATGTACTTTATCACAGCGTTCCAGCTCCCTCAAGATCTAGCCTGTGTGCTTCCATTGCTTTTTTCTTAGAGGAAGCATATGCAATTAGATGACCTCTTAGTGTGGCTTTGGCACCGTCCCACATTGTGGCCGGAGAAACAGGAGAATCTTTGTTGTCTTGTGTGTAGTAGTCTGTCCATGTAGTTACCAATGTATGGAACGCTTCGTTTGATAACATAGAGGTGTTTAATTTCCAGCTCTTTGACCTCGGAATGTTTTTGCAGAGGTCAAAGCAGAGGTGGACAAAGGCGTGATCTGAATGTGCTATGGGTTCCGATTGTACACGTGGCTGAATTTATGAAACTCTTTGGGATAAAAATGTAATCTATACGGGAGTAGGTGTTATGGACATTAGAGTAGTATGTATAGTCCATAGATGAGCTATTAGTCTCTCTCCAGATATCTATCAGTCCCATCTCTTTAGTAAGAAAGTTCAACATCTTTGCAGATCTAGAATTTGTGGTGGGGACTTGAGAAGATTTGTCTAGGGTTGGGATGAGGGTACAATTAAAATCTCCGGCCACCACGCCAAAGGAAACGCAATGCTCATTGAACAGGGTTATCATTTTTGACATGAAAGCAGGAGTATCTGTATATGTTTAAGATAGTAATTGGTTGCCCATACAGTGACCCAGATATCAAAATAAATCTCCCCTCCGGATCAGATATGTTTTTGTCAATTATGAATGGAACATTCTTATGGATAAGTATGGCTGTACCTCTACTGTTTGATTTGAAAGATGAGAAATACACCTGTCCCACCCAAGCTCTGCGGAGTTTGGCATGTTCAGCATCACAGAGGTGTCTCTCTTGTAATAGCGCGATGTCTGCTTTTTCCTTTTTTAGAGCACGTATCTTTTTCCGTTTTATTGCATGACCTAGACCATGGCAGTTCCATGTCAATAGATTTAAGGTACTAGTCATCGTCATCGAACAGTAAACGAACTTTAGTGCAAGTCATCTCTGGGTAAAGGTGGATAATAGTTACAGCTGCGTTCACATAAAAGGGAAATAAATGGTGTACATAAAATAACAATCTCTGAACATCCCAGCTGAGTTGGATCTATTAACCCCCCCCCCCCCCCCGCTCAGTCTCAATTCTGTGTTCCGAAAAAAACAACAAACCGGGAACAGTTAGCAACGCACAACGTCTCCCCAGCAAAGAAATGCCTCATCCTGTCCGCCCCGCGTTGAGTAAATGACAACGTAGCCCCCGTCCAGACCACATTAAAAGAGGGAGAAAATAAAATCAATAACCCAGCCTACATTTACCTCCCCCAAGGGACATAGGGAACCACAAGTAATAATGGCACAAAAAAAGGGAAATAAAAGTAGGCTGAAACGTTAGTAGGCCTAGGTTAGGCTATATAGCCTATCCCTCTCAGGCAGATGTGAGCTGTAATTTCAGGGGCAGAGGAAGGATGAATATTTGAGTTAGTCCTTGTTTGGATGGGGAGTGCTAATGAACAGGGCCATGCTAGTGTGTTGGGACTGAGAGGAGAGGTGTGGGCTCTTAAAGGGGCCTAAAAGCACTCCTCTTACTCTCCCGGCTGACTGCGACTCCCTCTGAGCCTGAAAACATGAGAGGAGTCACAGTGAATGTGCTGGTCATGAGATCTGCTGCTGCTGTCTAGGCTGATGGACTCTTTCACACCACCCAATGTAACACTGACTCCCTCTAACAATTTAGAGATCTCCCTGATATTAAGTGATGTAAAGAGATGTGGAGAATATTGTGCCACTTTAACCAGCTGCAATTCCATGGAAATCCATAGGAATTGGAAGGGTTAAATTTAAACCCCATGATCAAAGCAGATTTTACTTCAATATCATTTGATTTGCATTAATTAAATCAAAGTGGGTGGAATACCAGCTGTACATTAATCCTGCCATAGAATTCTATATCGTGCATTCGGAAGTAGTCAGACTGCTCCCGTTTCCACGTTTTGTTACGTTATAGCCTTATTTTAAAATGCATTAAATAAAAACATTTCCTCATCAATCTACACACAATGACAAAGCGCAAAGTTTTTTTTATGTATGCAATTATATGAAGAAGAACAAAATCTTATTTACATAAGTATTCAGACCCTTAGCAACTAGACTCGAAATTGGCTCAGGTACATCCTGTTTCCTTTTATCATCCTTGATGTTTCTACAACTTGATTAGAGTCAACCTGTGGTAAATTCAATTTATTAGATATGATTTGGAAAGGCACACACCTGTCTATCTATATAAGGTCCCACAGTTGACAGTGCATGTCAGAGCAAAAACCAAGCCATGAAGTCGAAGGAATTGTCCATAGAGCTCCGAGACAGGATTGTGTCGAGGCACAGATCTGAGGGAAGGGTACCAAAACATTTCTGCAGCATTGAAGGTCCCCAAGAACACAGTGGCCTCCATCATTCTTAAAAATGAAGAAGTTTGGAACCACCAAGACTCGTCCTAGAGCTGGCAGCCCGGCCAAACTGAGCAGTCGGGGGAGAAGGGCCTTGGTCAGGGAGGTGACCAAGAACCCGATGGTCACTCTGCCACACCTCTGGACTTCCTCTGGGGAGATGGGAGAACCTTCCAGAAGGACAACCATCTCTGCAGCACTCCAACAATCAGGCCTTTATGGTAGAGTGACCAGACGGAAGTCACTCCTCAGTAAAAGGCATATGGCTGCCCGCTTGGAGTTTGCCAAAAGGCGCCTAAAGGACTCTCAAACCATGAGAAACAAGATTCTCTGGTCTGATGAAACCAAGATTGAACTCACGTCTGGAGGAAACCAGGCACTGCTCAGCACCTGGCCAATACCATCCCTACGTTGAAGCATGGTGGTGGCAGCATCATGCTCTGGGGATGTTTTTCAGCGGCAGGTACTGGGAGACTAGTCAGCATCGAGGGAAAGATGAACAGAGCAGAGATCTTGATGATAACCTGCTCCAGAGCGCTCACGGCCTTAGACTAGGGCCAAGGTTCACCTTCCAACATGACAACGACCCTAACTAAGCACACAGCCGAGACGACAACTGAGGAGTGGCTTCGGAACAAGTCTCAATGTCTTTGAGACCTGACAATAGCTGTGCATCAACACTCCCCATCCAACCTAACAGAGCTTCAGAAGATCTGCAGAGAAGAATGGAAGAAACTCCCCAAATACAGGTGTGCCAAGCTTGTAGCGTCATACCAAATGAGACTCGAGGCTGTAATCGCTGCCAAAGGTGTATCAACAAATTACTGAGTTAAAGGGTCTGAATACTAATGTAAATGTGATATTTCAGTTTATTGTTAATACATTTGCAAAAATGTCTATGCTTTTTTTATTTAATTTTGTCATTATGGAGTATTTTGAGGGGGGAGGACCATTTCAATCAATTTTGTAAAGGCTGTTAAGTAACAGAATGTGGAAAAAGTTATGGGGTCTGAATACTTTGCGAATGCACTGTATGTAATCCATTTTTAATATGATCTCTATGAAGCCTGTCTTATGTTCAGTCAGTTGATTGTCCCCCTCTCCCCTCCCCAGGGGTGATATACCTAAAGAACATGGTGACCCAGCACTGGAGCGAGGGGGACGGCACCAGCACGGAGACGCCTGTCAATAACATACCAGAGGAGGACAGGCAGTTTATCCGTGACAACATCGTGGAGGCCATCATCCACTCCCCCGAGCGCATCAGGTAACCGACTGCCCTGTGGCTGCTCAGCTCACTGCACAGCGCCAGCAGGGGGGGGGGGGGGGGGTAGAGGAAGCTCGGATCAACCAGATCGTCTTCCAACCTTTCTCCTCTCTAACCCTTCAGAGTGCAGCTGACGACATGCATCCACCACATGATTAAACACGACTACCCCGGCAAGTGGACTGCCATCGTGGACAAGATTGGCTTCTACCTGCAGTCAGATAACAGCGCCGGCTGGCTGGGCATCCTGCTCTGCCTCTATCAGCTGGTTAAAAACTATGAGTAAGGACTCCTTGTTTTAGAGTGACCATGTTTGTGTCCCAACCATTATAGGGAATGGAGTGCCATTTGGGACAGAGACCGTATTATCGAGCTGTTTGCTATGTCTTCGGGTGGCTGATGTTTCTGATTGTGTGTTTGACAGGTACAAGAAGCCGGACGAGCGCAGTCCTCTGGTGGCAGCCATGCAGATCTTCATGCCCATGCTGAAGGACCGCTTCATCCAGCTGCTCCCTGACCCCTCCAGTGAATCTGTCCTGGTGCAAAAACAGATCTTCAAGATCCTCTACGCCCTCTTCCAGGTACTATTGACCACATCCTTCACTCTCACCTTCTTAGAAGTTAAGTGTATATATTAGTCTGTGTTGATTGTATAGGGAGTGTATGGTACTTGTCTAAATGTGGATGTATAGCTGTAGTGTCCAGGTATTTAGCTACTCCTTCCATAATACTGGCTTTTGAGATGGGTCGATTATGGTTGTCCTGTTGGAGGGGGAGGGCTGAGGACCATCTGGTCCATGTCAGGGCCACTGGGCTAGACCTGTCCCCCCTCAGCATTCCAGACTGCACTGCTGTCTAGGGTTTTCTGTATGTCCATTGGAACGACGACAAAGCTTTTTGAATTGAATAGACAGGGTTTCTCCTTTTCTCTGTCCACAGTATAACCTCCCCCTGGAGCTGATCAACCGACAGAACCTGACAGAGTGGATGGAGATCCTGAAGACAGTGGTGGACAGAGACGTGCCTCCGGTGAGGGCAGATTTACTGTGGTAGGGCAAGGAGGGGAGCACAAATAGGTTGACTATGCAAAACAAGTAGCTCCCAAACAGATTAGCTGTAGTTTGTTTGCTTTATTTTATTGCTGCTAGTTGAAAGAAAGCTGATTTATTATTATTTTTTTATATATTTTTTCCTTCGCTCTTTCTCCCCTCCTTCCCCGTCTGCCCCACAGGAGACCTTGCAGGTGGATGAGGACGAGAGACCTGAGCTTCCCTGGTGGAAGTGTAAAAAGTGGGCCCTCCACATCCTGGCCAGGCTCTTTGAGAGGTAAGCCTACTCAACCCACCCCAGCACACTGTCACTGATTCTACACTGAGTGTACAAAACATTAGGAACACCTGCTCTTTCCATGAGACTGACCAGGTGAAAGTGATAATCCCTTAATGATGTCACTTAGCATTACCTGTCTGGTGGATGGATTATCTTGGCAAAGGAGAAATGCTCACTAACAGGGATGTAAACAAATGTGTGCACAAAATTGGAGAGAAACCTGGGATCTTAAATTTCAGGTCATGAAACATGGGACCAACACTTTACATGTTGTGTTTATTTTTTGGTTCAGTGTATATTAACCTGTGAAGGCATCTTTAAACCCCTCCCAGGTATGGCAGCCCAGGCAACACTACCAAAGAGTACACAGAGTTTGCTGATCTCTTCCTCAAGGGATACGCAGTGGCAGCACAACAGGTGAGAGGCTAAGGTCGCTCTTGGCTTTGTCTGAGCTGAAAGATGTGTAATGTATGACTCTGTGATTGACTGAGGGACAGAAGGTTGCCTTTCAGCTGTGTCTGTCTGCATGGGAGTCTGATCTCAACCAAAGGTAACTGATTTTCCTGTCTGTAGGTGCTGCTGAAGGTCTTATATCAGTACAAGGAGAAGCAATACGTGGCTCCCAGAGTCCTCCAGCAGACACTCAACTATATTAACCAGGGAATCGCACACGCTGTCACCTGGAAGAACCTGAAGCCACATATCCAGGGCATCATTCAGGACGTGGTTTTCCCCCTCATGTGCTACACGGACAGTGACCAGGAGTTGTGGGAGGAGGACCCATACGAGTACATTCGCATGAAGTTTGGTAAGCACCATTCTTGTTTATGGAAATCAGAGAAATATTCTGTAGTGTTTGTCATCCAGAAGGAATGTCCTGGAATCAGACTGCCTGGAAGTGATCAGTTCAAAGATTTAACTGTGTAAAGCTATTCTAACAATCCAATGCAATGTGCCATCTGATCTGCTGACTCTCTGTCCTGTCTCAGATGTGTTCGAGGATTTCATCTCTCCCACCACGGCCGCCCAGACCCTGCTCTTCACCTCCTGCAACAAGAGGAAAGAAGTGAGTTGTGGTTCTGATGTGAAAGCTGGGTCCTCCTGGTCCTGGCAGGGTCAACAGCCAGCCATGATGTGATCCTGTTTCATCCCAAATGGCACCCTATTCCCTATATAGTGCACTACTTACCCCCCCCCCCCCCCCCCCCAGAGCCCTGGTCAAAAGTAGTGCACTATATTGGGAATAGGGTGCTATTTGGGACACCCAGCCCCGTGCCTGTTTTTTATTTTCTCTCTCTCTCTACTGGCCCCACTCCTGCCCTTATTTATGGTCTTGCCCACTCCTCCGTCCTGTCCTGCTGTGGATCTCATTAACGCCCTGTTGCTCCAACAACAGTACAGAGCTGTTGGAACCAGTCTGGACGCGTCGAGCCAGGAGAACACTGGAAAACACAGGAGCATAGCTGGAAGAAAGCACTACTTTAGTTGCTGTAGCTCCTTAGTCAGATGTGTTACGTATTACGGCTTTCTTTCTGTTCTAAATGTAAGGTGTTGTTTTAGCATGGAGGTAGTTCTATTCCGTTTTGGCTGTGGGTGAACGGGGTGTGTGGTGCCTGTCCATGTTACGTGCTGCCGTCTGGCTGTGTCTTACAGTCTGTGCGGCAGTGCTCACTCCACACCTGCAGCCATAGAGCCACTGGAGATCATAGTACTGACCTGTGACGTCTCTGACTCCTCACCACGGGCCAGCCTCCATACTCTCCCACAAACTGTCCTGGCTTGCATCTCAAATGGCACCCTATTCCCTACATAGTGCACTACCCCATGGGCCCTGGTCAAAAGTAGTGCACTATACATACATGGATTAGGGTGCCATTTGGGGCATATCAGAGGTGTTTGATGTTAATGTGTAGCAGTTAGCCAGGATACACAGAGTAGCAGCACATTTGACTGAATGCATTTCTTTATTCTCTAGGTTCTTCAGAAGACCATGGGCTTCTGTTATCAGATCCTCACTGAGCCCACCTCTGACCCCAGGAAGAAGGATGGAGCGCTGCACATGATTGGCTCTCTGGCTGAAATCCTGCTCAAGGTGATTAACCCAACACCATCTGCTATCTCCTCTTTTCTAGTTGACCTTTGATCTGACCACATACTCATCAGATGAGGTAGCTGACTCTGTGTAACTATTTTGCCAAATTGTTTTAGCACTTAAGTTCACTTTATGGATCCCACGTGGCAGTCAAATACATTAAATGCATTTTTGTTAACCAGAATTTAATTTTCTGCTCTCCCCCGGAAACAGAAAAAGGTCTATAAAGACCAGATGGAGTTCATGCTGCAGAACCACGTCTTCACTCTGTTCCGCAGTGAGCTGGGCTATATGAGAGCCAGAGTAAGTGTCACGTTGCCAGATCATTCTGGCCCAGGGCTCCAGTGGGGAGAAGGGGAGAGCATGTGACCTGTTCACCGGATGTGCTACCTGTCCTAGACCTGCTGTTTTCAATTCTCTGGAGACAGCAGGAGCGGTAGAGATACTCTGAATGATCGGCTATGAAAAGCCAACTGACATTTACTCCTGAGGTGCTGAACTGTTGCACCCTCGACAACCACTGTGATTATTATTATTTGACCCTGCTGGTCATTTATGAACATTTGAACATCTTGGCCATGTTCTGTTATAATCTCCACCCGGCACAGTCAGAGGCCTGGCCACCCCTCATAGCCTGGTTCCTCTCTAGGTTTCTTCCTAGGTTCTGGCCTTTCTAGGGAGTTTTTCATAGCCACCGTGCTTCTACACCTGCATTGCTTGCTGTTTGGGGTTTTAGGCTGGGTTTCTGTACAGCACTTTGACATCAGCTGATGTAAGAAGGGCTTTATAAATACATTTGATTGAGTGTATCAAGAATATTAATGACAATGATTTGGTAAAACACCAGTGTTTTCTGAAAGTTCTGCCTCCGTCATTGCAGTGGCTTTTCAACTCTTCACATCTTGATGGTTCTAGATAGACATTCTAGATTTAGGAGAATTCTGCAAAAGTATAGCCAGTTTTACTGTCCTGCACTGGTTAACTGTGTTAACCACCATCTCTGGTGTTTCCCCATAGGCCTGTTGGGTCCTGCATTACTTCTGTGAGGTCAAGTTTAAGAGTGACCAGAACCTGCAGACAGCTCTGGAGCTGACCCGCCTCTGCCTGATCAACGACAACGAGATGCCTGTTAAAGTGGAGGCAGCCATTGCCCTGCAGGTCCTCATCAGCAACCAGGAGAAAGGTAGCTATCTCTACACTGTCAGACTCAAACACACCATAGGTGTATATGGAGTCTTTTTCTTTGCTGAATAACATTAATAGTTATGTTCTTCTTGAATCCAAATGATATAGCTGATTATCACTAAGTGCTCCTCTGTCATGTTTTTCCTCTTTCCTAGCCAAAGAGTATATCACTCCCTTCATCCGGCCTGTGATGCAGGCCCTCCTGCACATTGTGCGTGAAACGGAGAACGATGACCTCACTAATGTCATCCAGAAGATGATCTGCGAGTACAGCGAAGAGGTCACGCCCATCGCCGTGGAGATGACACAGCACTTGGTGAGGGGAGTGTGCTCAGTGCCTGATAAAAAGGCCCTGCACAGGAAGTCTCCTTCCTTTGATCAGTTTACAGTTCTGTTTGTCAGCCATGGAGAGAGGTAATAAGGTCCAATTACCATCTCTCCTAGTTCCATGTTGGTCTGGTTTTAAAGACCCTGCTCTCAGGGAAACCCACTTATGGCTGTTATTCCCTTCTCTCCTCAGGCAATGACCTTCAACCAGGTCATCCAGACGGGGCCTGACGAGGAGGGAGGGGACGACAAGGCGGTGACAGCCATGGGCATCCTCAACACTATCGACACACTGCTCAGTGTGGTGGAGGACCACAAAGAGGTGAGTACAGCCATGGTGTCCTGTCGGTCTACTTGTACATCAAGCTGTCTCACTATAGAAACAGGATATGGGCTCCTGCCCTATTGGCCATTCTGGTTCGGACAAGGCATATATACTTAGTACAGCAGCTTCCCTCCCAACTCATAGTGCTGCCTGCCAACACACTCCCAGCTGCCCACCCGCTCCTGGAAACACACACTGTTCTCTGGCTGTTCTCTCTTCAAAGTGCCTTGCAGGCTGATGCCTCTAGAAATAGCACTGTGGCTCTCTGCCCGTACGTCCGCCGACGCACAGGACTGTGGAGCTTGGAACCAGCCAAACCAGCAAATGTTGGTCAACAGTTAGATATGTCTTCTTGGTATACTACTCATGGTCGTTGACTGTGTAAAGTAAAGCTCTTGACTTATGATGTTTTTATCAATGTGCCTACCTACAGGTATTTGGTTTTCTGGAAATGACTTGCACAATGAAATGATCAAATCTACTCTTGCAACACCACTTGTATGTTCATGGTGAATCTCTGTCTGTGTGTGTGTTCCAGTGCTCTAACTAAATGAATGGGGTTTCTGTTTTAGATCACCCAGCAGCTGGAGGGTATATGTCTGCAGGTGATTGGCACTGTCCTGCAGCAGCACGTCCTGGGTAAGTCTTCATTGCTCTTCCTGTCCCACCACATTCCAACCGGGTCCTCCTGTCTCTCTGACACGTACAGGTGGACGAGGTGCCTAGAGTCATTTACGTGACTGTCTCACTCTGTGGGCGTTGTCCTATATTTACCTCTCTGACACCCAGCCTGTGTGTTGATTTTCAGAGTTCTACGAGGAGATCCTGTCTCTGGCCCACAGCCTGACCTGCCAGCAGGTGTCCCCACAGATGTGGCAGCTCCTCCCCTTGGTGTTCGAGGTCTTCCAGCAGGATGGCTTTGACTACTTCACAGGTATACTGCTCACCAACCTGCGAGTCTCAACTGTCTGTTATAGTGATTTGACTATTATATAGATGCACGCTATATTAAATGGGGAATGTGACTCTATTTCAGACATGATGCCTCTCCTTCACAACTACGTCACAGTTGACACAGACACTCTCCTGTCTGACACTAAATACCTGGAGATAATCTACAGCATGTGCAAGAAGGTACACTAATTTACAGCCGCTATGCCATTTTTTTCACACATATATTGGTGGTGTGTATTTCTGCTGGGTGTGAACAAGTTGATCATCTGTTGTCCATGCAGGTTCTGACTGGTGATCCAGGTGAGGATCCAGAGTGTCATGCAGCCAAGCTGTTGGAGGTGGTTATTCTGCAGTGCAAAGGGCGTGGAATTGATCAGGTAAGCGTCTGGCTTCTACACTAAATCTTGTATGGCTACGA
Organism: Salmo salar; assembly: GCF_965601325.2. Lineage (NCBI taxonomy): Eukaryota > Metazoa > Chordata > Actinopteri > Salmoniformes > Salmonidae > Salmo > Salmo salar. The sequence continues at coordinate 27,723,822 of NC_138301.1, forward strand.
CTGTATTCAAAGTAACTGCTTTTGAGAAGCACTGTACTATACATTCACCTTAGACTTTCTTTGCCGCTCCTGCAGGTTGTTCCCTTGTTTGTGGCGGCTGCGCTGGAGAGGCTGACGAGGGAGGTGAAGACCAGTGAGCTGAGGACCATGTGTCTGCAAGTGGCCATCGCAGCCCTGTACTACAGCCCCCCTCTGCTGCTCAACACCCTGGAGAACCTGCGCTTCCCAAACAACACTGAGCCCATCACCAACCACTTCATCTCCCAGTGGCTCAAAGACGTTGACTGCTTCCTGGGGTAAGACCATGAAAGATGCTCACGTTTAATATATTTACAGCTCGTCTGGTTTCTCTGGTCCCCCATGTAGTTTGATATCAAGTAGAGTTTTCTTTTACTGTAAGTTACATTTTTTTAAATGTTATTCCCCAGGCTCCACGATAGGAAGATCTGTGTGCTTGGCCTGTGTGCCCTCATTGACTTGGAGCAGAGGCCTCAGGCTGTCAACCAGGTGGCCGGCCAACTGCTCCCCGCAGCCATCCTGCTCTTCAACGGCCTCAAGAGGGCCTACGCCTGTCAAGCAGAGAACGAGAATGAGGATGAGGATGAAGATGAAGATGGAGAGGAGGATGAGGAGAATGGTACGGCATTTGTGCTACCCTCTGAACTCATAAGTCCCATTGTCACTCCCTTATTTAATCTTCCTACTATATTGAATAGAATAAGATACAGCTGCAAGGGGCACTTCATTGGTAGATGGTTTGAGTTGTGTTAGTAGATTGATCAGTAATAAATTAATCTGTTGTGCCTTTCCTCAGTCGAGCTGGGCAGTGATGAGGATGACATTGATGAGGAGGGCCAGGAGTACTTGGAGATGCTGGCCAAGCATGCAGGAGAGGATGGGGATGATGAGGACTGGGATGAGGATGACGCAGAGGAGACTGCACTGGAGGGCTACACTACAGCTGTAGACGATGAAGACAACCTGGTGGATGAATACCAGATTTTCAAGGCCATACTACAGAGTAAAGAGACCACCTTTCAGACACACAAAGCTAGTGATGGGTCGTCAAGTTGAGGACACAAATTGGACATAAACAGTGAATACGTGTTTACACTCAATAATATTACGAAACAAATTTGTGAGGCATGTTATTTGAAGTGCATTATTAGTACAAGATCTTAAGTGATGAAATGATAATGATTTGGAAAGGGTCACTGGATCAGGGTCACTGGATCAGGGTCACGTTCTATGTCTCTGGGTTCAATTCCCCACAGCAGTGTTCTTCAGTTGAAGACATTGAGATGGTTTAAAAACACAATACAAACGAGATCTCGGGATTGAAGACATGAATGCAATATGTTAAGTGTAAAGCGGAGGAAAACTTAACTATGTTTCTCTCCAACTCAGATATCCAGACCCGTGACCCAGCATGGTACCAGGCACTCACACAAACCCTTGATGAGGAACAAGGAAAACACCTTCATGACATTGGCACACTTGCAGACCAGAGACGGGCAGCACATGGTAAGTAAATGTATCCCCGTCATACAATAAGACAGCTGTTCATTTTTATTTAATTGTTTTAATATCATAGGAAATAAACACTTACCATGTTTGGCCTGTTGTATAATTGCCCTATTTTCTTCATTCCAGAATCCAAAATGATCGAGAAGCATGGCGGATACAAGTTCACAGTGCCAGAAGTGGTGCCAACTAATTTCAATTTTGGTGGCAACGCTCCAGGAATGAATTGAGTCATCCCTTCTCCCTTTTATTACTCTGACTGATTGTAGTGAAGTGAAAAAAGCTTGTGTTGTTCCCTTAACTAGTGGTTCCAGAACTGGTTCTTCTCACTGACTCTTCAATCTGACTATCAAATTGGAAATAGCACCAGAAGAAGTGGGAAGGCAACCAAATGCAACAAATGGCTGGGAAAACAAACCAAGAACTTGAGCAAGAGAAAAAAGAAGCTCTAAACAACATTGTTTTCTGGGATCCAATGTGGAGGATACTAGGACGGGAACTTTTTTTCTTCCCTCTTAAACAAAACGGGAGGGCTTAACAATTTGAAATTGATAATGGGACTAAATGTTTCATCATTTTCACTGTTCTGGCTAAAAGGCCGTGCGTGATAAGATCATACCTCTGGTAGTAGTGTTGTCTGTTATTTTCTGCATTAACAAATTCTCATGTTTGTTATGTATATACAAGCCAAGGTTCTTGATTTTTAAGTAGCCTTGCTAAAACAACCAGAGGCATTTTGTAAGGTGTCAAGTGTATTCATATGTAGCATATTGGATACTTCATGGTGATGCCTGATCTCTGTAAATTAATGACTAGCACTTTCATATTGTTCAGGTCTCCTAGCCTTCTGTATCAGACTGCAATTTTTAAATCAATTAAGACCATTTAAAACACAAACCGCTGTATTTGGTTATGTGTAGAATAATGAGTGGCATCACTTTGCTGCTAAAGTGGAAACATTCTAGATTCCTTAAAGACAATGGTCTTGGTATTCAGTTTGGATACAAGACCTGTTGTGAGCACAAAGTCAATTGGATGCTTCATTGAAGCATGTACAATTGGACTTGATCGTGAAGGTCTCAAGCATTTGGTTGGTGTATGAATGAACCATCTATATACACAACATATTAAAAAAAGTTAAGTTGGATTGCATGCATTTGACTGTTTACTAACAGCTACACAGTTGTGCACTCAGTAATTTGATTTGGAGCCTATTTTGGGTAATTGTATACTGTCAGATCAGGTGACGTGTAATCTATTTAGAACTATGCAGCCAGCCAATTATAATTCTAGTTCATTTGCTACTACGGGTTAGAAGGGTGTCATGTCCTCCTTGGCTAGCGTTGATCACTCTCACTAGCAGAGCTTTAGTGTCTACATTATCAATGACCGATATGACTGCATACTGCGCAGCACGATATAGACGAACAAGAACGTGGCCATAAACTTGCTTCAAACTGCATATCGTTTTCCTGGATCTGGGTAGTTTCATTTAACAGACACTGCTGGCTAATATCGATGTATATAAAGTGCATTACAAATACCCTGTAGTTTTATTCAACTGCATTGTCCACATTACCTCGCTCGACTCTAGGCTACCATGAGGCTTTGCGGTTCCAAAATGGCTGTGTCCAACTTCGAAAACGTTTTTTTTAATTATGTGTTTCTTGTGCTGAACGAACAACACTAATATGACGTATAATAACATGGGTAAGGTTAAATATTTTATTGTAAATCGCTTGAATTTACGTCAAAAGGTAAGCGGTCGCAATTGTGATCCAGAATGGCGAATGGAACATACCCCAAAAGCAGAATGAGAAGAATGAATGGCTATGGGAGGTCACTAGTCAATGATTGAAATTACTTTGAACCAATGAGATTACTAGAAGCTTGCGTGACTGAAATATTTGCCAATCATCGGGGCAAGTGCTATCTTTGTACATGTTCCAGGGTGTGCGCACAGGAGAACATTTCCTGCCCTGATGCATGGTGGTCGAACCGAAGGGATTGTTGGAAATTTTAGAGGTTCGTATAAATGTGGTTTTACCCAGTGTGCCTTTCTACAGCCATATCCAGTTTGGGAGACGGAAGGGCATATCTGTGCTCGCCGTTTGATATGAGAAATATACTCCATTAAACCATAGTTTAAATCATGTATTGTCTAAAAAAATATATATAATTCGCTAGCCCACATGCTAATTTGCACTAGCAAATGATTTGTCCGCGCTCTTCACACTACTAACTGCTGCCTGCTAACTAGTTAACGTTAGCAGTTCGTTTAAGAGGCTAATTTATAAACTCGATTTCCCCATTGACTGTTTCTTTAGCTAACTAAATTGCCTTTTCTCAACATTAACTAGTTTGCTAGTACATACATGAATGACTAGCTAGCTAACTTAGCTAACGTTAGTGAAATGATCACCGAGTGTCGGTTAGCTAACGTTAATCGAACAAACTGTTCTCAGCTAACGCTAGCTAGTTAACGTTTGTCTAATTTAGTTCGTTACATATAGCTAGCTAGGTATAGGTAACGAAGATACCAATCACATTCATAGTTGATACGGTAACGTTATGCCCTATCAAGTTCCATCCAACTTGGCAACAACATGAACTGTTGAATCTGCGCTGCTCCTATCAACTGTTGTACAACATGTCAGCTGGAAGCAGCTAGACGTTTGATTTGTATTATTAGTGTACATATGATCTAGTAATGCAACAGACACTGCTACCCAATTGAATAAAGTGGGTCTAGTCGCATCCATAAATTATTTTTGTGCATCTGACTAGAAGAGTTGTATGGAAAGTGACTGACTGCACCCAATGCAGCCACACATACAGTGAATTTAACTTATGTGTGTGTTCGTCTGGCAGAGCGACAATGCTGTTGGCTCAGATTAACCGGGACTCCCAGGGCATTGCAGAGTTTCAAAATGCAGGTGGAGACTCTCAGCAGGTCACCCTCTGTTTGGCAGAGGCTGTTTCAGGTGAGTTCATCCATGCCTTTCCATTTATCGGTGGGGATTCTGCCAAGTTTCCAGCAAAGCAAAAAGTTACTTACACATGCTGTTATACATCTAGAGCCAGTTTGTTTCCCCCTTGTGTCATTTGTGTTCAAAAGATGGTGATCAAATGGACATGGACACTGTGAGTTTACAGGCTGTGACCCTTGCAGATGGCTCTACAGCTTACATACAGCACAACCCTAAAGGTAACTCAAATGTCAATCATCTCCATAAACATACAGTAATGGAAAGTGGCCACGAAGGTATTGGCTTGACTAACAGTGAACACTACCCCATAAAGTAACCCCCCAAACGGTCTGACCATGTAGAAAGAGTTGCTAACCTTGCTTGGCGAAGTCATTACAGATTTCTTCTTTCTATTGATTATTAGCATGATTTAGTCCATTATTTGATGAGAGCAGTCTGATTGAAGAGTGCAGTCTCCATTTCAGATGGCAAGTTCATGGATGGACAGGTCATTCAGCTGGAGGATGGATCTACTGCATATGTCCAACATGTATCAATGCCAAGAGCAGGTCTGTTTTCCTCTTAGCAATGTTAATTATTGCTGTGTTTTAATGAATCATTGCTTATTTTGTTTTTAATTTAGGCATTTTGCTTATGTCACTATTCACTTTAAGATTAAACTGTGTTGTGATGGGAAAAGTAATATAATATCAATATTTCCCAATTTTTGCTTATCAGAGGAGGCCAACAGGTGGACAGGATCCCCTTTGTGTGATGTAATTGGAGGTGATGGTCTGAGACTTGAGGATGGTCAGGCTGTGCAGCTGGAAGATGGCACAACGGCTTACATCCACACACCAAAAGGTTTGTCTCAATCTTAAAGCTGCAACATGTAGCCTTTTGGGTGACCTGACCAAATTCACATAGAAATGTGAGTCATAGATCTGTCATTTCTCATTGAAAGCAAGTCTAATAAGTGGTAAATCTGTTCTATGTTCATTTTTTCTATGCTTCCTGGTCTTTAGTTTTTGCATCTTTTACTTTCGGTTTTGTACACATGCTTCAAACAGCTGAAAATACAATGTTTTTGGTTATTGAAATTATATTTCAGAGATTAAGCTGGATCAGTGATTCTCTACATTGCTTCTTTTGTCACATAAACTGAAATTAAGCAAATGTAATAATTTTAGCAAGTAGGAAATGGTGGAGTTATTTCTGCATATTGCATCTTTTTAAGATTGTTGTAATCCCTTTGTCAATAAATGTGTTTGTACACAGTGTTTCAATTTTTTTCAGGAGAAATTTGGATGGGTAAATTAAAAATTAAAACAACTTTTTGCCAGAGGGTAATACATTTCAATGAAACTCCCTCACAGATACATATGACCAGAATACCCTGCAGGCTGTTCAGCTGGAGGATGGCACCACAGCTTACATCCAGCACACAGTGCAGATGCCCCAGACCAACACCATCCTGGCCATCCAGGCAGATGGAACCGTGTCAGACCTGAACGCTGATGGAACCCTCGACCAAGAGACCATCAACGTGCTGGAACAATACACCGCTAAGGTAGTTTGCTATTGACATTGTATCTTAACAGCTCATCAACTCAGCAGTATATGCAATTTTCAAATACCTTATCTGTTTGAGGTAAAATGGTCACTGGTTATTTCCCCCTTTTGTTTTCTCAGGTGGAAGCTGATGATGTCAACTCCGTACTGATGAGAGCTGAGCAAGATTGTGGTGTGCAGATGCAGGTACTATACTTCTCATGTTTATCTATGTCATATCATATTTACCAGCAGCTTACATTGGATACATATTTCTTTCAGATTGTGCTTCAAAGGCAGAGTGGTCGTAGTTCTAGGGAGCAGCCGACAGAGAAATCTTTCCGCTGTGACTATGAGGGCTGTGGGAAACTCTACACAACAGCACACCATCTGAAGGTAAAGCACACTCACTCCCTGAAGATGACTTGGGTTCTTGAATGTAGAATGAGTCAGACTCAACTGTTCCAAATGACTAATCTGTTAATCTTGTTTGATTTGCTCTTTTCTGCCCTCTGCAGGTACATGAGAGGTACCACACAGGTGACCGGCCATATCTGTGTGATCATCTGGGCTGTGGAAAGAAGTTTGCTACAGGTAATAAACGACCTTCAGACTAATGCAAAGGTCCATAATCCTTTGAGATATGAAGCGGAGGGGCTCTAGGCATAAGTCACTGTAACCTTGTTGTTGAAATGGCTAAGGAGATATCAGTTTCCTCAGTTTGAACAATTCCTCATTATCTGAACAATGTTGGTCAGTGTGACTGTGAACCATTAAACATACAGCACATGTTTCCAACTCAGCAAAATGTGTTGTATTTTTTTCCCCAAAAGGGTATGGCTTGAAAAGCCACATCAGGACACACACTGGTGAGAAGCCTTATCGCTGCCAGGAAGTGCACTGTGCAAAGTCGTTCAAGACGTCAGGTGACCTCCAAAAGCACATCAGAACCCACACAGGTACAAAACTTGTCCAGAGTCAGACTTATACCTAGTCTTATCCCTACATATGCAATCTACAGTGTACAACTAGTTTTTATTTTTGCCCTCGGATTTGGATTAGAAATCATGTGATCATGCTGTTTATAAATTATCTCAACCATGAACTTGAAGAGGTCTTGAACAAGCTCATCATCCCCTCTGTACTGTAGGAGAGAAGCCATTCTTGTGCCCGTTTGAGGGGTGCGGGAGATCGTTTACTACCTCTAACATCAGGAAGGTGCACATTCGCACACACACAGGGGAGCGGCCTTACTACTGTGCAGAGCCTGGCTGTGGGCGAGCCTTCGCCAGTGCCACCAACTATAAGAACCATGTGAGGATCCACACAGGTATGTAGTCCTTGTGTTTCTCTTTATGTTAAACGTCACACAACAACATTATTCAGTCCTTTTGTAGTGTGGCCTTTTACAGTGTTATTAATGAAATTGATGTATTTACAGGAGAGAAGCCTTACGTATGCACAGTCCCAGGCTGTGACAAGCGGTTCACAGAGTACTCCAGCCTTTACAAACACCACGTTGTCCACACACCATGCAAGCCCTACAACTGCAACCACTGTGGGAAGACCTACAAGCAGATCTCCACCCTGGCCATGCACAAACGCACAGCGCATAACGTCACAGAGCCCATTGAGGAAGAGCAGGAGGCCTACTATGAACCCCCGACAGGTCAGGCTTGGAAGTCAACACCACCTTACACAGATGTATTAGTCATCAATGGATGACTTCATCTTATTTGTCTTTCCTCTCCTCTGTTTTTGGGGGAGGAGAAAAAAAAGAACCCAACCTATGTGTACGAAGGTGTAACTAGTGGTGACCTAATAACCATAAAACATACAGGTAACTGCCAAAACAAAGGAAATGCCAACATAGTGTCGTAATAGGATGTTGGGCCGCCAGAACCGCTTAAATGCGCCTTGGCATACAAGTTTCTGGAACTCTATTTGAGGGATGTGACACCATTCTTCCATGAGAAATTCCATAATTTGGTGTTTTGTTGATGGTGGTGGAAAACGCTGTCTCAGGTGCCGCTCCAGAATCTCCCATAAGTTTACAATTTGATTGAGATCTGTTGACTGAGACACACACCCTTTAAACCCCCTATGCTCCTTTGAGACCCCTCTTTCAAAGTCACTGAGTTCTCTTCTAGCCATGGTAGCCAAAATAATGAGCATCTGGGCATTTTTATACATGACCCCTCAGAATGATGGGATGTTTTTTAATTGCTTATTTAACTCACGAACCACACCTTTGTGGAAGAACCTGCTTTCAATATACTGTATCCCTAATTTACTCAAGCGTTTGCTTTTGTTTTGGCAGTTACCTGTAGATTACCTCTGAAGTCTGACGTATACCTCTGTTTAAAGGTTGACTCTCGATGAATCACTGACTGCTGTTATGCCCTTATCAGGACTGCAACCAGAGTAATGACTGAGTCACGAGACGATAATTGAGAAATGTCATTGTTGTGATTCAGAGGCCATAGATGATCCCTCAGTGAATTTTGCCCCGGTTGAGGAGGAGGAAGAGGAGGAGGAGTCCTGTTCGGAACAGATGACTGAGACTGAGGCCATGGTTCAGCAGCATGTGCAGCTCATAACACACCCGGATGGAACTCAACAGGTTAGTATAAAATAAATGGAGTCTTCACACTCATTTAATTTCACCGGAAGTGTACCACACCCATATTTATAGACGCTGGACAAGCATCAATTAGAGCAGTCTATATACATATTTAAGTTGAAAGGGGATATTTTTTTTGTATATACACACACACACACACACACACACACACACACACACAGACATACAGTGCATTTGGAAAGTATTCAGACCCGTTGACTTTTTCCACATTTTGTTACGTTACAGCCTTATTCTAAAATGGATTAAATAGTTTTTTTTGTCTCCTCAATCTACACACAATACCCCATAATGACAAAGCAAAAACTATTTTTTTGAAATCTAAAAAACAACTGATATATTACATTTACATAAATATTCAGACTCAGTACTTTGTTGAAGCACCTTTGGCAGTGATTACAGCCTTGAGTCTTAAGTATGACGCTACAAGCTTGGCACACCTGTATTTGGGGAGTTCTTCCAATTCTACTCTGCAGATCCTCTCAAGCTCTGTCAGGTTGGATGGGGTGCGTTGCTGTACAGCTATTTTCAGGTCAGTCCAGAGATGTTCGATCGGGTTGAAGTCCGGTCTCTGGCTGGGCCACTCAAGGACATTCAGAGACTCCTGAGTTGTCTTGGCTGTGTGCTAAGGGTTGTTGGAAGATTAACTCTTTTAAAAATATATATATTTTATTTAACCTTTTATTTTACTAGGTAAGTCAGTTAAGAACAAATTCTTATTTACAATGACGGCCAAACCCTAACCCGGACGATGCTGGGCCACTTGTGCACCGCCCTATGGGACTCCCAATCACGGCCGGTTGTGATACAACCTGGAAACAAAACAGGGTCTATAGTGACGCCTCTAGCACTGAGATGCAGTGCCTTAGACCGCTGCACCACTCGGCAGCCCTGGGGAAGGTTTTCATCAAGGATCTCTCTGTACTTTGCTCGGTTCACCTTCGCGTCGGTCCTGACTTGTCTCCCAGTCCATGCTGCTAAAAAACATGCCCACAGCATGATGATGCCACCACCATGCTTCACCGTAGGGATGGTGCCAGGTTTCTTCCAGATGTGATGCTTGGCATTCAGGTCAAAGAGTTCAATCTTGATTTCATCAGACCAGAGAATCTTGTTTCTCATGGTCTGAGAGTCTTTTGGTGCCTTTTGGCAAACTCCAAGCGGGCTGTCATGGAAACCACTCCTTAGTACATTTTACATTTTAGTCATTTAGCAGACGCTCTTATCCAGAGCGACTTACAGTAGTGAATGCATACATTTCATTTCATGCATTTTTTTGTACTGGCCCCCCGTGGGAATCGAACCCACAACCCTGGTGTTGCACACACCATGCTGGCGTTGCAAACACCATGCTCTACCAACTGAGCCACAGGGAAGACGTAGTAAAAGGCACCTCTGGCCACTCTACCATAAAGGCCTGATTGGTGGAGTGCTGCAGAGATGGTTGTCCTTCTGAAAGGTTCTCCCGTCTCTACAGAGGAACTCTAGAGCTCTGTCAGTGGCCATCGGGTTCTTGGTCATCTCCCTGACCAAGGCCCTTCTCCCCGACTGCTCAGGAAGAGTCTTGGTGGTTCCAAACTTCGCCCATTTAAGAATTATGGAGGCCACTGTGTTCTTTGGGACCTTCAATGCTGCAGAAATGTTTAGGTACCCTTCCCCAGATCTGTGCCTCGACACAATCCTGTCTCGGAGCTCAATGGACAATTCCTTCGACCTCATGGCTTGGATTTTGTTTTGACATGCACTGTCAACTGTGGGACCTTATATGTAGATGGGTGTGTGCCTTTCCAAATCATGTCCAATCAATTGAATTTACCACAGGTGGACTTCAGTCAAGTTATAGAAACATCTCAAGGATGATCAATGGAAACAGGATGCACCTGAGCTCAATTTGGAGTCGCATAGCAAAGGGTCTGAATACTTGTATGAATAAGGTATTTCTGTTATTTTTAATACATTTGCAAACATTTCTAAACCTGTTTTCGCTTTGTCATTATGGGGAATTGTGTGTAGGTTGCTAAGGATTTATTTGTTTATCCATTTTAGCGTAACAAAGTGTGGAAAAGTCAAGGGGTCTGAATACTTTCTGAAGGCACTGTATAGATATTTATTGATTGAATATTATAACTGCGAAGACATTTATATCAGGTAGACAAAACGTATGTTAATACCCAACAGTAGTTGTCATAATAAAAAATGAATCAGATGGCATTCACAGGAAATGGCTTAAAGGATGGAAACGTTTGTGAATAAAGGTGTGTGGTGGAGCTTATGCAGGCTCTATTTATTTTATACCTAGTTTTTTTTCGGCCATGCACCCCACTGAAGGATGTGCATTTGATCACACTTCACAACCCAACAGGTTAGCAAATACTGAACTAGAATGAGCATATTCCTTCTATTTCTATGTTAGCAACCTCTCTTAATGTCTCAACAACCCCCTTTATCCCCCTACATCTGCACATCTCTATACCCATGGCACCATACACTGGGTATGTTTACATGCACGCTAATAACTAAACATGAAACTGATTATGACAGAGGGCCAAGTATGGCATTAGTCGTGTAAACACCTAACTATGCTTATCTTAATCGGTGTATGGTCATAATCGAAATAAGCATATGCAAATTAAAACACCTGGTTTTTGAATGATTAGGACATGTAAACAGCTCAATCGGCATTCCAGCAATGTATTTGATCTGCGCATGTGCCAGTACTGCAAACCTCTCTCTTATGAGCGAGTGAAGTGAGTTTGGAAAAACTGAAAGTATGCATCTTAAATAGTTTTCACATACAAACACTATACATTGAGTGTACACAACATTAAGAACACCTTCCTAATATTGTTCCCCCCTTACCCTCAGAACAGCCTCAATTCGTTGGGCAAGGACTAAGATGTATAGTGTATGATAAAATGTTACTTGCCTTTTCATTCCCAGGTCAGTATCTCGCAGGCTGACATGCAGGCGTTGGGAAACACAATTACCATGGTAACCAGTGATGGCACCACCTTCACGGTTCCTTCCCATGAAATGCTTAATGCAGATGGAACACATTCAGTCACCATGGTAGCAGCAGATGGTACAGAAGAGCAGGTGAGTTTTACTAAAACTTTACTACCATGAGCTGAAATCCCCAAATGTGTCCCTGTGTTTAGTTCTGTTCGATACCTTAACAGTGACAGAACTAGGATGATGACTAGTGATTCTATTTCTATCAACACGCCCACAGCAAACACCAATAGAACTGGGTACTTTCCACTTAATGGGAAAACCCCCTCTTCAGACTTGTGATGCGTTTTGGACTTTAGGTCTTAATACGTTTTGGACCTCTTTTTTCCCCCCCCAGGTGGCCATTGATTTGGCCTCCTTTCAGGGCATGCAGACAGAGGAGGGGGTTCACCCTGTCACTCTGTTAGCCACCTCAAACGGCACACAGATCGCTGTCCAGGTAGGGGACTCTCTCTGACACAAAACACCACATATTGCAACTTGAGACAAGCAGGGCACACAATATATTCCCATTGGATGCTGAGAAGCATAACGAGTTCAAATGACACTGCAGTAGCTTTAACAAACAGCTGTTTGTTAGCCTAACTCACAGCCTTATAAAGAAGTACAGTGCATTCTATTGTAGTCACTGAGCTGGCCTACAGCAGTGTGAATCTGAGATCAGTCCTCTTTTTTGTATTGACCATCACTAAGGGTCCTATTCAGTCTTGAGGTACACATGTTTTAGGAACTCTGCACCTCTCCTGTCTATTCCAAAGACTGCTGACTATTCCTGACAAATCCATTGGTAAATAGAAACAATAACATTCAGGTATTCAATGATCACCTCAGTCATTCCATTGTGATGTTAATACGAGGTGTTTTAAGTAAATAAGGTTAGTCTTGACTCATCCCTGTAGACTCCAGTCAGTTTGATATGTAGGTTGGCTTCCCTCTGACGTCTACATGAGCTACTGTTTACTGCAATGGGAGGATCCTTAGTTTTTAAACTATCTAATGACAAGAGATTTTGTATTATGTTACTTACACCTGATCACACCATCAATTTTGCATAAATAATATTATGTTTTCTCACTGTGTGATTTCAACCTTTCTGTTTCTTAGCTCAGTGAACAACCTTCACTCGAAGAAGCCATCAGGATAGCATCAAGAATACAACAAGGAGAGATGGGATTGGATGATTAGATAAGCCTTTCAGTACTATGACTTCTATTGAAATATTTGATGAGAACAAGATCTATACATATTCTACAGTTTTCTGACTCAAGGGTATTGTTCTTAAATCAAACATGAAATTCTTTATTAAGATTTGTAAATAGACATTTTGATATGGCTGCACAAAGAGTCTGTAATGCTGAAACATCCATGAGTAAGATGTGTGTTTCTGCATGAATGAGATAAAGAAATGTAATGTGTTTTGGACTTTTCGTACCATTTTTCCATGTGTGAATATTGTATTCTGTGTATATACAGTAAATAGCCAATGTTTTGAATCCAGCATATATTTTAACTTTGAAAATGTACAAATAATGGATACACATTGGTTGTTAAATAAAGCAGTACAATTCTATATATTTTCACTAATTGTTTTTGTGATAATGTTGTGGATTTATCATCTGAAATCTACTTGATTACTTTGAAACAGGATATTTTTTAGTATTTTATTAAATTTATTTGTATGTGTAAGACCCAGTATTTGTTTAGAGCCATTTTAAGCACATGCTATAACACATATTTTACGTCATCAGCTCATACTATTATATGAGCAGTTGGACAATTCTTATCAATTTAAGATTTTTGGGAATATTGACTTTTTGTTAAATTCTTAATGATATACCAAGAAGCAATTTCATTAAGGATCGATGTCTCTTGTGAATGCTAGAAGATTAGCTGATAAGATCAAGGGCAATGAATTACTATACAGAACAATGGGGACTAATGTTGCCGACAAATTAATAAAACGCGTCAAAGGATAAAAAAGTTAAGATCCAAGGATTCAATTCTCGCCAAAGTGACGAGCATGTCAAAAATTAAATTAGTGACGTGAAACTTCGCTTCGAAGGATGTAACGCCCGCGTTTCAAACTTCAGGAATGTGTTCTCATTGGCTGAAGATTGGATGTTTTTTTTTTTAGATTGGAATAATTCTGCCAACGGTCGCGGGAAGCGGAGCAGTATTGGCAGAACAAATTGTGACAATATTTCGGGTAAACAAACAGTCGACTGGAGTATTTTCACAGCTAGACACAAGTACTAAATTCGTTTTTTTGTAGTAAATAAGCGCTCAGCATAATATTGTGTTTTCCGGTACGGTGTGCTCCTCATGGGACGAAGCTAACGCGTTACCTGCTACTGTAGCTAGCTAACCGTTTTAACGTATTTGCAAAGTTTAGTGAGCGAACGTTAGCTAATTTATTTAGGCACGTCATTTTGGATTACAAATTGACTCAAGATTGTATCGCCATGGGCACACATGTCAAGCTACTCGGGATAATTTGAAAACGATTTGGCTAGCTAGCCACATTTACGTTATAGCCAACTTTACTGCGCCTGGGAAGTGATGAGTTTCAGTTGCCGAATGTTCATCGGTACGTCCCCGAAAATGGGACCTATTCGACAGAGACTAGACTTCAACCAGAGTGACGGAGAGGACGATGGCAACAACAGCATTGGAGCCGAGTCGAGTCTCGCCGAAATGGACTCTCCAGTGCAATCGCCGAGACAGAACTCCTACTTAAACCAAGACGTCTGTAACAGCATCATGAAGACTGCTACCGCGGAGGATCGCGTTGAACATTGGGATGAGGAGGGATTTGGATGTCTTTTCCCCCTAAAATCACCAGGGACTGACTTGATGAAGGGGTCACTTTCTCCTAGAAAAGGGGCCCGGCCCTACTACAACAGCTCGTCCCCGGAATTTTCCTACAATCAGGAGGACGGGAGCTCTCCCATTCCCGGTTGTCCCGACACACCGCCCCATAAAACCTTCAGAAAACTCCGGCTATTTGATGTCCCCCACACACCTAAGGTTATCTACAGTAACATGTTATTTTTCTCAAATGATTCTACCAGAGCCACAATATAAGATCAAATTAACTTTTTAACATTTTCAGCCAGAGATAACCAGCCGCAGTGCAATATGACTGACTATTTCTGTCTTCAACATGTTTGAACATGAGAAGACTGAATAGTTTGATTATATTACCATTTGTTACAGGCAATGGGATAGTTGCGTTTACCCTGAATCATTGATCTCCTTGTGACTTGTTTTCCATATTTGTATTCATATGACCCTCACCAACCATACACGTTATTCTTATCTAATGCAATGTTTTGTTTTCTCTTTCAGAGTCTGTTGTCCAGAGCCAGGTCAGTGGCCACAGGATCCACCATCTGCCAGGTAGGAGTAGGTGTCAACATGAATGGGGACTCAACAGGAAGACCACACACAGACAGCAGGAGTACACAGGCACCCATGATCAACATCAATCCATTCACCCCTGACTCATTACTGATCCAGAGAGCAACGTTACAAAGGAACAACCGAAAGCGATCACAGAGGAATGAGTAAGAGAAGCACGTTATACTGATGTCATTATTTACCAGGTGTTAAATTGGGATTTTGTGGGTGTGGTGGGAGTGGGACTTCAGTTTCTACTGACCTCAAACAAACTCCATTTCCTCTTTATACTCTCCCATATCCAAAGGTAGTTGTGGAACTCTTGTCAGAACCATTTTATAAAACTCAAAAGTAGTTGCAGTTAGTGTTGTAAAGTAGATCAAATTTTACTACCTTGCCAAAACTCAAGTATCTTTTATGACTATACACAAAAAAGAAGCATGTTAGAATTGGGAGATTTGTATTTCTGTCAGTGGAAATGGAGCATGGCCTATTCTTAGTTGACAATAGATTCAGACATGCTTCTAGATCTAGAGTGTGCATTAAATCGGTTGACTATTGCATGCTTGTTGGCAGCAACCCAAAGCCACATGGTTACACTCAAAATGTGCACTTGTAGGGATTGTCTGCCCTCCAGTGGTTGGAATGCTATATAACACATTTTGTTTACTTTCCTTTGTCTCGAAAGCTCATGTGGAGAGGACATGGAAGCCAGTGATGCGGAGTGTGAAGAGGACATCCTTCCACCATCAAAGGTACATTTTTGTAATCACAAATATGTTTTACTTTTATAGTTGTTTATGGCAACTGCTTCGGCCTCCGACCGCAATGCACCACAGAGGGTAGTGCGTACGGCACAGTACATCACCGAGGCCAAGCTTCCTGCCATCCAGGACCTCTATACCAGGCGGTGTCAGAGAAAGGCCCTAAAAATTGTCAAAGACTCCAGACACCCTAGTCATAGACTGTACTCTCTGCTACTGCGCTGTACTGGCGTGCCAAGTCTAGGTCCAAGAGGCTTCTAAACAGCTTCTACCCCCAAGCCATAAGACTCCTGAACATCTAATCAAATGGCTACCCAGACTATTTGCATTGCCCCCCCCTCCCCCCTTTCTACGCTGCTGCTACTCTGTTAACCTCTTGGGGCTAGGTGGGACGCTAGCGTGCCACCTGTGGTGCACTCCATCAACAGCAGGTGCATTTCAAGAGCGGCAAATTTGAATCCAAATAAATGTCAAAATTCAAATTTTTCAAAAATACAACTATGTTACACCATTTGAAAGATAAACATCTCCTTAATCTAACCACGTTTTACGATTTCAAAAAGGTTTTACGGCGAAAGCATAAATTTAGAGTATGTTAGGACAGTACATTTACAAGAGTTGTGTGTAATGTTTTGTCAAGTCAAAGACAGGGTCACCAAAACCATAAAACCAGCTAAAATGATACACTAACCTTTTACAATCTCCATCAGATGACACTCCTAGGACATTATGTTAGACAATGCATGCATTTTTAGTTCTATCAAGTTCATATTTATATACAAAAACAGCGTTTTACTATGGCATTGATGTTGAGGAAATCGTTTCCCTCCAATAACCGGCAGTCAAGTCAGCGTCAGAAATTAAATAATTAAAATTAGAAAACATTGTTAAAATATTATATTGTCATTTAAAGAATTATAGATTTACATCTTTTGAACGCAATCAACTTGCCAGATTTAAAAATAACCTTACTGGGAAATCACACTTTGCAATAATCTGAGCACTGTGCCCAGAAAAATACGCGTTGCGATACAGACTAGACGTCATGTTGGGGAGATCTAAAATCGAAAATACTATGTAAATAATCCATTACCTTTGATTCTCTTCATCAGATGTCACTTCCAGGTATCACAGGTCCATAACGAATGTAGTTTTGTTCAAAAAAGCTCATCATTTATGTCCAAAAATCTCCGTCTCGTTAGCACATGATGTAAGCCAGCCGGACTTCTCGTCATGAACGAGGGGAAAAAATATATTTCCGTTCGTTCAAACATGTCAAACGTTGTATAGCATAAATCATTAGGGCCTTTTTTAACCAGAACATGAATAATATTCAAGGTGGACGAATGCATAGCCTTTTATAACGTATTGGAACGAGGGTACCCAACATGAAGTAGCGCGCCAGGTGTCTAATGGGACATCACCGTTCCATGGCTCTTGTTCGGTCAGATCTCCCTCCAGAAGACTCAAAACACTTTGTAAAGGCTGGTGACATCTAGTGGAAGCAATAGGAAGTGCCAAAATATTCCTAAACCCCTGTGTTTTTCAATGGGATAGCTTTAAAGTCAATACAACACATCAGGTATCCACTTCCTGTCAGAAAATGTCTCAGGGTTTTGCCTGCCAAATGAGTTCTGTTATACTCACAGACACCATTCAAACAGTTTTGGAAACTTTAGAGTGTTTTCTATCCATATATAATAAGTATATGCATATTCTAGTTACTGGGTAGGATTAGTAACCAGATTAAATCGGGTACATTTTTTTTATCCAGACGTGCAAATGCTGCCCCCTAGACCCAACAGGTTAATATCTTTGCCTAGTCACTTTAATAACTCTACCTAGATGTTAATATTACCTCGACACCAGTGCCCCCTGCACATTGACTCTGTACAGGTACCCCCTGTATATAGTCCCGCTATTGTTATTTTCTGCTACTCTTTAATTATTTGTTCATATCTCGCACTTTTTGGGGGGGTATTTTCTTAACTGCATTGTTGGGTAAAGGCTTGTAAGTAAGTGTTTCACTGTAAGGTCTACACCTGTTGTATTCGGCGCATGTGACAAATAAAATTAGGGTTTGGTTTATTACACACACACTGCTACACACACTGTACTTTAGATACGTTTCTAAGCAACTCTGTCCTTTTCTTGCAGAGAATGACTCTTCTGGATAGCAACATGATATCAAGATATGCCACAGAGTTTCATGAGCTGGAGAAGATAGGATCTGGGGAGTTTGGCTCTGTCTTCAAATGTGTGAAAAGACTCGATGGCTGCATCTATGCCATCAAACGCTCAAAGAAGCCCCTCGCTGGATCTGTAGACGAGTAAGAGAATCCCTTGGATTTTGAAAAGCTGACAATCCAAGTGTAAATTTAAACGACTCGTTGACCTTAATGCTATGCCATTTTTGTGCTAATATTGTGTTCTGTTTTCCTCAGACAGAATGCACTCCGGGAGGTGTATGCCCACGCGGTCTTGGGACAGCACCCCCATGTGGTGAGGTACTACTCTGCCTGGTCAGAGGACGACCACATGCTCATTCAGAATGAGTACTGTAACGGCGGCACACTGGCAGACGTGGTCACAGAGAACTACAGAACCATGCGCTTCTTCTCTGAGCTGGACCTCAAGGACCTTCTCCTTCAGGTGGCCCGTGGACTGAAGTATATTCACTCCACCTCTCTGGTTCACATGGACATCAAGCCAAGTAAGTAGCTACAGTTTTGCATACAGCTCAGCTATTGAAATCATTTACAATATTTATGATTTAACACTTGCCGTGCTTTACTTTTCTCAGGCAACATCTTCTTATCCCGGAGGACTGTGGTGTGTGTCGATCAATTTGATGATGATGAAGGACCAAATACAAATGTTGTTTACAAAATAGGTACTTCAACAAAAACAAAAAAAATAGAAAACATCATGCAAATGAAACAAGCTAATAATTGAGTGTAGTTGTCAACCAGGCAGCCGGATTCTGATGTTTTGTTTTTGTATTTTTCCCTCAGGTGATCTTGGCCATGTGACCAGAATGGACAATCCTCAAGTTGAAGAAGGGGACAGCAGGTACCTGGCCAATGAAGTCTTACAAGAGGTAATTGGATAACTCCTCCCCATACCACCTCATTTGTTAAATTATCCAAAATCATGTGATTTAACAACTGAACCAATGTGTTTTTCAGGACTACAGAAACCTCACCAGGGCAGATATTTTTGCCCTAGCACTGACTGTGATCAGTGCCTCAGGAGCTGAACCACTCCCAACTAATGGTGACAAGTGGCATGACATCAGACAAGGAAAACTACCTGCGATACCTCAAGTGCTCTCACAGGAATTCCCAAGTTTGCTGAAGGTATGACTAGCAATGACCAGGGTTGCTTTCCAAATGGTACACTTTCCCTACATAGTGCGCATATTTGACCTGAGCCCTGGTCGAAAGTAGTGCACTATAAAGGGTTTAGGGTGCCATGTTTGGTGCAGTGCTTCATTCTGTAATGGTGGTTTGTGTGCAGGACAGGCAGTAGTAATAATGTTTAATTAGTGGTATTAATGTACTGTGTGCTGCAGTTGATGATCCACCCTGACCCTGCCAGTAGGCCGTCTGCCTCTTCCCTCACTAAGCACCCCGTCCTCCTCACTGCCTCCCGCATGAGCGCTGACCAGCTTCGTGTGGAACTCAACGCAGAGAAGTTCAAAAATGCACTACTGCAGAAGTACGTACCCTCTTCACTCTTCATATGTCATGTCTCCAGGCTTTCCTTCCTTTTTCATTTATCATATCGTAAGTAGGACTGTTAGGGATAATACTACCATATAGTGTTTGTTTTGTGAATAAATTATGTGATGCTACCAACTCTTTAATGATTCAGGAATCCTTTTCAGATGTAATTACTATTTTCTTGGTAGTTATGAATGGCTTCTCTAACAATGTATTTGTCCTCGTGCAGGGAGCTGAAGAAGGCCCAGCAGGCAAAAGTAGCCGCAGAGGAGAAGGTTCTGATCTCTGATAGGGTCCTGACGCGCTCCACCCTCCAGTCCAGCAGGAGCTCCAGGCTCATCGGCAAGAAGATGAACCGCTCAGTCAGCCTGACCATCTACTGAGCTGGCTAACTGCCAACCCAAATGGGCATCAGACAGGGTCGTATTCACTAGACACGACATGGGGGAAAAAACAGGCCAAAACGGAGTGGGACTACCTGAAATTGTCCAATTAGAAATGCTTGTTTTTTGTTGCAAAACTTTTTCCTACTGTGTGCTCTAGTGAATATGACCCTGGTTGCACTCACCAGTGAACTGGGCAGGCCTCCCATTCCAGACATGGAGAGATGGGCTTCAGAGTGTCAAAACCGACTATGATAGTTCTTACTGTTTGGCACAAGGAAAGGGTTAGTAAGACAATGGACAAAAATTATTTGACTAAAGAGTGAAAGGGTTGTTACCTTCCCAAGCACTTGGCATGTTCTGGCAATTTGTGTTAAATAACAAAGCCGATTTTTGTTTTTAATGAAATGTGGGCGCATGCTAGAACATTCTGTTGCCAGTGTGAGGGTTTGGGATGGTGTAATACAAATTTGCACCGTAGTCTGTTATACCTGATGTCAGGTACTGGAACTGGACCATTGACTAGGAATGATACAATGAGCACTTTGAACTTGCCTTATGCAAACTGTTTTGCTCAGTTGGTAGAACATGGCGCTTGTAATGCCAGGGTTGTCGGTTCGATTCTCACGGGGGACCAATACGAAAAAAGGTATGAAAATGTATGCACTCACTACTGTAAGTCGCTCTGGATAAGAGCGTCTGCTAAATGTCCTAATGCATACTGCTGCTATATATGTTGGTTTGTCTTGAACTTTAGTGGAGTTCAGTGAATTTATAAATTCCATTCAGATGTTTAGAATAGTTTCAGTAATCAATCTCTTCTGTAAAACATGGTGTTTCAATGTGTTGCATCTGTAATACATTTCCTATCTGAAGTTCATTATGTACTGAGTTGTGTACACTGATTGTTTAAGATGTTTTACTCATGTTAATGTTTCATGATGAGTCATCCAATCTGTGTAATGGGTTGGTCAAAGTGGATCATTGTGTCAAGCCCCTGTCATTTATTTTATATATGACGCATGGAGCCACTGGACAATTGTTTTAGTAAAGTCAGTATTTTAGGCTTGGACTTAACTTCTGTTCAAAACCTATTTACCGCTATTGGTTTCATGTTACTTGTTCCAATTTTAATAAATTCACTCCCGATAATATGGATGCCTTGGAACTGTCATGTTTGTGGATGGATGTTGCTGTAAAGACCGTGTTATCTAATGAAGATAAATTAGAGATGGTGGTCTTTCAGATTATACAGACAAACTTTGTTTCATATAGTTTATTGGAAATTGATCGTCTGTACCACTATGCAACAGACTTGTTCATTGTTGGGACATGTTTTTATTAAGCTATTATTTGTTACCAATTGACCATTTACTCATCACAATTGAATACTGATGAAAGTTCAACATGCTTCACAACTATGCGCTATGTAGTGCTACCATACAGTGATTGGGTGAAACCGTCTCAGTTTCCTGCTGCGACACTCGATCACGTGACTGTCTTATGTGTCAGTGTCTGAAAAAAGTTGCAGTTTTACTTTGACATCGAGCGCACCAGGGACTACGAACATGGGACTACTACGGGATGAATTTCTGAAGTCGATATGGCACGCATTCACAGCCTTGGACGTGGATCAAAGTGGGAAAGTGTCCAAATCACAGCTTAAGGTAGGCTTTAAAGCGTAGTTAGTAGGCCTACAGTATTATTTCATAATGAAGTAAAATTAACGATTGTTTGCTTTTTGATAAATTAACCTAAATCTAAATTAATTCTAACCGTGGAATATTTTCTCGTGTTGCTGATCCGAATATCAGACCCAAACAAAAGTTCTGATCAGTTGGAGAAAAAAAAGATTTGACCATGTATAATTCACTATACACTATACTTTTATGTGTTGCTTCGCTTCCCTCACATTAGGGAATTTTGTGTCAACTGCCAAGTGATAATTCAGTCGGCAACATCGACAGCAAAGTAAAGACAAACTTCTGCTGTCCCTCAACTCACAGGCTACTCAGTTTCTGCTTATATCAGTAGTATTTTCTCTTACTCATGTCTATGTCTAGCCTTTTCTCACAAAAACAGGAATAACAATGGTTCTATGGAAATAGCCTTTGTTGATTGACAGATACCCATGAATGTGGGACATGCATGCCTTGATGATAATCTTGCTTTACACGCGATATTCGGTCATTTGGACAGAATCTACAGTAAGAGTGTTGAGATTGTAAAAGGCAAGGGGCACTGCTTTGGAAGGCTAGGTCTTGTTTTCCTGTCTGGGTCTGTCTGTCTGCCTGGTGGTCTGTGTACCAGCCAGGCTCTGATGAAGACACTCCACTAAACATTTACCGACCTCAACGTCTTTTGGACGTATTTTTTTGGACCGTTTTTTTGGTGCTGTCTGGACTGACTGTATTTATTTGTGTGTGTTTTTTGGTGCAGTCCATACCGGTCTTGATTTCAACATCCAAGGACGTTGATTTTTGGTCCGGACTATACAACATCTGAACCAATCATAGACGTATATACATACTTTAGACATCCATAAAATAAGCATTTTCGATATCTGGAAATGTAGTCTTTTCACCTTTCATTTAGCACCCAAATTCCACCTGAGCTATTACAACACTGCATAGTGAACATCCTGACTGGCTGGGAAATGTTGTCAACCATCCATTATTATTTTTCAGACAGTCCAGTCTGTTCCGTTTGTCTAGATTATAGATGTTCATGAGTGGCTTGTTTATAAATATCATAAGATTTATTTTGATATATTTACTTCACTCTACATCTCAACAGGGACCTTTTCAACACACTATTTAAAAATGTTTCCAGGAAGGATCAGAACTAATGCTTGGGCAGTGATGCTTGAACTGACAGCAACACATGTTTAGTCATGCATGTCAATGTGATTTTAGACTAAACAGAGGTCCTTTTGAAAAATCACCATGTAATTGTGTTAATGGGAGCATGATGCCCACTTGTATGAGGAATCTTTTTGATATCCCTTGGCCCCCCAATATTACTGTAGCATCATCTCTCTACTATGCCCAGTGAATACCAACAGTATGACAGTAACCTCACCCCCAGACTCATTGTGCATAGCCTGTATAAAATGCTTCTGAGCATTGGGGGGAAATATCTGGTGAATGATATTACTATGACAGCAACGGTTTCCCTGACTGCATGACTGATCTGAATGTGGCTCTACAGGTGCTCTCTCATAACCTGTGCACCGTGATGAAGGTACCCCATGACCCGGTGGCACTGGAGGAGCATTTTAAGGATGACGATGAGGGCCCTGTGTCCAACCAGGGCTACATGCCCTACCTCAATAGATTCATACTGGACAAGGTGAGCAGTAAGAGCACCTAGCCTGGTCCTAGATTTGTTTGTGCTCTTTCCAACTCCATTGCTCATTGTCATGCCAAGTGGCGCAGCAGTCTAAGTGGGCTCCTGAGTGGCGCAGCGGTCTAAGGCACTGCATCTCAGTGCTAGAGGCGTCACTACAGACCCTGGTTCGATCCCAGGCTGTATCACAACCGGGGAGAGTTTGGCTGAGATAGGCCGTCATTGTAAAATAAGAATTTGTTCTTAAATAAATAAAATTAATTTAAGTGACAAGGAGTTGGCAGACTTCAAATCAAAGTTTATCTGATCACAGTTTGGCAGATGTTATAGCAGGTGCAGCTACTAGCTCCTAACAATGCAGTAAAATGTCAAACCGACATTGCAGTCAGGTGTTGCTGAGCACCTGCATTATCCTGTCTCCTCACCTCAGTGGGTCTGTTAGTGGAGGGCTACGTTTGGTGATTTCATCAGGGTGTTGGGTCCATAGAAATAGAACCACTAGAATGGCATCTAGGTCGACAGATCCCTGAGTATGAGGTGTAACTTTGGAGTGCCGTATCCCCATAGTGGATGATAAGACTTAATGGGAAGTGTTTTATGGGTGCCTTTAGAAAAATTGTTTAAATCAATGTTTTTCTGTATATAATTTTCCTTGCTCATAATATGATGAGCGTTATTGCTATTTTCAGTATTTATCTTAGTTTTTAAGATATGCATGTCACCCATATTATGCATGTCACCTGTATTAAAATGTATTGGTTTTTGAGAAATAAATGGAGCAAGCAGGATTTGTTTGACCTTGAACAAGGCTGCCATTGTTCTGGTATGTCTACTGTGTGAGTGGCAGAATCTTTCTGTTTCACAGCCATCAAGGAGGTGTGAGACCCACCATTGTGAGTTATCGAAAGAAAAAACCATGTGTGCTGAAAATTACTGCAATGAGTAAAAGAAAATATAGCCTTCGTTTCAAAACAAACGTCCATTCAGCTTACATCAGCTACTCCCATTTCCTCCTGTGTCATACATTGCATTTAGAAGTGAAGGGTTAATACGCACACTACTGTAGATCTATTCCAGAACATGATGATTGCATGATGCAGAGTCTTTGGTTTTCGCTGAGTCTGTTTTCTAGAAAAGCTTCACAATCTGATTGGTAAACACCTTGTTGTTACACGTATTGCAGGGGTTCTCAAACTTTTTGGGGCTTGGGAGCCTTTTTGTGATAGCAAATTTATAGAGACCGACTCATAATCAGAACACGACTCGAGTGAGATAAAAAAATAGCATACAAGGAGTTTTATTATGACTTCGGCAGTGCATGGGAAGGAAGATTTTAAAGGCCCATCTATTGGCATCGGAGAGATAATAATTACTCATGTCCTTTTTAATATTCAAGCAGTCAGCCATTGGTAATGAATGCACTGACTTTGTAAACACCAGTGATAAAGCAAGAAGTGATCTTCAAAGTTTTTGTCCTCAGTTCTCTAGTTGGCAGACCATCAGATGTAGCCCACATCTGTAGACTTGCAAGGCTTGCCAACTGTTTCCATAGCAATAACACTAACACTGATGTCAATTAGTAAACTGCTTTAGTCCTAGCGCTATTTGTACTTGGGGACTATTTCCTTGCCTTTCTCCTCCGGAATCTGACTTGAATTGAAATGAAGAGACGAAGAACATTATGTTTGTACTTCACATCCTGTGGGCTAAAACGTAGGGCAGAGAAATATTAGGCTACTACTGACCCTTTCTAATCTTATTGCCCTTACTTACAGTATGTTGACTAAAAATAGGGGAAGTTGTTTTGTTCTGTTTTGCGTAAATGTTGGCTTTGTTTATGTTAATTACAGGTTAGGGATAACTTTGACATACTGGAGTTCAACAATGTGTGCTGGACACTGTGTTTCAAGAAAAACATCAACATGAGCCATCTTCTCATCTCCAATGATGACGCCTTCAAGGTCTGGTGCATCTTCAACTTCCTGTCTGAAGACAGGTACCCACTGGTCATCATCACAGAGGAAGTGAGAGACAAGACAACACCTCTAATACACATACATATCTTATTTGTTCAGCAGTAATTATGCTCTTCCAGTTAAAATAATTCCCATTCATACCACAGGACTGACTCGCTGTGTCCTTCCCTCCTCTCCTCCCCCCTCCAGATTGAGTACTTCCTGCGGAAGCTGATGGAGGCCATGGGAGGCATTTGGAATCAGGAGAGGTTTGATGATTACAAGCTCATGTTGAACAGGAAGCAGCAATGCCTGAGTGCCTGGGAGCTGATAGAGCTGGTTGGCATGGGCCACTTCAGTAAGGGCATGAACCGCCAGACCCTGTCCATGGGCATCTCTGAGGTCTTCCAGGAGCTCATACTGGATGTTCTCAGACAGGTTCGCCTGCGGTACCCTCTCTCACTACACTTTATGCATCCCAAATAGGACCATATTCCCTATGTAGTGCAATACTTTTAACCAGAACCCATAGGGCTCTGTTCAAAAGTACTGCACTACATAGGGAATAGGGTGCTATTTGGGACACAGTGACTGTCTACTCTACACTGACCTCTTTCAGACCTCTGCTGGGGGTAACAAGAAAATAGATATAGATAAGATATTACAATCTTGAGTGTGATAGATTCATGTATTTTTTCCTGAAGGGCTACATGATGAAAAAAGGCCACAAAAGGAAAAATTGGACAGAGCGCTGGTTTGTGCTTGGACCAAACTCTATGTCATACTATGTGAGTGAGGACCTCACTGACAAGAAGGGAGACATTTTGCTGGACCGCAACTGTTGTGTGGAGGTAATAACAATGTATTATTCCATTGGTCACTCTTAATGCTATCATTTAACTCCTAAATAAATTGTGTGGAGCGTTGGAATGCATGCTAGCCCACCTTTGTTAACCAGCTTCCTTTGGCATTGTTAACCCATAGCCTACGATTTCCGCGGCCCCACGTAAATGTAATTAACATAATAAAACAATCCCCATCAAAATCTATCTGTTTAAGTTAGAGATATGTTTTTTTGCATGGGCTGTGTCTCAATCCACCGACATTTCCCTTCCGTATCTCAGGGCTAGAGTGGTGTTTGTCAGACCATGAAACATCCCGAAAAAACTGTATTTTCACGAAAACGTCTGTAGCGTCCGCATTCCACTGATTTCAAAACTCGTTCCTCAAGAAAGTGGAGAGTAACACCTTTGCATTTCTACTACTACATGATATAAAGCTGTGTTAGAAAGGATTACCTACACATTCTGACCAGCTCATGTTATAGACAGAATCATGCTACATGGCAGACCAATCCGAACTCATCTCTCGGCATGTCCAGCCCATCCATTATCTCAGCCAATCATGGCTAGCGGGAACGTTCCTGTCTTTTTCGGTGGCTAAACCAACTAGGCTCGTAATTTAACAATTCTTTTAGTATTTACAGATGGCGTACAAGCTTGTAAATGTTTGTTTAGTTTTTTATTATTATAATTTTTTTACCCCTTTTTTCTACCCAATTTTGTGGTAATTTTGTGGTAGTTACAGTCTTATCTCATCGCTGCAACTCCTGTACGGACTCGGGAGAGGCGAAGGTCGAGAGCCGTGCGTCCTGCGAAACACAACCCAACCAAGCCGCACTGCTTCTTGACACAATGCCCGCTTAACCCGGAAGCCAGCCACATCAATGTGTCGAAGGAAACACCGCACACCTGGCGACCGTGTCAGCGTGCACTGTGCCTGGCCCGCCACAGGAGTCGCTAGTGCGCGATTGGACAAAGATACCCCTGCCGGCCAAACCCTCCCCTAACCCGGACGACGCTGGGCCAATTGTGCACCGCCCCATTGGTCTCCCGGTCACGGCCGGCTGCGACAGAGACTGGACTCATACCCAGAATCTCAAGTGGCACACTCGGGAGGCCCACAAGTTTGTTATTAAGGCACATGAAAGTTCCCATGTTCCAGAAGGCATTTCTGACAAAAAAATGCATTTTAATAAAAAATACGTTCATATGGCTCTCCTGTGAAGTAGTGACACGCAACATACGCCTAGTTTCCTGAAATGAGTCACAAATTCAATGTTTCATCAAACTCTAGAGGGTTAATGGGGTCAACACAAGGAAGTGTGCAGTGAGTGTGTGACGTCTTGTTCTCTCTGCAGTCTCTACCAGACAAGGAGGGGAAGAAATGCCTCTTTATAGTCAAGTGCAGCGACAAAAGCTTTGAGATCAGCGCATCGGATAAGAAGAGGAAACAAGAATGGATTCAAGGTAAAGTGACCAATTCCTCACCACCATCTTAACATATTATGTAAACAGCACAGCTTTTTTCTCACCACATTAGGGTTTATTTCAAATCTCAGAGGAACTTACACTCACACCACTCTGGCCCAGCTGTGTGTTTATCAGGATGTGAGAGCGCTGCATTAGATAAAGCAGCCAGCCTTTCTTTATCTGACTCTCCTCCCCTCCCCTCCCAGCCATCCAAACATGCATCCAGCTGCTGAGGTTGGGACTGCCCTCTCCGCACCGTGAGGCCAGGCTACGGCGCAGGGAGCTCAGGCAGAAACAGCAGGCCGAGCAGGGGGAGCTGGAGGAGAGGATGAGGCTGCTACAGATAGCCAATGAAAACAAGCATAGACAGCTGGAGTCCATGACGAAGGTAGTGTCTCTCTCTCTCTCTCTCTCTCTGTCTCTCTGTCTCTCTGTCTCTGTCTTTCTCTCTCTGTCTCTCTCTGTCTCTCTCTGTCTCTCTGTGTGTGTGTGTTTTGCTCCCTCTGTCCCTCTCCTCTCTCTGTCAATTCAATTCAAAGGGCTTTATTGGCATGGGAACCATATGTTTACATTGCCAAAGCAAGTGAAATAGATAATAAACAAAAGTGAAATAAAAAATCTGAAATTAACAGTAAAATAATAGAGACATTTGTGCAATGTGCAGATAGTTGAAATACAAAAGGGAAAATAAATATGGGTTGTATTTACATTGTTTTTTGTGCTTCACATGTCCTTTTCTTGTGGCAACAGGTCACAAATATTGCTGCTGTGATGGCACACCGTGGTATTTCACCTAATAGATATGGGAGTCGATCAAAAAACATTTTGTTTTCAAATTCTTTGTGGGTCTGTGTAATCTGAGGGAAATATGTGTATCTTATATGGTCATACATTTGGCTGGAGGTTAGAAAGTGCAGCTCACATTCCATCTCTTTTTGTGGGCAGTGTGCACATAGCCTTTCTTCTCTCGAGAGCCAGGTCTGCCTATGGTGGCCTCTCAATAGCAAGGCTATGCCCACTGAGTCGGAAGTCAAAGCTTTCCTTAGAGCATGTGGGCTGAGCAAACATTTAACAGAGAACACACCAAAAAAATCTATCAATTATTTGTACTTTGAGGCACTTTTAAACACAGGGGCACCTCAGGGGTGCGTGCTCAGTCCCCTCCTGTACTCCCTGTTCGCTCATGACTGCATGGCCAGACTCCAACACCATCATTAAGTTTGCCGATGTCACCGTGGTCTGGTATTCTGCTTTGTTTTTTGGTTAGTTCTTTTCAATGTGTCAAGTATATTTTTGTTTTCTCTAATTGTGTTTCTGTCCTGAGGCTCCGTGGGGTCTTTTGGGTTTGTGAACAGAGCCCCAGGACCAGCTTGCTGAGGGAACTAGGGATGGGAATTTGACCTTCTGTTTGAGTACCCTCATGATTTTTTTCTGGAGTACTCAAAATAAAATAAGCTATTTTTAGAACAAGGGCGGCACTAGAAAAAATATGTGCGTATTTATCTACACTATATGCCAACAGTGAGCAACAATGCCTAATTTATCAGAATGTTACAGATAACGAATCCTAATTGCTAAATTGCCTTTAATGTATTCAGTCAATAAAAAAACAGGTGCCGTTTAAGATTAATTTATTGACACTGTAATAACAACTGGTTATATTATATCGTCGAAGACATTCTTCAAAAAGGTAGTCTATGGCTGTGCAATGGCATATCCTTATTTATTTAATTTAGCAGACAACATGCTCATTTTTCCTAAGCCCTTATTACACTCGACACCTATTTTATAGTAAAAAAACATGATGTAATATAACAGAATAAAAGATAACAGAATAGTGCGAAGTGATTCGCATCTCAGGTCTGGAACAGTTGTTCTCAAAGAGTGATCATTTGAAACAGGGCTCAATTTGGCAAGTTGAAAGACACATTTTTCAAGGATACAAACCAAAATCTTTTCAATACACAGACATTCGATTTAGTTTATTATGTGAGTTCCTTAGAATTTTCCAAATGGATGAACAACTCTACATGGTGAGGAATTATGGCCAGGACATGTGTTTAGTGAGTAGGCCTAGGCTCAATGATTCTGATGGAAATACGCTCTTTGTCTTTATCAAGCAAAAGTTTCAGCATATTTTCAGTGTGGAACCTGTCTATGTTTAGGGGGGGTAGTAGCCTAGGCTAACAAATTCTAAATGCTAGCAGTGCATAACCCTAACCTTAAATGATGACCAAATGGGCCTCCCGAGTGGTGCAGCGGGCTGAGGCACTGCATCGCAGTGCTAGAGGTGTCACTACAGATCCGGGTTCGAGCCCACGCTGTGTCGCAGCCAGCCGTGACCGGGAGACCCATGAGGCGTGTCATGGAGTATTTCTGATTCAAAGGAAAGAGACTTTTAGATATATTAAAAACAAACACATGTGATTATTAATTATTGCAACAATGGAGCTGGTCAATAACCACCCTTAAGTTACACGCTACCCAAACCGGATGCGTCGCGTGCGTGAGCGTTGCAAAATAAATTTACGCATACATGTTATTCCATCATTGCACCCACACTGCTCGCACGCACCAACGAGCATCTGCATTGCCAAGCTCTAAAATGGAAGTTGCTTCTGTTTGTGACGCTGAACCCGATGCAAGTCCTGCCTCTCCCATCTCCTCATTGGCTTTTAGAAGCATATACCCATCTCCTCATTGGTTATACCCACGTGGTTGATTGAAAGATTTACTGAGGTCGGTCGGTCGGTTGTGCTAATGCACATTATTATGAAAGTTAGATGACAATCGCCATTTAAAGTCGGTTGACTATTTTATGTGTGGATTAATTGTCGGAGTAGAGGACCTGGTGCATTTCAGGTAAAATAACAACTCAACATTTATATCCCAGGACAAATTAGCTAGCAACAGCAAGCCAACTAAATAGGACAAATTAGCTAGAAACTGCAAGCTATTTAGCTAAATTGCCATAAATGTTTAATGCTTTTCGACCTGTCTCCAAATTAGCATAATTGGTTTATAGTTTGTTTTGATATTTCAACCTGTGTGTCGTGATCGCGTTTGGTGTGGGGGGACAAAATCAATTTGCGGACGCACGCGCTGGTCCGGTTTTGGCATGGTGTTAAGTGATTGCTGAGAGCCCAACGAACAGATTTGGGTTATAGCTCTTTATAGCAAAGTACATCCTCCTGAATGTTCATTACAAACAACAGATGTGTAGAATTATACGAAGGTACATTGTGCTATCAAGCAACAGACAGCAAGATTTACATTGCGACAGGTTTCTGTCTCTAGGTCATTTACTACTTGTTTATACAGAAATACTAATGCAACATAGGACACTAGGTCCTTCCCTCAAATTATGAAGTCCAGTTCATCTGCGATGTGGGAGAAATAAACTGGAGGGAGGGTTTGCCTGTCCCTGGCAGACAGGCCAACATTTCACACAGGCACTAATCATGGAATGCAGTCTTTAGGTTTTATCACCAAGGCATCGTAAATCAACTGTCAGCGTTAAGCCTCAGAGGCTCCTCTCAGAAGAACAGACAGAGTGTGAAAGTACTAATATAAGAATACATTCTAATATAGAGCAATGTGAATAACATAAAGTTGTAATTTCCACCACTGGCAGCGCACAATTGGCCCAGCGTTGTCCTGGTTAGAGGAGGGTTTGGCTGGCCGGGATGTCCTTGTCCCATTGCGCTCTAGCGACTCCTGTGGCATGCCGGGCGCATGCACGTGTTTCCTCTGACATATTGGTGCGGCTGGCTTCTGGGTTAAGCGAGCAGTGTGTCAGTGACTCAATTATTCCAAAACTGCAGCTCATTGTTGGAACACATATTTTCCTACTTCAGTCAACCAGTCCATTTAGAATTTGTGGGACAAGGAGGGCAAAGGGAATTTCGGGAGCAGAACAGTGCAATGCTTGGTTTGGTTTGGTTTATTTTTAATTGTGTCCTGCAAATGCACATGTACAAATGGAACACTAGAGTCAAGGCAAATTAACATTGTCTTTTTTGACCAAATAGTTTTACAGAATTGGAAAAAATTTGATCTCTGGTTAAAGATAAATTATTGATGTCAGTTCAAATACTCAAGTACTTTATTTCTCATAAGAAGAGGGGACTCTTCTCTAGGTTCATCTCTCTGTAGATGATGGCTTTGTTATGGAAGGTTTGTGAATCGTTTCCTTTTAGGTGGTGCTAGAATTTAACGGCTCTTTTCTGGATCTTGTTAATTAGCAGGTATTGTCTTAATTCTGCTCTGCATGCGTTATTTAGTGTTCGAATTTGTACATTTGGTGTTTTTCCCATTTTGTGAATTATTGGTTGGTGAGCGGACCCCAGACCTCACAACCATAAAGGACAATGGGTTCTATAACTGATTCAAGTATTTTTCGCTAGATCCTAATTGGGATAATTAATTTTATGTTCCTTTTAAAGGCCCTTCTTGCCTTGTCTTTCAGATCGTTCACAGCTTTGTGGACGTTACCTGTGGTGCTGATGTTTAGCCCGAGGTAGGTATAGTTTGTGTGCTCTAGGGCAATGGTGTCTAAATGGAATTTGTTTTTGTGATTCACGCAACTGGACCATTTTTGGAACACCATTATTTTTGTCATAATGAGATTCACTGTCAGGGCCCAGGTCTGACAGAATCTGTGCAGAAGATCTATGTGCTGCTGTAGGCCCTCTTTGGTTGTGGACAGAAGCACCAGATCATCAGTAGACATTTGACTGAAATTCTAGTAGGTGAGGTTGGGTGCTGAAGAATGTTCTTGTGCCCTCGACAATTCAAATTGTTCAAATCAAATTGTATTGGTCACATACACATGGTTAGCAGATGTTAATGCGAGTGTAGCGCAATGCTTGTGCTTCTAGTTCCGGCTATGCAGTAATATCTAACAAGTAATCTAACAATTTCACAACAACTACCTTTTACACACAAGTGTAAAGGAATGAATAAGAATATGTACATATAAATATATGGATGAGCGATGGCCGAGCGGCATAGGCAAGATGCAGTAGATGGTATCGAGTACAGTATATAGATATGAGATGAGGAATGTAGGGTATATAAATATTATATAAAGTGGCATTGTTTAAAGTGACTAGTGATACATTTATTATATCAAATTTTGTATTATTAAAGTGGCTAGAGATTTGAGTCAGTATGTTGGCAGCAGCCACTCAGTGTTAGTGATGGCTATTTAACAGTCTGATGGCCTTGAGATAGAAGCTGTCTCCCGGTCCCAGCTTTGATGCACCTGTACTGACCTCGCCTTCTGGATGATAGCGGGGTGAACAGGCAGTGGCTCGGGCGGTTGTTGTCCTTGATGATCTTTTTGGCCTTCTGTGACATCGGGTGGTGTAGGTGTCCTGGAGGGCAGGTAGTTTGCCCCCGGTGGTGCGTTGTGCAGACCTCACTACCCTCTGGAGAGCCTTACGGTTGTGAGCTGAGCAGTTTGCGTACCAGGCAGTGATACAGCCCGACAGGATGCTCTCGATTGTGCATCTGTAAAAGTTTGTGAGTGTTTTTGGTGACAAGCCAAATTTCTTCAGCCTCCTGTGGTTGAAGAGGCACTGTTGCCCCTTCTTCACCACGCTGTCTGTATGGGTGGACCATTTCAGTTTGTCCGTGATGTGTACGCCGAGGAACTTAAAACTTTCCACCTTCTCCACTACTGTCCCGTCGATGTGGATAGGGGGGTGCTCTCTCTGCTGTTTCCTGTCCACGATCATCTCCTTTGTTTTGTTGACGTTGAGTGTGAGGTTTTTTCCTGACACCACACTCCGAGATGGCCCTCACCTCCTCCCTGTAGGCCGTCTCGTTGTTATTGGCAATCAAGCCTACCACTGTAGTGTCGTCTGCAAACTTGATGATTGAGTTGGAGGCGTGCATGTCCACACAGTCATGGGTGAACAGGAAGTACAGGAGAGGGCTGAGAACGCACCCTTGTGGGGCCCCAGTGTTGAGGATCAGCGGGTGGAGATGTTGTTTCCTACCCTCACGACCTGCGGGCGTCCCGTCAGAAAGTCCAGGACTCAGTTGCACAGGGCGGGGTTGAGACCCAGGGTCTCGAGCTTAATGACGAGTCTGGAGGGTACTATGGTGTTAAATGCTGAGCTGTAGTCGATGAACAGCATTCTTACATAGGTATTCCTCTTGCCCAGATGGGTTAGGGCAGTGTACAGTGTGATTGCAATTGCGTCGTCTGTGGACCTATTGGGGTGGTAAGCAAATTAGTGGGTCTAGGGTGTCAGGTAGGGTGGAGGTGATATGCTCCTTGACTAGTCTCTCAAAGCACTTCATGATGACGGAAGTGAGTGCTACAGGGCGATAGTCGTTTAGCTCAGTTATCTTAACTTTCTTGGAAACAGGAACAATGGTGGCCCTCTTGAAGCATGTGGGAAAAGCATACTGGGATAGGGATTGATTGAATATGTCTGTAAACACACCAGCCAGTTGGTCTGCGCATGCTCTGAGGACGCGGCTAGGGATGCCGTCTGGGCCGGCAGCCTTGCGAGGGTTAACAACTTTAAATGTTTTACTCACGTTGGCTGCGGTGAAGGAGAGCCCGCAGGTTTTGGTAGCGGGCCGTGTCTGTGGCACTGTATTGTCCTCAAAGAAAGCAAAGAAGTTGTTTAGTTTGTCTGGGAGCAAGACATCGGGGTCCACGACGGAGCTGGTTTTCTTTTTGTAGTCCGAGATTGACTGTAGAGCCTGCCACATACCCCTTCTGTCTGAGCCATTGAATTGTGACTCTACTTTGTCTCTATACTGGCGCTTAGCTTGTTTGATTGCCTTGCGGAGGGAATAGCTACACTGTTTGTATTCGGTCATGTTTCCGGTCACCTTGCCCTGATTAAAAGCAGTGGTTCGCGCTTTCAGTTTTGCGCGAATGCTGCCATCAATCCACGGTTTCTGGTTGGGGAAGGTTTTAATAGTTGCTGTGGGTACAACATCACCGATGCACTTGTTGATAAACTCGCTCACCGAATCTGCCTATACATCAATGTTGTTGTTCGACGCTATCCAGAACATATCCCAGTCCACATGATCGAAGCAATCTTGAAGCGTGGAATCAGATTGGTCGGACCAGTGTTGAACAGACCTGAGCACGGGCGTTTCCTGTTTTAGTTTCTGTCTATAGGCTGGGAGCAACAAAATCGAGTCATGGTCAGATTTGCCGAAAAGGAGGGCGAGGGAGTGCTTTGTATGCATCGCGGAAGTTAGAGTAACGATGATCCAGAATTTTGCCAGCCCGGTTCGCGCATTCGATATGCTGATAAAATTTAGGGAGCCTTGTTTTCAGATTAGCCTTGTTAAAATCCCCAGCTACAATAAATGCAGCCTCAGGATATGTGGTGTCCAGTTTACATAGAGTCAAATGAAGTACTTTCAGGGCCGTCGAGGTGTCTGCTTGGGGCGGGATAAACACGACTGTGATTATAATCGAAGAGAATACTCTTGGTTGATAATGCGGTCGGCATTTGATTGTAAGGAATTCTAGGTCAGGTGAACAAAAGGACTTGAGTTCCTGTATGTTGTTATGATCACACCACAACTCGTTAATCATAAGGCATACAGCCCAGCCCTTCTACTTACCAGAGAGATGTTTGTTTCTGTCGGCGAGATGCGTGAAGAAACCAGGTGGCTGTACCAACTCTGATAACGTATCACAAGTGAGCCATGTTTCCATGAAACAGAGAATGTTACAATCTCTGATGTTTCTCTGGAAGGCAACCCTTGCTCGGATTTCATCTACCTTGTTGTAAAGAGACTGGACATTGGCGAGTAGTATACTCGGGAGCGGTGGGCGATGTGCCCGTCTACAGAGCCTGACCAGAAGACCACTCCGTCTGCCCCTTCTGCGGCACCGTTGTTTTGGGTCGCCTGCTGGGATCCGATCCATTGTCCTGGGTGTTGGACCAAACAGAGGATCCGCTTCGGGAAAGTTGTATTCCTGGTCATAATGTTGGTAAGTTGACGTTGCTCTTATATCCAATAGTTCCTCCCGGCTGTATGTAATAAGACTTAAGATTTCCTGGGGTAACAGTGTAAGAACTAATACAAAAAAAACTACATACTGCATAGTTTCCTAAGAACGTGAAGCGAGGTGGCCATCTCTCTCGGCGCTGGAAGACTATTCGTTGATATACAGTATATGTTGAAGAGGGTGGGGCTCAAGCTGCCCTGTGGAAAGAAGTCTGTGTTTTTTGCCCATTTTAACCGCACACTTGTTGTGTACATGGATTTTACAATGTTGCATGTTTTTCCCCAAACACCACTTTCCATCCATTTATATAGCAGACCCTCTGTCTCTCTCTCGCTTTCTGTCTCTCTCACACGCTCTCTCTCTCTCCCTCTCTCTCTCACATAATTGCTATGTAGCTTCACACTACTTGTCATTAAAATGTTATTCAGTGTGTTAAACCCCCTTTCATTCAGAACTATAGACCGCCACAGAAACTGACCTGCTCTCTCAGGACAGGGAATCCTCACACCTCTCCCTGTTACTAATCACACTTTTATTGTCCTCTGTTTGTCTGCTGTAAATTATAGTTAACTTTTCTGCCTTGGGGCTGTAGCCCGTTAAGAATTAACACTAACAATGTTGATTGTATTCTATGGTCAAAGCTACAGGTTCTGTCCTCATCCAGGCCAGTTCCCAAGAATTTTACACAGACCTGTCACACATTCTTCCACTCTCTCAGCTGAGACAACCCAGACTAAATCAGACACATTCATGGTCCATCAGGGCTGATTGTAGTAGTTATATTGTAGGGTTATTATAGTAGTTTGGGAATTATACTACCAGTTGTCGACTGATCTCAGTAAACCTGATCCATGATGTCATTTTACATGTAGCCTACTCCTGAAGATACAAAATATATTATAATGAGCCTGTTACAGTATTTGTAAAATGCTTCACTACTTCTCAAGTCTGTGGTGAAAGCACTTGATGGAAAAGTCCAGTGGCTGTGTGAAGGAGGTGTGATAGGTAAAAGACAATAGGCTGATTATATGGTCGAGTTCTCGCTACTCTTTACTGCATTCAATTATAATGGACAGAATGAAAGGTCAGAGCTTACCTACCCTCCCTTTCCCGAGTCAAGGAAAACCTCTCTCTCTCTCTCTCTCTCTCTCTCTCTCTCTCTCTCTCTCTCTCTCTCTGTCTCTGTCTGTCTCTCTGTCTCTCTCTCTACTTGCTTTCTCCTATACCCTTTATTATATATATTTTTTACATGTATATAAAGTTTACAGTTAAGTATTGCTTCTTTTGATTAACAATTGATTTAGTGAAGGTTTATTTGTTATTTGTCACACGGCTCAGATGCTCTCATAGTATTACCGGGGGGGGGGGGGTTATGTTACTCCCAGAGGAGTTTCAGTTCCTCATTAATGAACACCATACCGTGAAGTCTCATGCTTAACTTTGACCCATGTTTAACTAGTGTAATACTTGTAGAAAACTTACCTTAAAAACTTCTTAAGGCTAGGGGGCAGTATTCGGAAGTTTGAATGACTGAGGTGCCCAAAGTAAACTATAAAACACGCTAAAGTTTCTAAAACTGTTAAAATAATGTCTGTGAGTATAACATAACTAATTTGGCAGGCGAAACCCCGAGGACAATCCATCCAGGATTTTTTGTTGTTGTTGAGGTCATTGGATTTTTCCAATGAGTTTCTATGGGAAACCCAAATTATTAGGACCCAGATTGCAGTTCCTATGGCTTCCACTAGATGTCAACAGTCTTTAGAAATTGTTCAATGTTTTCTTTTTGATAAATGAAGAAGTAGTCGTATTCTTTCTAAGTGTCACTCAGGTGGACTCTAGTCTTTTGGTGCATGTGAATGAGAGCGTGTTCCTCGTTGTTTTTCTCCGGTATTGGAAACAGTTTATTCCCTTTTAAATTTTATCGATTATTTACATTTTAGGGTACCTGAGGTTGGATTAGAAACGTTGTTTGAAATGTTTGGACCAAGTTTACAGGTAACTTATTAGATCCTTTGTAGGCATGTTGGGCGAGTTGGAACCGGTGTATTTCTGAATCAAACGCGCCAAATAAACTGACATTTTTGGGATATAAAGAAGAACTTTATCGAACAAAACGACCATTCATTGTGTAACTGAGACCTTTGGGATTGCGAAAAGATAAAGATCTTCAAAGGTATGCGATTTATTTTATCGCTATTTCTGACTTTCGTGATGCATCTGTTTACTTGGAAAATGTTTTTCATGCTTTTGTATGCAGGGTGCTGTCCTCAGATAATCGCATGGTATGCTTTCGCCGTAAAGCCTTTTTGAAATCTGACAAAGCGGCTGGATTAACAAGATGTTTATCTTTTAAATGATGTAAGACACATGTATCGTCATGAATGTTTAATATTACGAATTTAGTATTTTTGTATTTCGCGCTCTGCAATTTACCGGATGTTGTCAAATCGATCCCGTTAACGGGATTCTAGCCGTAGGGGATCCCTAAGAGGTTTTAATTCCCAACTGCGGTGAATCAAACATATTATGTTAGAAATGTTTATTAATTTCAGAAGCAGATCATTGTCCCCCATGATGAAATCGGGGAGGGGACTG
The DNA here is from genome assembly GCF_965601325.2 of Salmo salar. Lineage (NCBI taxonomy): Eukaryota > Metazoa > Chordata > Actinopteri > Salmoniformes > Salmonidae > Salmo > Salmo salar. Next base: position 27,762,002 of record NC_138301.1, read on the forward strand.
TGGATCTGTCTCCGTCCGTTAGTACGTTCATACGTTAGTCAGATGCGATATCTCAGACAGCATTGGCCCGACTTTGACAACTTGGGTGAACGATGCGTCTTGCGATAGAGATCCGGCATTTACAAAAACACAGATTGGCCAGATGGTGACTCTATAACAACAGATTCAAAATGCTAGTTTTGAAAGGTCACGCCCCTCACCCCGTTTGACCTAAAGTCATAAAATTTGCTACATAGGTCCCTTTCCTCACAAGGAACAATTTTACCTTAAGGACACACAAGGTCCGCCATGATGGATTTTCCGCCATTTAGAATTTTGTGAAGAAGACTTAAAACACTACTCTTCTGGTACCGAATGACCGATCTGCACGAAACTTGATATGTGGCATCTATGGACAAAGGTCTCTCAATGCAATATTTTCCAGACTAGTATCTAGAACAACATGGCCTCTATTGACCAATAAACATTAATGTGGGCATGGTCTGGCACATAAATACATAGACACTGAGTGTGCAAAACATTAGGAACACCTTCCTAATATTGAGTTGCACCCCTTTTGCCCTCAGAACAGCCTCAATTCGTCAGGGCATGTATTCTACAAAGTGTCGAAAGCATTCTACAGGGATCCTGGCCCATGTTGACTCCAATGCTTCCCACAGTTGTGTCAAGTTGGCTGGATGTTCTTTAGGTGGAGCCATTCTTGATACACATGGGAAACTGTTGAGTGGGAAAAACCCAGCAGAGTTGCAATTCTTGACACTCTCAAACCGGTACGCCTGGCACCCTTATTTTTGGCACTAAACAGGGAGGGGGGGGGGGGGATTCTACTAAGCTATATGGAATTGTTTTAAGAAGGATCCTTTTCTTATATGATTTTGAATTTTAAGACTAGAATAGTGTTGAATATTTTCCCGGTATTTTACAAATGTTCCATCCCGAGAATAAATCACTTTTATTCTCAGGATGGAATGGTATTTCCCCGCCAAAACCGGAAGTGTCTTTATAAAGCATATAAATAGGCCTGTCTGGATTTGATTAGAGCTTTGATCAAAAATTCAATCTGATGCTACCAGAGCCTGATGAGCCATACATTAAATACATTTCAGTAGCCCAAGCCCAAATTATTGTGTCATTATCCAATACACATATGATATAGGCTGCTGCACATTACACATTTCATAAAAACATAGCCCATAGATGTAGCTAGCTATACAATGCCTTCGGGAAGTATTCAGACCCCTGATTTTTTTCCCCCACATTTTGTTACGTTACAGCCTTATTCTAAAATTGATTAAATAAAAAAAAAATCATCAGCAATCTACACACAATACCGCATAATGGCAAAGTGAACACTGTTTTTCAGAATTTTTGGCAAGTTTATAAAAAATAAAGGCCCTTCGGTATGAGACTCGAAATTGAGCTCAGGTGTATCCTGTTTCCATTGATCATCCTTGAGATGTTTTTACAACTTTATTGGACTCTGTGGTAAACTGTGGTAAATTCAATTGATTGAACATTATTTGGAATGGCACACACCTGTCTATATAAGGTCCCACAGTTGACAGTGCGTGTCAGAGCAAAAACCAAGCCGTGAGGTTGAAGGAATTGTCCGTAGAGCTCCGAAACAAGATTGTGTTTGTTGGGGGTTACGGTAACCGTAACCGGGTTACCGCTTTTCAACCCTATATATACAAATATATACCATTTGTTTTGATGAATGTTGTTATTTGGCCTTACTGCTATTAGCCCATACAAATGCATTGAATAACAAATTCACTACATGGAACAACAGATAGTCACCCCAAAAAATCTAAAGGAAGTTTGTTCTGAAGTGTCTGTCCTATATCTGAGAGATATAAGAAAGATCAGGAAACATTAGTATATATATTTTTTTTTTTACATGTATTTAACGCACTAAGCAGTCTCCAAAGATACAGTACATCCATTCATTTTTTTCAACTGGTACTGGGGGACCTTGGGCATCCTAGAGCAGAACAATAGTTTGTAGGCCAAAACTTTCGGACACTACCTATGATTTTGTGAGAAGACCGATTTTTGGGATGTCTCATGGTCTGACCGCTCTAGCTTTGTCAGCTTTCACCTCAGATGCAGTGGATTGAGACGCTTCCAATGCAATGTATTATGCTAATTAGATTTCCACGGGGCGCGGACATCAACCTTAGACGCTTGATCTGTTTGACTCAGAGTGATGAAATTTGGCCCACATGCTCAGGGATATGAGTCTAGCTAACCCAAGCGATATCTCAGACACCACTGGCCCGATTTTGACTAAACTTGGGTGAATAATTCGGCTTGCCATAGAGATCCGTCATTTACAAAATTACACTAATTGGCCCAATGGGGGTGCTGCATCTTTCGTGGGGGACGACATGTTTACTGTTGCCTTGTTTTTCATTATATCTGAGAAGGGGGGGAAAAGCACTTATGCAAACGTAGCTGGCTCTGGGACACCTGTGAAAGAGCTGATGCCTGTATTCCGGTGCTGGTCTGCTGGTTATTTAGATCTGTCTCAGACTACCCACTTCCCCCTTTGCACCAGCATCTGGAGGCCCAGCTTTTCTTCTTATGCATCATTCTTTGCTATTCAATTTCTCAACTCAAATCCTGTGTTGCTCAGTTGGTAGAGCATGGCGCTTGCAACACCAGGGGTGAGGGTTTGATTCCCAAGGGGGTGGGGGAGTATGAAAATGTATGCACTCACTACTGTAAGTCGCTCTGGATAAGAGTGTATGCTAAATTACTAAAATGTTTTAAAAAATCAGATCAACTACCACTGTCCAATTGAAAGAAGTCCTTATCTTTTTATATAATTTTGTTGCTGTATTGTCACAATTCGTTTTAAAGTTTTATTAAGTTTTCTTGTTTTTCAATCAAGCAACAAAACACATTCCACATTCACAGATGTGACAGACTTAATAAAATAATAATAAAAAAATAATAATAAAAAACTAATAAAAATAGAAAAGAATAAAAAATTTAAGAATAATTATTTAAAAGAAATATATATAAAAACTTGCAGCAGCACAATCAAGGTTCTTACCTATTTCCAGCCATAGCTGAGACGACGAGCAAATAATTCGTTTTTAGTTTTTACCGCACCTTACACAACATGTATCTGCTCGTTTCCCTAATCACCCCATTCACTCTGTCCAATTTGAAATATAGTTGAGTAGTGGAGACCAGAGTCTATCAAACTTGGGCTGTCTCTTGCGGAGGTCATAAGTGAGCTTTTCAAGAGGGAGAAAGTCAACAATCTGGTCAATCCACATTTTAAATGTAGGAGAGGTATTAGAGGCCCACAATAGAAGAATACATTTCTTAGCAAAGTATGTAATAGTCATCAGCAAATTTTCTCTGTCAGGATCAAGAACAAAGTCCTGTTGGGCATTAAGAAGTTAGATACACGGGGTCATATCAAACTGTACATCTAGTATTTTCTGTGCAACTGTAACGGCTGTCGTCGGAAGAAGACCAAGGTGCAGCGGAGTTAGTGTTCATAATTTAATTCAGAAAGAACACTATATAACTACAAAACAAGAAACAACCGACAGCTAAACAGTACTGACAGCTAACACACTGAACAGAAACAATTACCCACAAAACCCCAACGGAAAAACATGCACTTATGTGTGACTCCCAATCAACAGCAACGAACTTCAGCTGTGCCTGATTTGGGAGCCACACACGGCCCAAAACAAAGAAATACAAAAACATAGAAACAGAACATAGAACGCCCACCCAATGTAACACCCTGGCCTAACCAAAATAAAGAACAAAAAACCCCTCTCTATGGCCAGGGCGTTACAGCAACAGTATGTATAGATTGCCAAAATCTGGCAATCTCTCTACAGCTCCAAAATACATGCATATAGGTTCCACTTTCAGAGGTACATATTTTACAGTTAGGAGAAATGTCTGTTTTCATTCTATGGAGTCTCATTGGAGTGTAATAAAATTTGTACAAAAATGTGTAATTAGATTCTTTCATTTTTACATTAGTAGAAGAGCAGTATACCCTGTCGCAAACCTCCCCCCATAACTCATCACTGATAGTCAGACCAAGGTCCTTTTCCCAGATTCTTTTCAAAGGAGTAAAGGAGGAGCCTCCTTTCTCAGAAAGGAGTCTATAGATATAAGATATTTAGCCTTTAATGGATTGTGCTGTGACAAGAAGGGTTTCAACTTCATTCAGCTGAGCTCTAAACCTCCTCTTGGAAGTAAATGAGGAAATGACATGTCTAATTTGAAGATATATTTTTTTTTTTATGGGATCTTGGCACATTGAATTCACTGCAGAGATCTTGAAAGGATTTCAGTGTAGTGGTTTTCTGATGAAACAGGTCTGAAAAGGTCCTGATTCCTAGAGTATGCCAAAAATTAAAGTTGGCATCACTCAGGGCTTTTGGCAAGTCTGGGTTGCCTGCTATAGGCGAGTGAGAACATATTTGGGAGGAAATGCCCAGGTATTCTTACAGTCCCTCCACACTACTAGGGTGCTGTAAATCACAAAGGTTTTGGCTATGTTGCCCACTTCACTAAAGTTATTCATGAATATATTTGAGCTTAGGGGCAATGAACCACAGGATTGGGCTTCTATCTGAATCCACGTTGACTCTTGTCTGTTTGTGATCCATGTTAGCATGTTGCGGATTTGGGCAGACCAGTTGTACAATTGAAGGGAGGAAAGGGCAAGACCACCCTTAGAATCAGGTTTCGATAGAGTGGAGAACTTGATCCTAGGTTTTTTTATTGCCCCATATAAATTTGGTGATGCTTTGGTTAGTTGTTTTAAAAAAAGAAACTGGGAGATGGCATGGGAGCATCTGAAATCAATAGTTCAGTTTAGGGAGGATGTTCATACGGATGACATTAATTCTTCTGACAAGGCTAATTGGGAGGGAGACCCAGGTTTGGAGATCGTACTTGATTCAATCCAGGAGTGGAAGATAATTTTCCTTGAAAAGGCTATTCAGATCTGGTGTTATGAAGATCCCAAGGTATTGAAACCCCTGTGTCTTCCATTGGAATGGACATAGTGTCTCCATAGAGCTGGTGAATGTAAAATTGAGAGGGCAGACAGTGGATTTGTTAAAATGTACCTTATATCCTGAAAACTTGCCATACTGAGCAATTGTGTCTAAAATGGGAGGGATTTCTCAGGGTTGATAAGGATTGCTCCTTATCAACTCTGCCAGAGGCTCTGCCCCCAACAAGTAGAGCAGGGGGGACAGCGGGCACCCTTGTCTTGTGCCCCGTCCCAAAGGGAATCTGTCAGAATCTGTTCAGTCTCTTAGTAGTCACCATGGCATTTGGATGAGAGTATAGGGACTTAATCCATTTAATAAAGTTTGGGCCCATATTGAACTTTTCTAAGACTAAGAACAGAGCTCCACTCCATCCTGTTGAACGCCTTCTCAGCATCCAGTGAAGCCAGCAGGACAGGGGTCTTCTGTGCATTTACTTGATCAATAATATCAAAAAGACGGCGAATGTTGTCAGAATTGTCTCTAATAAATCCAGTTTGGTCCGCTTTTATCATTTTGGGAAGAAGAGTGTTTATTCTTTTGGCGAGCAATTTGGTAATTATTTTGTAGTCGAAATCCAACAAGCTTATGGGCCGGAAGGACGAGCAGGATATAGGGTCCTTATCTTTTTGGAGTAACACTGTAATGCGAGCTGTGTGCATCGAGTCTGGGAGAACTCCATTTTTGCAAAAATCCTCCAGCATTGGCATGAAAATAGGGCTAAGCTGGGGCCAAAAAGCTTTGTAGAACTCTCTGGGGAATCCATCTGGGCCTGGGGACTTATTAGGTGACATGGAGGTAATTGCCTCCAGGATCTCCTCAGGAGTGAAGGGGGAGATGAGATCTTCTCCGCCGGTCTCTGATAGTTTAGGTAGCGAGAATCCCTCTAGGAAGGAGTGGAGTTCTGCCTCCGTATGATTTCTTTCAGAGGTATATAGTTTGCAGTAAAAATCATGAAAAGTTAAATTTAGCTCTTTTGGGTCATATGTGACCCCGTCCTCTGCTGTTCGGATAGCCATGATTGTACGCTCTGACTGCTTTTAAAAAAAATTGGTAAGCAAGAAAATCTACTCGGCCTATTGCTATACTCATGGTATTTCTGTTTAGTAAAGAAAACAATTTTTTTATCTCCCGAGTATATTCCAAATTCAGTTTGGCTATGGCTGCTTTAAGTTGACTCCAGGAGGTGCTGTCTGGGGATTGTTTATGTACTTTTTCACAGCGTTCCAGCTCCCTCAAGATCTAGCCTGTGTGCTTCCATTGCTTTTTTCTTAGAGGAAGCATATGCAATTAGATGACCTCTTAGTGTGACTTTGGCACCGTCCCACATTGTGGCCGGAGAAACAGGAGAATCTTTGTTGTCTTGTGTGTAGTTGTCTATCCATGTAGTTACCAATGTATGGAACGCTTCGTTTGATAACATAGAGGTGTTTAATTTCCAGCTCTTTGACCTCGGAATGTTTTTGCAGAGGTCAAAGCAGAGGTGGACAAAGGCGTGATCTGAATGTGCTATGGGTTCCGATTGTACACGTGGCTGAATTTATTAAACTCTTTGGGATAAAAATGTAATCTATACGGGAGTAGGTGTTATGGACATTAGAGTAGTATGTATAGTCCATAGATGAGCTATTAGTCTCTCTCCAGATATCTATCAGTCCCATCTCTTTAGTAAGAGAGTTCAACATCTTTGCAGATCTAGAATTTGTGGTGGGGACTTGAGAAGATTTGTCTAGGGTTGGGATGAGGGTACAATTAAAATCTACGGCCACCACGCCAAAGGAAACGCAATGCTCATTGAACAGGGTTATCATTTTTGACATGAAAGCAGGAGTATCTGTATATGTTTAAGATAGTAATTGGTTGCCCATACAGTGACCCAGATATCAAAATAAATCTCCCCTCCGGATCAGATATGTTTTTGTCAATTATGAATGGAACATTCTTATGGATAAGTATGGCTGTACCTCTACTGTTTGATTTGAAAGATGAGAAATACACCTGTCCCACCCAAGCTCTGCGGAGTTTGGCATGTTCAGCATCACAGAGGTGTGTCTCTTGTAATAGCGCAATGTCTGCTTTTTCCTTTTTTAGAGCACGTATCTTTTTCCGTTTTATTGCATGACCTAGACCATGGCAGTTCCATGTCAATAGATTTAAGGTACTAGTCATCGTCATCGAACAGTAAACGAACTTTAGTGCAAGTCATCTCTGGGTAAAGGTGGATAATAGTTACAGCTGCGTTCACATAAAAGGAAAATAAATGGTGTACATAAAATAACAATCTCTGAACATCCCAGCCGAGTTGGATCTATTACCCCCCGCTCAGTTTCAATTCTGTGTTCCGAAAAAACAACAAACCGGGAACAGTTAGCAACGCACAACGTCTCCCCAGCAAAGAAATGCCTCATCCTGTCCGCCCCGCATTGAGTAAATGACAACGTAGCCCCCGTCCAGACCACATTAAAAGAGGGAGAAAATAAAATCAATAACCCAGCCTACATTTACCTCCCCCAAGGGACATAGGGAACCACAAGTAATAATGGCACAAAAAAAGGGAAATAAAAGTAGGCTGAAACGTTAGTAGGCCTAGGTTAGGCTATATAGCCTATCCCTCTCAGCTAAAGGAAAATAAATATAGATTAGACGGCTATTATGACATTTAGGGGAGTGGGTGGGTCTTTGGATGTCAGCTATATGTTGTCTTACCTCCTTTGGTAATAACAGTAATCGCATTTAGTCATTGGTCCATTTCTCATTGACCAGGATTGTCTTTCAAAAAACGTTTTGCCTCTTCGGGAGTTTTGAAGTGTCGCAGGGCTCCTTGGTGAAGAATCCTGAGCTCGTTTGGGTATTTGAATCCCCTAAAGATGCCTCGGTCAATGGAGTATTTCTTCACCTTGTCAAACTCTCGCCGCTTTCGACGTATTCCAGCTGACAGGTCCTGGTGTAAAGTGAGTTTGGCGTTTCCTACTGTAATGGTGTTGATTTTCACCGCCTGTAGGACTCGTTCCTTGTCGGTGAATCTCAGGAAGCGTATGGTGATTTGACACGGTGGTTGTCTGGCTGCTGGTGGGGGCCTCAATGCTCGGTGAGCAGGTATGGCAGCTGCATAAATGATGTGTTGGTGAGTGCGAGTGTGTGTGTGTGGGTGTTGGTTTGAGTGTGTGCAAGAGTGTCAATGTAGGCGTAAAAGGCAGATGGATATACAAGTTGTTGTTTTTTTAACCTTTCTTTAACTAGGCAAGTCAGTTAAGAACAAATTCTTATTTACAATGATGGCCAAACCCGGACGACGCTGGGCCAATTGTGCGCCACCCTATGGGACTCCCAATCACGGTCAGATGTGATACAGCCTGGATTCGAACCAGGGACTGTAGTGATGCCTCTTGCACTGAGATGCAGTGCCTTAGACCGCTGCGCCACTCGGGAGCAGTATGGCAGGGCTAAAAAGTGCTGAAAAGTGACTGGTAGCAGGAATATATAAATACTTATGGTAATATACTGTCACGTTGGTATAAAGGGATCGGGAGACAGGCGCAGAAATAGGTAACAGGGGTTTTTATTTACCCAAATTACAGCATGCCATGTCAAGGCACGGGGACAAAGCCCAAACAAACACCTATACAAAACACAGGGTTGAGACCCAAACGAAAGAGCGAGGAGTACCTCGAATAAATACACAATCGACAAGACCATGGTGAACACTTATACAATTACTAATCAAGGAAATGGGGACCAGGTGTGCGTAATGACACAGTTCCGGAGGGATCCCTGACATATACGAATGGTAATATATTCATGTAAACAGGAGTAATAATGACCAGTAGCAGCATAAATGGATAAATACTTATGGTAATGGTAACCAATCATCAATGAACAGCAGCGTAGTGGTAGTAATACATCTTGACACAGAGGCAGGGGAAGGAATGCCAAAAAGTGACTTATTCAAATTCTCCTACAGTCACAAGCAGGTATGACGTTTTGATGTCTATATATGTATTATAGTATTAGAAAGAGCAGATTCTAAATCACATATCCTCGTTAAACAACTCTTAAAAATTACCCCTTGGGCTCGATTTCAAAATATAAAATTTTGGCTGATTTACTGCGATTCCATGGCAACACTCAAACCACAGTAATATATTTAAACTCAAAATATGCCATTCTGTTCTTTTGAAATGCATTTTCTTAAATTCATAATGTTCCTTAAAGCCCCCATGCAGTCTTTTTAATGTTCTTTTTTAATTAATGTCAATTAAATCACTATCTGTGTTAAAATACCCATACTAACATACTGTATATGTACTTAATGAGTATATACTACATACTATTAGTTCATTTTAGTATACTGTAAACAAACGGTATCGTTTCAGTTGAGGACTAGTGCTTCTCCTGTCTACCGGAAGTTGGTGCTGTTGCTAGGCAACCTCTTGCTAGCTTGTTAGCATAACAAATGACTAGCTAGACATTTTACGTTTTTGGGTGTGTTCGTAAATTCAATCTGGAGTGCCAGAGTGCACTCTGGGCGTTTGTAAATCCAGAGCGTTGTCAGATTGTCTGTTCGTAAATTCAGAGCGCACAGTGGACATTCTGGCCAAGGAGTAGGGTTGATCCGAGCGTTCAACTCCAATGGCAGTCAAGCACCCAAGCTAACGTTGGCTAGCTACTTCCAGACATGAGAGAACACCTCACTCTGACCTCACTACTTGCCCTAGCAGAGCTGGTTAGGCTGTTTTTATGTTATCCAGAGTGTTGGTGACTCGTTCCCTCGAGGCCAGGCTTTTGTAGTGTTAAGGCTTCCTCTCCCTTGGCTCCTAACAGAAACTGGAGGAGGCAGTGGCCACAGCGACTCTGGAGGAGCAGAGGAGAAAACAGACCCAGACTGACCTGCAGGACCGCTACAGAACGGACCTGGAGAGAGAGAAAATGGTAACCAACCACAAAGCTACACTCTAGCTCTGTTCCAGGAAGTGCATACTCAGAATCACTGTAACAACGTATTGCTCAGCAAGACTTATCTCATGACTTTGAATCATTGCGTTTGATGAATAACAAAGTATTATTACTATTAGTATTACTATTACTCACAGTATGAGTAACAGTATTATTTATGGAGTTATCTGGGAAAATCTACACTAAACAGAATTGATTGTCATATGCACACCACATGCTACTTTGTACTGTGGTGGTGTGTGTGCAGATTATCATATCAAACTGTGTGTCCATTGTCCCCTGTCAGGTTCGTCAGCAGATGGAGGAGCAGGTGGCCCAGAAGTCCAGTGAGTTGGAGCAGTACCTGCAACGTGTCAGGGAGCTGGAGGACATGTACCACCGCCTGGAGGATGCACTAGAGGACGAGAGACAGGCCAGGCAGGATGAGGAGACCATGCGCAAACTACAGACCAGGTTAGACGCAACACATACTTGACACACACTTGACACACTCATAGCCTTACACTGAGGGTACAAAACATTAGGAACACCTTTCTAATATTGAGTTGCTTCCCCTTTTGCCCTCATTTATCTAATTAACTAACTATGTTTAATTGTTATACAATTAAATTAATAATGTAACAATTAACTCATTAGGATCTGGGACACCACGAGAGCGGTTCTTTAATCTGTTAGGGCTAGGGGGCAGTATTGACACAGCCGGATAAAAAATGTACCCGATTTAATCTGGTTACTACTCCTGCCCAGTAACTAGAATATGCATATAATTATTGGCTTTGGATAGAAAACACCCTAAAGTTTCTAAAACTGTTTGAATGGTGTCTGTGAGTATAACAGAACTCATATGGCAGGCCAAAACCTGAGAAGATTCCATGCAGGAAGTGGCCTGTCTGACAAATTGTGTTTAATCTTGGCTCTTTTTTATTGAAGACTGAGGATCTTTGCAATAACGTAACACTTCCTACGGCTCCCATAGGCTCTCAGAGCCCGGGAAAAAGCTGAACGATATCAAGGCAGGCTCTGGCTGAAACACATTATCGCTTTTGGCAAGTGGCCGAACAGAGTACTATGGGCTTAGGCGCGTGCTTTATTTTCTTTCGTCTGTTTACCTAAACGCAGATTCCCGGTCGGAATATTATCGCTTTTTTATGAGAAAAATAGCATAAAAATTGATTTTAAACAGCGGTTGACATGCTTCGAAGTACGGTAATTGAATATTTCGAATTTTTTTGTCACGAATTGCGCCATGCTCGTCACCCTTATTTACCCTTTCGGATAGTGTCTTGAACGCACGAACAAAACGCCGCTGTTTGGATATAACTATGGATTATTTTGAACCAAACCAACATTTGTTATTGAAGTAGAAGTCCTGGGAGTGCATTCTGACGAAGACAGCAAAGGTAATAACATTTTTCTTATAGTAAATCTGACTTTGATGAGTGCAAAACTTGCTGGGTGTCTAAATAGCTAGCCCTGTGATGCCGGGCTATCTACTGAGAATATTGCAAAATGTGCTTTCACCGAAAAGCTATTTTAAAATCGGACATATCGAGTGCATAGAGGAGTTCTGTATCTATAATTCTTAAAATAATTGTTATGCTTTTTGTGAACGTTTATCGTGAGTAATTTAGTAAATTCACCGGCAGTGTTCGGTGGGAATGCTAGTCACATGCTAATGTAAAAAGCTGGTTTTTGATATAAATATGAACTTGATTGAACAAAACATGCATGTATTGTATAACATAATGTCCTAGGGTTGTCATCTGATGAAGATCATCAAAGGTTAGTGCTACATTTAGCTGTGGTTTGGGTTTATGTGACATTATATGCTAGCTTGAAAAATGAGTGTCTGATTATTTCTGGCTGGGTACTCTGCTGACATAATCTAATGTTTTGCTTTCGTTGTAAAGCCTTTTTGAAATCGGACAGTGTGGTTAGATTAACGAGAGTCTTGTCTTTAAAATGGTGTAAAATAGTCATATGTTTGAAAAATTGAAGTTTTTGCATTTTTGAGGAATTTGAATAACGCGCCACGGGATTACACTGGCTGTTGAGTAGGTGGGACGCAAGCATCCCACCTAGCCCATAGAGGTTAAAGAGTTACCATCTCCCGAATTAAACTCTAAAAGGTATTTACCTATCACATCTATAAACAGTCAACTTATTAATCATAACCTCGTATCATATCATCATTCTGAACCTCCTTGCATCTGCAAAAACCTAAGCCTTAATTATGATTCAGTACTACACAAATTGGTTGAATTATTTAATTACTAGCTAATTAAATGGGAACAGGATAAACACACACACACTGCACCAGTTATTGACTGGAGACGTAATACTCTGAAACAGGTCTCTAGCGGAATGACAACAACATGGATGCTTGTTAAAGAAGAGATGGAGAGAGAGGGACAGAGACACTTAACATTGCCACATTCAGAAACTACTGTCACTTACAATAACCATATACTTTGCACAAGAACCGCTGCCCGCTTTCAACAAGACATCATGAATGTATTTACATGAAATGCCTGGGTTCGCCTGGGATCTCTCGGTGAACGGGGCAGCCTTGGAAAGGGTGTTGGGGCAGCCTTGGAAAGGGTGTTGGGCCTTTTCGCGGCACGCTTGTAAGGCTCTGATTGTCCGAAATGGTTTCAACAACTCTTCTACTGTTGTCCTTCTTCATAGTTGTCCGGTATCTGGTGACTTGTCGTGTAGTCCTAAACAGAACTACAGAGTTGATTTTCCTTCCATTCACTCTTGAAGATAGGCTAGCCAGCCGTATCAATGGTTTCCCAGTGGGGTGATGAAAGTAGCGTAATACGATGGTTTGAGCAGAGTAATAGGATGGTCATACTTAAATTCGCTTTCGAAGATACTTTACTTAGGACAGCTAATCAGCCGTACCAGTGATTGTCCTGGAGGTGAGTTTATCATCTCCACCTCCTGTTGAGATTCAAAGTTCAAACCATTTTAAACATGTAGTAGCCGCTTCACGCCTTTTCTGGTTCAATGTGTTTTTTTCTTAACCCATCATTTATACCTTTTGCCCGAAACGTCTGGTTCCGGCTGGCTGGCACGCACCCTGACCTCACTCTGGGGCGGTGATTACTCACTGTGCAAAGTTTTGGAAAACAATTATCTCTTATAACTTTTCAAATCACATCCCTCTCTATTCAAAAACACTTTAATCATTTTCCATATTACATGCACAACCTATAGTATGGAAACTTTATCCATGTAGTGTGTACTTTACTTTCCAAGTTACAGTATTTCCTTCATAACATTTTTAATGACATCACAAAATAACAAACAACATGACATTAGTGTTCTATAGATCGCCTCTGACAATTCCCCACGTTCTGCATTAGAAATATTGTTCCATTATTCACTTTTTAACGTGTTAGAGTTTCAGCGGGAAAAGGTCTGTTGAGACAAAGCACATTCCTTTGGTGAATTTGGAGAGTGCAAGCCTGGATCTTCTCCCTTGATTTACAATAGGACGTGAGTGTCAATCACCACTAGTTCTTTCCTCCCCCCTCTACGGGTGAAATGGGGTCTGATTGAAGTTATTCATTGCAAACCTGATCTGACCTATTTGGATTATTGTGGTCAGTCATGACATAGAGATCCTAGCTTTCACCTGGATTCACCTGGTCAGTCTATGTCATGGAAAGAGCAGGTGTTCCTGATGTTTTGTACACTCAGTGTATGTGCACTGGTTAAAGATAGTACACTATATAGGGAAACGGGTGCCATGTGGTACACAACTTCACACACAGATGGAGTGTACATTATCGCGCAAAAACAGTTGTGTATCAGAAGCCTGTGTATAGATGTTAACATTCTCAGGCATCTGCACCCAACATTTCTTTGAGTGTCTGTCTGTGATTGGTTCATGTGGTGTGTCTGTTTCTGCATGTACCCAGGCTTCTGGAGGAGGAGTCAGCCAAGCGAGCAGAGCTGGAGCAGATCCACCTGCAGCAGCAGAGGGCCATCTCCCAGACCCAGGCTGAAAAGCAGGAGCTGGAGAGCGACCGGCTGGCCAAGGAGATGGCCCTGCAGGCAGCCATGCTGCAGCTGGAGAGTCTTGAGAGAGAGAGGCACGGAGCGCTGGAGCAGTACGAGGTCAGAGAACAACACCCTGTCTGTGTTTCAATATGGCTTTTAGTAGGGAACATGTCCCCTATTAACACTTCACTTAAAGTAAGGTGTTGCTGGGCCATTTCATAAACAAGATAAAAACAAATTTGTCAGGAAGTACTTCCTTTAGATCTATATGTCTGTGAGCAACTACTGGTCTTTATTCAGATGAATATAGTGTTGAGTCAGTGGAAGGCTGCCTGACGTTTGAACCAGAAACAGTCCCTGGCCCCAAACTTGGCTTCTTCTCGAATTACTCCTCTGTCAACTGTTGACGCAACACAAAACCATCATACAGGTCTCTCCTTGCACTCTGCTGCCATCTAGTGGCAATATCACTGAGAACGGTCTCTACTTCAAGAACAACAGCATAACTTATTTATTACTTAAAGGGACTTGTACTTGCATCATTGAGATATATGGATAAACTATGTGTGTGTGTTTGTGTTACAGGAGGTGAGAATGAAACTGGAGCAGGCAGCTAATAAGACCAAGAGCTGGAAGGACATGGTGGCCAAGCATGAGGGACTGGTCCGTCTCATCCAGCCAGGTAAGTAAGAATGAGAGAGGCCAACATCACCATAGTAGAATGTCCTCCACTGCATATTCATATACTGTTCTGTTCTCCTCTCCATACTCATATTACAATGCTATTGATGACTTTGTTCTATTGATCTATTGTTTCAATACAGTCTGTGATGTTTTCTTTCTCCTTCTGTCTGTGCAGGTGATAAAGGACCACAGAGGATGACTAACTGGGGCCCAGCAGCCTTCACAGACACTGAGCTGGATCTGAGGAAGAAGTCCTGGCAGGAGAGGAAGAACCACAACCAGTCAGCCCAGTAGACTAGAGATGGTGCTTCTTACCTGATGGTCCAGACATCTTACTGTGATCGTGTAGCATCAGGATACTGTTGTCTTTAGTTGTTGAGAATTAACTAATGTGTACGGTTGCAAAATTCCTGAAACTTTCCAAAAATGTCCAGGATTTCCAAAAATCCTTATTGCTGGATTCTCGATTTCCAGCTTATTTTCTCCTAATTCTGGGAATCTTCTAACTGGGATATCTGGAATTTTGAAACCCTACTAATGTGCCAATGCTTTGACATTCCAAGTGTTTTGCCATTCTGTGGTCTGATAAGTCTTTAACCAGGAAAAAGAGCTGAAAATATTCAGTGAATAATATGTAAAACTTTTTTTTTTAAATGGAGTGTCATGCGAAAGTAATAAGATTAAAGTAATAAGATAAAAGTAATAAGATGTTTTATATTTAAAATGCGAACGCATAAGTAGCGCATCTTATAAAATATATTTAAAGACATTTCTTTATACTGTTTCTGTCTGTTTTAATGGATGAGGGATGTGAGAATTATGTGTTAGAATAGGCGAGTAGTGAACGGGTAGGTTAGATATACTATATCCACCCCCAAAAATGGCATGTATATATTGCTCTGGGTTGCATATGCTCAGCCTTGATTTATATATTTGATACATTTCATTCAATTTTTTTTTTTTTTCAATCTATCCATTTAAAATGTAATTTCCTGGTTTGCATGTGGGAACTGTGGAACCTTGAGTAATATTCCTATGAAATACTTGGCCGATGTCCTCTTGTGGTTTCATGAGTAAAAGTATCTGTTTACGGCTCTGCCGTAACTCACAGTAATGTTATACTGTGGTGGGCTGGGAGTTATTGTAGATACCTTTAACTGCTTGAGTCCATAGCTATAGTTCCCCTTGTGTTGTTGTAGTCAGGTGAAGTTAAATTTAACCAAAAATAGGCGAGTGTGAGCTGAGCTCTGTGCTTGTGTGTAATAATGAATATTGGTGCAGTGAGAACTCATGAGATCTGACTGCAGCGATGGAACTGCTGGGCTCTAGTGTTTCTCTGCGGACTCTGAGCTGGGTTCTATTCTCTCTGGGGGAACCAGGACCCTGGCCTGGGTTCCATTCTCTCTCTTGGGGCCCTAGGTCCTGCTTAACTCCACTCTCGCTCTGCACCACATCTCAGCCAAGCACTGCAGATTGCTGTAATGGATGTTCTGCAGGGCTTCAAAGAGCTGGCCGGGCCATCTGTCTGTCTGAATCTGTCCTGGCAGGCTGATGTCCGTCCATCTCTCTCCCTGCTCTCTCTCTCTCTTTCTCTTTCTCTTTCTCTTTCTGAGCCAGCCTGACCAAACCACCCCAACCATGTGAGACTGAGAGTGACATCCCCCCTCATTCATAAACCTGTGGTTTTCATTACAGTAACGCCCTACTTTGTGTCATGTTGAAACAAATACAATCTTATTTTCTTTTTTTGGGAGGCCAAATCCTGCTTTTGATTTGCTAAGTCGTGTGTGTGTGCGAGTATGTTCTCTTCACATCTGGAGCTCACTACTGTAGGTCTAGGTCTTTTAGACCTTGTAGAAGAACAGTCAGTCGTGACTAAGTCTGTGCAGACTGCTACCAGCCCTTTTCCTTTATGAGAGCTCGGACAAACAATTATGATGATTAATAAATGCTACAGCACGGACAGACCCGCTTTCACACCCCCTCACACCCGGACCAGCGCTCTCGTCCACCCTGCTCGGGTTGCACAGTGCGCTGACTTCACAGAGCAGTCCGGTCAGAGGGCTCGGCCTGGGAGGCTGCAGATCAAAGCCATGTCGATAGGAGGAGACAGGAGACAGGAGGTCCCGTGTGGCTCAGTTGGTAGAGCATGGTGTTTGCAATGCCAGGGTTGTGGGTTCAATTCCCAGGGGGGACCAGTACGGGGGGGGGGGAAATAATGAAATGTATGCATTCACTACTGTAAGTCGCTCTGGATAAGAGCGTCTGCTAAATGACTAAAATGTAAATGTAAGGAGACCTGGCTGCTTGGAGTGTGGAACCACAGGCCTGTCTGTCGGGATGGAGAAACACGCCAAGTAAACATCACAACAATCCCATCACACTGTCACAACAGCCATGCTGCAGCATGATACACATAGTAAATCATTTTCATAAAACATGATTTCTCCCTTTAGGAGTATTTTTCTCTTCAGGAAAGACTCAAGGATTAAACATCTTAGTATAGTATAACTAAGCCCTTTGAATAACAGAAATACAAGTAAGCATAGCTGAAGCAACACAATCCATCAAAGACTCCCAGACAGAATTGTTCCAGACCAACCCAGTTCAGAGTGCCTCTCTCCATGTAAACAAAGAGCTGGGTAGGCTTAAATAAAAACACATGAGACATATGTGATTCTATTGTAGTTTTCTCTCTTGTTGCTCCAGTAATTGGGCATTCCAGCCTTTTTTCTGTGCTGAATATATATTTTTCCGTTCAACTGTTTTATTTAATCGTGGAGAAATCTGCTGTTTTGCAGGGATGTGAAGTGACTTCCATCCTCACTGACAGACCTAAGACTCTGAGACATGAGAACACCAGGCTCCACACCTCACCTACAGTCTACCAGTAGAAGGTTGGTTGAGGTTTGAAAATAACCAGTTTGACTCATACTGAATTTACATTGTAGACATTTAGCAGACGCTCTTATCCAAAGCCACGTACAGTTAGGCATTACTCTCTGTCAAATGAAATACATGTTTTGCCTTTGACGAGGAGAATTATATGAGTTGAGAATGAGGCTTTTGAGAACTGTTAAAGGAGTAATTTTAAAAGGAATGACTTCAAATCCTGGAAGGTTGTTTCTTGGTGTCCTGGATTGTCCTGAGTAACACTGTCAATAAGGGTGTCTGCCAACTCTTAAGCCACAACCCTCAACACTGAGCATTCTATCCACCACTTCCTGTTTACCAGCTCTGACAAATGGCCCAGTGCCACCCCCCCTCCCTCTCTTCTACTTCCCTTTCTCTCCTCCTCTTCTTTTTTCCTCTCCTCCTCCCCAATAACTTAGTCTCTCTCCTCTGCCACCCATTGTCCTCCTCCTTCTCCTCCCCTCTCACACCGCCTCCTCATCCCCCCTTCCCTCTTTCCCTTCTCTCTCTCCTCCACCACAAGAAGTTCATTAGTCTCTCTATCTCCAGTTCTCTCCTCCCTCTCCATTTTCCTCAATGAAAGAACCACAAATAAGGTGGTTGAGGGTTTTCAATCTGCATCTTGCCCTGAGACAATTACCCCTGTGTGAAAAGTCACTAATTGACTCAGATCATTCTTGTGACATAACAGGAAGGGGAGTGAAGACCGGTGATGAGCAGGTACACGAGGTGTGGGAACGGTTGAATTAAACTGTTAATTACATTTATGCTGCATCAACTTTAAAGGAAACTGTTTGTAAAGAGTGTGACTTACATACATGAGGCCACCCATATGGGCTAGCCAGGGCCAGCCCTAGACTTTTGGGGGCCTTAAGCAAGATTTGGTTTGCTCCCCCTCCCCCCCACCCCACACACCTTGCAGGCAACACATTTTGGTGGCGGAGAGAAATTTGCAGTTTAAAGTACATTTCCTGCAACTCCTCACATTTTTCCATGGGGTGTAGAGAAAATGTTGCTGTTTTAAAGCACATTTTCTACACATTTTGTCACGACTTATGCCATGTTCATATAATATCTGAGTGAAAGTCAGTAATACAATCAATTGGGGCTCCCTGGAAGTCAGGACTGTGTCTCTCAGATGGCTGGGGGGGATTCCGTCCGGAAGTTGAAGAATTTTGTCTTTTTCAAACACCGAAACTGTCACACCCTGATCTGTTTCACCTGTCTTGTGCATATCTCCACCCCCTCCAGGTGTCGCCCATTTTCCCCATTATCACCTGTGCATTTATACCTGTGTTTTCTGTTTGTCTGTTGCCAGTTCGTCTTGTCTCATCAAGCCTACCAATGTGTTTCTCCCTATACCTTGGTTTTGTAGTTTTGACTGCTCTTCCTGCCCTGAGCCTGCCTGCCCTGAGCCTGCCTGCACCTTTCTGACTCTGCCCTGGATTACTGATCTCTGCCTGCTTTTCAAGCCTACCAGCGTGTTTCTCCCTAGCCCCTGTTTTTGTAGTTTTGACCACTTTGCCTGCCCTGAGCCTGCCTGCCGTTTTGTACCTTTCTGACTCTGCCCTGGATTACCGATCTCTGCCTGCTCTTGACCTGTTGTCTGCCTGCCCCCTGTTTTGTTAAACATCTGTGATTCGAACTGTCTGCATCTGGGTCTTATCCTGAGTTCTGATTGAAACAGCTTTTTCCTGCAATCTAGAGCCATAATCATTACGCTTAATTATATGTAAATATATATATTTTCTGCAAATCTAAACATCTTGAGCTTGTGTTCTCCTGACTGGTGGTTGATTTTTTAAAAACTAAATATGCTTCTCGGCATTGCTGCTAAAATCTAGGTAAAAGATTGAAAAGGAGTCTTGTTCAGTAAATGTAGTAATTGCTTGCTTTTCGAAAGTCTACCAACCTTGCAAGCAGGCTTGTCAGCTAAGATAGTTAGACATTAAACAAGCTAGCTACTCTAACTTGATTGAAATCCTGAAATCGCTTCTTGGTCCAGGTAGCTGAGGTTGGGAGCCTATCTGGGATAGCTAAAGCAAACTTAATAAAATTGCTGGCTAGCTAGTAGTATTACAGAGAAACAACAAATTAAACTTTTTTTTTAACAGGACAAGTATGAGGGCACATGTGCTCACTATGGGCATGATGCCTCTGCTGGTTCTCATCACTCTTCATCAGTGTCATCACCCTGCCTTCTGGCTGATAAGAGCCAGACCAGGTTATGTGCTTCTGCTGTGGTTCTCCTCTCCCAGCATGTTGCTGTGTCCTACACATGTACCAGATGTAGTATCACTAGCTGGTTAGCCAAGTGTACAAGTACTGTTGCCCTTGCTAAACCAAGACCATAGTTACCACACACAGGAATGATTGTATCCCATAACGACCATTATAGACACTCAGTTCTGTGTGTCTCTGGCACTGACTCCTTTTGCAAGCACTCCAAAGCCTCTCTTCTGAGAAAAGCCTCTCTTCAACTCTCCCAGTGCGTCACTTCAGCTTTGTTCCCATGCCAGACAAAATAAATAAATGAGACCAAACACAGAGAGTAAACATATGAGAGTCATATTATGTGACAGTGATGTCGTTAGGGGGCAGAGATCCAGCCCAGAATGTGATGCACAGCCAGCCAGCAGAGGCTGGTTTAACAGGAAGAGAGCAATGACCATAGGAGGAGAGGGGAAGAGAGATTGTGAGCCTTGACGCTGGGGAGCTGCCATCAGAGCTTGTTCTGGTGTCCTAAGGGACACAGCTCATATCAAACCCTTGTCCCCTATCTCCTCCACACTCAGGGTGGTGTTCACTGTGTCTGGGACCTGCTCTGGGACCAGACCACACAGACTAGAGATTTCCACATGCACTGCCTGGAGGAGAGCAGAATACCACCCAGCCGGCTGTCATAAGGGAAACTAAACATGGTTGTTTATGTGAGCCCAAGCTGCAGTACATTCTAACTCCAACTCCACATGTGGGAATGACATCTCTGACAGAGCCATGCCAGATCTTTTGTTTGTCTTCTCCCTGATCCTCGTTCCTGATTTTCGCAAACATGTCATTTCAGACCAGAGGGTATTTGTTCTTAACCTGGATCTTTCAAAGCGGTACTGTAATCAGTCATACACTGGAGTGGACTGTGATCAGTCATACACTGGAGTGGACTGTGATCAGTCATACACTGGAGTGGACTGTGATCAGTCATACACTGGAGTGGACTGTGATCAGTCATACACTGGAGTGGACTGTGATCAGTCATACACTGGAGTGGACTGTGATCAGTCATACACTGGAGTGGACTGTAATCAGTCATACACTGGAGTGGACTGTGATCAGTCATACACTGGAGTGGACTGTGATCAGTCATACACTGGAGTGGACTGTGATCAGTCATACACTGGAGTGGACTGTGATCAGTCATACACTGGAGTGGACTGTGATCAGTCATACACTGGAGTGGACTGTGATCATTCCTACACTGGAGTGGACTGTGAGCAGTCATACACTGGAGTGGACTGTGATCAGTCATACACTGGAGTGGACTGTGATCAGTCATACACTGGAGTGGAGAAAGACGAACCTGTCATGTCTCAGGTAATGTCCTTCTACATCAACAGTTCTCACTGCTGAGACTTGAATGCTTCAGCACGCCCTACAACTCAACCACACACACAGAACCCACAGTCATTGAGAAAACCATATTGTGGAATCCCAAGTAATTTGGTCCCATGCTAACGTGGTTTAATGCTTAAAGTGCAGGACTATTAGCCAGATAGTTCAAAACTAACGACAACCCCCATTGTGATATAGCTTCTTAAACACTACCACTGCTTCCACAATCAAGACCTACTCAAATTCCAAATGGGTATTTTACAAGAATGAAATAGTAAAACCAAACATTTACACAGAGGGATTTTAGGCCTCCTTTCTGAGGGGGTTTCGCTCACTGTCACCATCTGCTTCTGCTTACCAGTACATTTACAGTTTAAAACAAACGCTTCTCACCCATTACAAGATTACCTCCTCGTCCTATATAATACGTCTGCTGTTAAAGACTGTAGGATTTATTTGTAGCCTGCGGTCCAATTTGTTTGGTATCACTGAGCACATAACTAAGTCAAGGCCTCTACGCCCCTTTCAGACCTTCAACACATGACCTGTAGGCCACTGAGGCCCATAGTAGCTACATAAATGAACTTTATTGACCACAGATTTCTCTGGTTCAACAACGTTAGGAGCACAGAGGGTATATCTAATAGGCTGAGCTGGTATCGCAGAGGGAAAGGTAGCTGCAGGGCTTGTTTGATTAAGGTATTTTGATCATGTCAACATTGATCACAGAGCTAGAGTGGTTGATTGTCTTTATATGTGCTTCCTGTTGCAACAAGAGAGAAAGAGAGAGGGGGGAGCTGAGATTGTATGATATATCTGATTAGGCTATGGTCATGTGGAGAAGGACGCTCCCTGCTCCTCTCCTTCATTGAATTAAAGCGGAACGAGCAGGACTTGGCTTCAGGCCAGCCGCTAAACTGCCTCTGTCTCAGGGAGAGAAATTGCACCACAGACACTTCCATTCCCTCTGGGACTATGTCACCTCCAAACTGAGTTAGGATGCTGAACTATTTGCTTTAATGCAAATGACATGATGAATTCTCTCCTTCTCTGTCATAGTGTGTGTTCCACTACTTCAAGTCCTGCTCCGCCACCACCACCACCCCTGTGACTATGGGAATGTTTGTCCCAGCTCAGCTGCAGTAGGTACAGCACATCACACTGAGGTCTGATTAATTGACAAGAGGTTCACATGATCTTTTCAGAGGTACTTAATTCACAGCTCCACCAGGGACATAGGCCAGAAGTAGTTTGAAGGGAAGGGGGGGGGTTCAGTATTGCCTCCCTGCCTTTTGTCTGCTCTCGCATTGCTCTTTAAACTCAGGGAAATAATTTTTCAGATCTGGTTTAAATTACTTGCTGTTGTTTTCTGTCTTATCTATAGTGTCTGAGCAATGTGTCCCATCATACTGCACGTCTCAATATCCACATGACCATACTACTTAGAAGGAATGCCCAATACATTCTAAGTGGTTTGCTAGTGTGGACATAAGAACGTAGTTTACTCCATCCCCATACTCCTGGTTTAGTGCTCCACAGCCGTTCTCTTTAGTATCCAGTGAGTTACTGTAAGTGTGTGAAGTCAGTGGCTGGTCCATCTCCAATTCTGAGGCTCTCTTTCCCACTCTGAGGTAGGAACCAGAGGAGAAGTAGAGAACAGTACTCCTGGTCCGTCCCTGGGGGTCACGGCAGTGTCGAGAGGCATTCCAGACATAGCCGCCTCACTGCTCGATTAAACCCCACTGATCACTGCACACACACAAAGTGAGACCTCAGCACCAATCAGCCAACCGGCCGGGCAGTCAGCCAGGTCACAGTGCTACTGTACTGTAGGTTCAGCACCAGTCCCTCTCCCAGTCTCCCTCTCAAGTCTCCCTACTCTTCTCTGAGTCGCTTGTTTTAATCACCTCATTCAATTTGATGTGCAGTCCACTCCCAGCTCTTAACCACTTCCAGTCTATTACAGTATGTGTATTCTCTACATCCTGCTGCCTGGGCCTGAGTGTAGGATCGACCATGATCCACACCAGCAGATGGCCAGGCAGGGTGCTTGGGTTCCAGATGAGGTCTTAATCGTGTCAAAGCTCTTCCACCGCCTGCTGGGAGGCTCGGCTCTGTTCTATTCTGTCTCTGGGCTGGCTGCTGGCTGCTGGCTGCACCTGTGGGAGCAGGGGAACTGTCCTCTCCAGCCTCCTCAAAAGTTGAAAGCCTCCAACATCTAATAAATCAGAGGAACATGGAGGTACATGGCGCGCACACACAAACACACACACACACACACACAAACACACAGAGGGAGAGAGCTGGTGTAGCCCCAGTCGTACCAAAGTGGTGGTATGGTGTGGGTAATCTAAGTGAACCATTAGACCCTCTCTCTTTTATTATAGCCTGGATATTTCTGGATGATAACCACATCCAGATCACAGTGTACCCAAAACCGTAACAGGGACCAACAGCAGAGTGACTTAGTGTCATCCCTCTTCTAGTACGCCAAGAACAACATGCATTTCATCACATGAACAGGTTTTTGGCTGCATGGAAATGAGCTTAGGACTCCTATCAAACTCCATACACGTGCAGAGGAGACGTGTCAATAAATCACTGTTAGGAGCAAAGGCCTGGAGACACAGCTGGGAGTCATGGGGCTGAAAAACAGCACGACGAGGGAGGAAAAGTCTGTAAATCGGTAAATTGTACTAAAGAAATCAGTTCCACTGGCAGCAGGATCAACCCTCTGGACATTATTAGAAACAGAAAATCAACACGATTAGGAATCAGAGTTTTTGCAGTTAGAATTTCATTAAACAACTGGAGTTGATGCCTCTGTTCTTTTACAAGTCCTTGCCTTTTCCCAGTGCTGTAAAGCAGGGTTTCCCAAACTCAGTCTGGGGCCACCCCATGGTGCACGTTTTGGTTTTTGCCCTAGTATTACACAGCTGATTCAAATAATCAAAGCTTGAGGATGAGTTGGTTATTTGAATCAGCTGTGTAGTGCTATGACAAAAAAAGTAAATGTGCACCGAAGGGGTCCCTTACGACTGAGTTTGGAAAACCCTGCTGTAAAGGACGCATGTGAAATAAAGAACGTATGGTCCCTCAACCTCAGGTCATGCATAAATGTAACAATGAGGCCCAATAAAGGACAATGTAAAAATCAGAGTCAGCTCAGTTTGAGAGGTTGGGACATTCTTACTGCTTCTGTACAGTGCAGACAGACAGTCTTATAAAATACACATTTCTCTGAAAACAAAAGAAAAACGTTTGTCCGAAGTTTGACCAGTTATTATTATTTTTTTTGCCAACGCCTACAACTAATCGGCCATTAGTTTACATAAGGAACTCTTAATATGTGAGAAAAGCATGTTTCCATGATTGATTTATTTTTAACATCCAGATGTGATAAATCACCTCTGATATTGTGTCGGATCTGTCAGGCGTTTACTGCTGTAATGGAGGCATGAGAAAACTATCTTCCAAGGTTTCTAAGGTGACACAGACACAACACAAATAGATAAACAGACTGCTATGTGTTACTGCAATCAATACAAGACAAAGGAGGGGGCCAGCCTCCAGCCCAGGCCCTGCTTGCTTCACACATCTCAACTTCTGTATTTCATCCCATGACAATTCTGGATGGAGCTGTTGCTACAGCTGTGTATAAATGGCAGAAACAAGTATACATCAAATATATGAGTGAAATAGCTGTCTAAAGTGAATGTGGAAAGAGGTTTCCTTTTTTTCCATGCCCATCTCAATAATATGATGTATTTCCCCACTTGATCCAGAGAGGGTGTTTGTCAGTGTTCTTTTTCTGGTGATGTGGAACTATGGACTAGAGGACCAGGGAAGACATACATTCCTTACAACAGTCAGAGAACCATTACTAAAGAAACAGAGGGTCTAGCTGGGAGTGCGAGGAGCAGGCACAGGACGTACCGGACTGGGGAGCCGCACTGGAAGCCTGATGCGTGGGGCCGGCACAGGTTGCACCGGACTGGTGACATGCACTTCAGGGCGAGTGCGAGGAGCTGGCACAAGACGTACCAGACTGGGGAGGCGCACTGGAGGCCTGATGCGTGGGTCCGGCACAGGTTGCACCGGATTGGTGACCAGATCCTCTGGTCGGATGTTGAGCAGAACACACTTGCACAACATCTCTCTCATCTCTCCCCATGTGGTCCCTGGCTCTTCCTTCTGCTCAGCCTCCAGCTCCATGTGCCTCCCCCCAAAAATTATTGGTGTTTCTGTGGCTGTGGTCTGACGACACGCTCCTCCAGAGTTTGCCATTCGGGCTCTGGCACTCTCCTCGGCTCGACCGGCCACCCCTTGTGCCCCCCCCAAAAAATTATTGGGGTTGTCCTTGGGCTTTCTGTGGCCGTGAATCCCGGCGTCGTCACCTTCCTCCATCATTACCTTCCGTCTGCCACCAAGGAAGGGTCTCGCATCCACCCATCACTTCTTCCCATGTCCAAAACTCCTTCACCTGGTGAACACGCTGCTTGGTCCTGGTTTGGTGGGATATTCTGTCACGGTTGTCGTAAGAACGGGACCAAGGTGCAGCGTGTGTAGAGTTCCACATCTTTATTCCAAAGTGAAACTTCAAGCAAAAACAAATAAATCAAGTAAACAAACAACTAAACGTGACTACGTGGTGCACAGGCACAAACACAAAACAATATCCCACAAACACAGGTGGGAAAAATAGCTACTTAAATATGATCCCCAATTAGAGACAACGATTACCTCTAATTGGGAATCATACAAAACACCAACATAGAAAATATAAACTAGAACACAACATAGAAATATTAAACTAGACTACCCCCTAGTCACACCCTGACCTACTACACCATAGAGAAACAAGGGCTCTCTATGGTCAGTGTGTGACAACAGTACATTTCAGGACTAGAAAATATGACAGTAACTAAAAACACTGCTGTGTGCAGTATGTGGCCCCAGCCTGCAATGGAAAACACATTTATACTGGTTTCAATATATGCAGATAGGCAAACACCAAATAAAACCCAAAACCAAAGTAAACCAAGAGAGGAGCTCGTTTCCGTGGGAACATGAGTAAGCATGGGCTCTGTGGTCATTATAATGAACTAGAAACTGGAGTTTCTACCATCACTTTCTCTGCGGTTCTTTAATAATGCTTTTATATATTTTATACATTTATTTGATTCTAGTGGGAACGTAACAAAAGGAGACTAGGGAAACAGTTTCATTCAGTGCGTTAGGCAAGTGGGAGTGGAGTCTGAAGGACAGATTCGTTTGTGTTGAATAAAACCATCTGTTGCAATTGACTGGTGGCCAACAAATCCACTAGAGGAAAAGATACAGAGAGGCTGGACAGAAGTCAACTGAACACAGCATTACATAACAATCGCCACTGACACTGACTGACCATTGGCACTTTAGGCTGACCACTGGGGTGACTGGTGGTCTGCTTTGCCCTGTCAGTGTGGTAACCATAACCCTTACCCTCTTTAGAGATAGAGCTCAACTGTGCAAGTCACTCTCCTTGCAAACTGTCCAGATTCCAGAACAATCCTAGCACTGCAGCAGAAAAAAATTAAGAAGCACAAAATGTTTAATTTTCCCTCATGCAGACAAATACGGTAATATTGCATTGCATCTCCTAAATTATTTGTCAAGGGAATATCAACAGTTGATGATTTACTTAATGAGCAATCAAATTTGTCTACTAGTCATTTAAATGTGTGATTATATCATATTCTGCTCACTGAATCTGAAAATAATAAAGTAGCTTGTGTTGTGTAAACATATTAAAGATGTCCCCTACAAGGTTCCTTCAGTGACAACAGCTTCTTGGTTTTAGGAAGATAGAATTTAAAGCAATAAAATCTAATTAGTAAAACAGTGGCAGCTTTAGGGACTGAGCAACTGAAGAGTTATCTCGTTATTTCAGCTTTGATTTAGAATTACAAAAATATTTTACAAATACAGGCTTGTATTTTTCACAATTATGATCAAAAAATATGTTTTTAAGACTTTATTGGACTTCATATTACTTCAGTATGCCAATAGTGCATTTGACATGCACATGAACATTAGTAGAAAGTCAAAACAATAATCTTCTGGACATTGATTAAAGAGTGGGCCTATATTAACAATTTATGGGGTGAATTTAAACGGAAAAGTTCATTTCAGCAATCAGTAAATGTGTTATGCTACAGCTTGTCCTTGATGAAAGAGAGGGTGAGAGGAGAATAGGAAATAATCAGTCAAACGATTTCCTCTAAATTGGTTCTGCTCTTTACATTGAAAATTGACCTCTTCCCCCACATATGTATTTCCTAAATCAAATTAAATGAATACACTAATGTGTAGGGAGGAGAGGATGAGAGAAAGACGCATGTGGAATTAGAGAAATTATTCTGGTTGAGAGTTCGCTGTCAAGAGGACAACAGAGGTATTTTCTGCTGTGTCTTAAATGTTTCCTTTTCGTCAAAGTCAGTTTCTTAAAAACAGGAATACAGGAATGTTATTCCGGTGGGGATTAGTGAGAGGAATCGCGCTCATCACGGCGCATGTCTATAAACCCGTCCAGAATCGCTCTAGGGGGGTCTGATTCAGAGCGCAACAGTTGCGACAGGACTCTGACGCACTACAGTACAGCGAGGAAGTTTTGAGTGCAGGAATTAATGTGCAGCGTCTCACGTGTTTGACCTCTGAGTATAATTATAATTTATGTTAGCTTTAAATCAGTACATGTGCGACATTGATAAATTAAAACATATAGCTGTTTTGCAGAAGTGCAGCGTCTTTGTTCTCGAGGCATCAAGAAAATATAAACAAGGCTGTCACGGACCTCGCCAGGGACATGGGCCAGCTTTGCGCTGCAACACTCTTACCATTTGGTGCCATCTGCGTTGTTTTTATTTGGGATTGTGGTGCCAGTTCTTTAATAAAAACAAGATTTGCAGTGCTCACTTCAGGGTAAGTTGGTAGTCCGCGCATTTGTGAGGGAACGTTGTAGATATCAGTCTGTTATTTCCTATCAGAAAAATAAATAAAATATACACTTGATCAAAGTTTAACAAAAGTGCATGCACATTCAAATTAAGGATTGGTAGGGAATGAATAAAACTGTCCGGTAACTTGCTATCCGGTTGGACATGGTGATGGATGTGCGATTTACACTGAAAAGTAGCTGAATTTAATATTTATGTGTGATGTGTGAGAGACAATAAAAACACTACTTTTCGACAATCAGTCAAAGAAAGACCACCACGTTGCTCCAATCAAGCCCACCTACCCAATGATCCGTGCGTCCGCAAGTAAAAGGCGGTTGTGATGTGATTGGAATAGTGAATGAGATCACGCAAATACAGAGGAGTAGTTGTCGGAATCACTCAGTTGCATACCAACTGTAAATTCTGCCCATAACGTGACATAGGTTATTCATGTGCGCATAGAGAGGTCTGGACCAGGGAGAGGGAGTTCATAGCCTACATACAATAGTTTGAATGAAGTGGGCAAAGTATAGACCAGAAGAACTTTGAAGCATCTAATTTTGCTCAGAAATGATAATTGAATTCCGTGCTATTACCTCTTAGTTCAGCATTCCAGTTGTAAACAATTTCATGATATTATTATTTCAGTTTCTTTTTCCAAGAAAATTATAGACATCTGTATTTTCAAACGAGTTATTGTGTTTCTTAATCCTAGTCCTGGCGACCCAGAGGGGGTGCACATTTTTGTTTTTGCATTAGCACTGCACACCTGCTTTAAATCATGCAAAGCATGATGATAAATGCACCTCTTTGCAGGGTTATTAAACAAACGTTTTTCTTACAAAGACTGCAATCATGTGCTGGCCACTGCATGGCACAATCAATTTTCTTTATTACTTCCATTTTGAAATATTCTTACTGCTTCACATACAATAGTTGCTGCCATAGAATTGTGATTAGGTATTGTAGCATGATGTACTACAGTAGCCATAATGCTTGGGAATTCTGGCTGCTTTGAAAGGGAATTTCCACTATGAAATAACTTCCCATTTAATTGAGTGACTTTCTCTTTAATACCACTCCTATTACTATAGTAACAACATTGTTCCCATTACACTTATCTCTCTTGTCTCCTTTCTCGTGGCTTTGTAAAGGGAGGAGTGTCCGGAAAACAAGGTAGTGACAGTGGAGTACCCCTGTATTACAGCAAGGGGCACGGATGGCACCTGTCTCAGGTAAGTGTCCCATCCTTTAAAAAGAAAAGGAGAGCTGCACACTTCAGGACAGGCTTTCCCAAACTCGGTCCTCTGGACCCCCATGGATGCACATTTTGGTTTTTGGCTCAGGACTACACAGCTGATTCAAATAATCAACTAATCATTCAGCTTTGCTAATTTGAATCAGCTGTGTAGTGTTATGGCAAAAACCAAAACGTGCACCCCTTGGGGACCCGAGGACCACGTTTGGGGAACGCTGCTCTAGGAGCTCAGATGCAATAATTTAATAGCAACGTTTCGACAGCCAAGCTGTCTTATCAGGGTTTAATGACAAACACTGCGGGTCACTAATTGATATAGTTTCAAAGGACACACACAGGTGTCTGTAATCACGGCTGGGTGTGGCATGATTTCATTGGTCGATTTACAAATATCAATAGAACATATAAAAAACCATGAATGGATTACATACGATCATAGATACAATTAGGCTACATCATATAGGCCTACAAATACTTTATTTACAATGGATAACAAAAACACAATCACAGGAATGGCTTCAGATCAAACTCTATGTTGAGACTGAAGGGAGCTAGGGCCTTTAAATCAAAGATCCAGACGGCCCCTCGTTTTAACAATAAATTGTCAATGTCACCCCCTCTCCTAGGGAGGGTGATGTGTTCGATGCCGATATAGTGAAGGGACGAAAAAGGGTGGTTCGTTCCGAAAAACGTCCCATCCATCATCTTCACAACCATCCACCATACGGAATGTCCTTAGAATCGCACCACTCTACCATTATCCTCTGTGTCAATATCACACACACACACACACACACACACACACACACACACACACACACACACACACACACACACACACACACACACACACACACGAGAAACCCCCAGTCTGCAGGTCTGGTTTAAGTCAGAAGCATATGATCTGTGTTCTGTCAAGGTTATAGCACAGCAATAGAAGTTGTCTCATTTGATTCTTGACTCCAGACGAGATGGTGGAGTTTTAGCTAGTTTTCTAGTTTTTCCTGCCATGTCTCCCAGGGAAGTATGGTAAGGACTGCCCCAGGCTGTGAAATATCCTTTAGATGATAGCCATGCATGAAGATGATTCTGTCTGGTCTGCCTAACCGTGCAAGCAGAGTGAGTCAACCATATAGCTCAGTGAGTCCTGGCAGTCTGCAGGCTTTCCCATGTCTCCACCCCTGTGGTTGGGGTTAGCCCAATTACACTGGGTTGTTATGGTGTCGGGCAGCAAACCCACACAGCCACTGAGACGCATTTTTCCTCCCGTCTACGGTGGTCTCTCTCTCTCTCTCTCTCTCTCTCTCTCTCTCTCTCTCTCTCTCTCTCTCTCTCTCTCTCTCTCTCTCTCTCTCTCTCTCTCTCTCTCTCTCTCTGACCCTCAATATTTATTGGACCCTCAATATTTATTGGAAAGGAGCATCAAGCTCATCACAGTGCACTTTCATCAACCTGTGAAGTTCATCATAACTTATTTTATCTGTAGGCTATTAAACTGCATGGTTTTCCAAGTCTTAGTGGGAGGACCACACACCATATCATCACGTGACTCCAAGTTTACTTCGATATGATGATTATTATATCAGTATTTGCACAAGGCGTTTCCACCGCCATTTGGCGCATAATACATTTTACAGACACAAACAGATCCCAACATGTCGAACGAACAAATTATCTGTCGGCATTTATAAAATTGTACCGAAATCCCGGTTTTCACTTCCTGTGATTTTTTTTCTATACGGTTTGACTTTACTCGGATAAAACCTGTGGATGATAACGTGGTTACTGTTAATGTTTGTCTAGTTTGCTTACAGTCAAAACGGCTTTGGGCTGCATTGGCATCAGTGAAATGTTCTTGCTGGGGTCCATGATATGATCATTTCTCTCTTGACTCACTTATAAACATGACATTTTTTTCTAAATGTCCCATCCATCTTGTCATGTCTGGGCCTGAGTGGGGATACTCTGAAGTGAACTGTTGTGAACTCAGTCACTCACTGGGCCTGCCTGCAACACACTCATCAAACCTCTCAAAGAAATCACAAAAATTGACATAATATTCAGTTCATTCCTGCCCGACCACTAGATTTCCTCTGAAAACCCCAGTTAAACCCAGCTGTCTTAACTCATTATACAGGGTTGACTCTGCACCCATTCATATGCCTCTGTGACCAGGGTTCCATCAGAAATGCCAAGTCTGAGCATCCCCTTTTCCCTGTGTGTCAACTGCTTGGCTTTCAAGTGGTCTGTGTTCATTAGTAAGACAGACTCCGCTCCATGCCTGGTCACAATCTGCCCGTCCACAGACACAGCTTTTCTCTTTTACCTGTGACTCTGCCTTCATTTGGAAGGCTGAAACCTTGACAGGCCTCAGGCCCCAGTGTAGCCCAGAGTTTCCCAACCTGTTTTTGTACCAGGGGCTGTACCAAGGAGTAGTAGTACCTTGGATAACCCCTTAGAACTTGACTTTTAATTCTGATGTCAGCCAACCATCTAAGGGACTGGTCACAAGCATCTCAGGGAACGAAGGTTGAGAAACCCAGGGCTAGTGTATGTGTTACGGGCCCAGGCCTCCTCACACAGGACTCCCTCCTCAGGGATGGGGGGCGATGGGGACTGATAATGATGCCAGGGAGAGGGTCTCGGGTGTCATTGTCCCTCAGAGAGATGTGTAGAGTTTCAGCCATTAAACCCTGAGATAACACTGTGCAGGGAGCTGCAGAATCTGGCTGGGACCTCCAGGCCAGGGTGAACAACACTCAGGCTACTCACACTGGCTGCATTCCCCTCGTCTCCTCTCCTTTCCTCTTTCTCTGAGTGCAATATGTGTGTCCTCGCTGGTGTTAATGAGTACATAGTGAGTGATAATGTGTGTGTCAGTCGAGTGTGCCTGTATGCATGTGTCCTAGGCTCTGACAGCTGATAGTGCAGGCGATGCCTGGAGCGCATGCAGGCCCAGAGCGTATGTACTACGTAGCTACTACCTCCTGAGTGTTAAGCTCCCTCTCATCTCTCTCTCTTTATTTGTTTCCTTGTGGATTTACTGCATTGGACTTGGCTCTCACCTCTGTAGTGTTCACTCTGTGGGCTCCGTACTCAATCCCTCACCGCTCTGCTCCCCCCTACAGTCCCTACACGTCGACAGGCCGCGGTGGGGCCGGCTGTAAACAAGTCTGTGACACGCATGGCAGGGGGAACAGGAGGAGAGAAGGAAGAGAGTGAGGGAGGGGAGAAGGTGGGGAAAACGTTAAGATTTGTTTTTATCCAAATGAAATAAACCTGGATTCTGGCAATGCCGTGTGTTCACCTCGGCAGGGGGCTTGCCTGAAAAACCACGTCAAGGTCTATAAAAAGGACCAGGAAGGGGAAATCACAGGAGGGAGGGAAGGTCTATAGGACAGAGCTCTGGCTTTTATGAACCTCTGTATTCTGCTGCAATTGGTGCCCCGTAGTCTAGTTGATGTGGTGGAACCCCGGTAGAGTCAAAGCCAGTAGTGTTGGAGCTAAAGCTGTTGAAGTGTAATGAGGGATTCAACACCAGAACAGTACCATCTCTCTCTCTCTCTCTCTCTCTCTCTCAACACCGTTGTAGTACATGTGGCTTCCTGCTGTAAGGTCTGGAAACCATCCTATCCCACGGCCCCTGAGCTCACCGTGGAAGAATAAAGAGGGAGGCAGCACAGGAGCGAGAAAGGAGAGGGGAGGGGGATCAGAACATACTGAACCAAGCTCTCACAGTCCTGTCTCTCTTTTGTACTCTGGTTTTATCATTAAAGCAGGTGGGAGGAAGCAGGCCTGCAATGTCCTCAAAGTGTGTGTGTGTGTGTGTGTGTGTGTGTGTGTGTGTGTGTGTGTGTGTGTGTGTGTGTGTGTGTGTGTGTGTGTGTGTGTGTGTGTGTGTGTGTGTGTGTGTGTGTGTGTGTGTGTGTGTGTGTGTGTGTGTGTGTGTGTGTGTGTGTGTGTGTGTCCAGTCAGGTCTGAACCCCACACTGTGCTCCACTAAGGTTCTGACAGGGTTACTATCTTCAGCCAAGGCCTCATCAGACTCACTACACCACAGCAACCAGCACGTTAGCCACGAAATGAGGAGTGAAATATCTCACCACTTCCACCCAATGGTACAAGCTTAGGTTATAAAAGGTTCACAGAGACATGTCTTCTCTTGACAAGAGTACATCAGGACAGCTCATTCACCCTAAACACATAGTGAAACTGGGATCTATCACACATTGTTTACATTACATCTAGGAACTCCATGGGGTGTCCTATTCTAACTAGTATACTTTTTATATTTGGCATTCTTCCTCGGTGTGTTTTGAATGGCAATCAAGCTGTGGGAAAATGAAACTGTTTAATTTGTCTCACACTTGTAGTTGACATAAGTGTCTCTCTTAGCAATGCAATACTGTTCTGTGTACTGCCGTAATACTGTTTCATTACAGGGGAAATATTATCCATTTCTCTGTTTCTCACAAAACGCTTTTTTACAAGGCCTGAGGTTCACTTCCTGTCTTTAATGGTAAAGTCTAATAAGTCTAATCATTTGCGTAGAACGGTATTATTGTTGGACCCCAGTAAATATCAAGTAATCATTGTACATCTTTTTCTAATTAACATTCACCTGAACAGCGCTCTGTACAAACACAATGCCTGTTATTCATTACTGTTCCACAGAGCAGGGGTAAGCACATTTCAGCACGGCTATGATGTCAACACTAATATGTCAGCAATACAAATCACCCACTAGGTGATTAAAGTCTGTAATGGCATCGTCAGCATGTTGTTTGAAGTACAGCACAGAGAAGCAGCTGTGTACTGTATAGACAGTAAATGTTTTTATATCACAGAATTGGAAAAGGGGGGGGGGGGGGGGTGAAGGAATGAAAAGGGAGAGATGAAATTAAGGAACTTTGCAGTGGTAAAGATGAGGAGTCACAGTCGGACACAACAAACATAATCTCTCCATGCAGTGGGGCCATTTCAACCCTCCCACCTCCAGGCCGTCTCCCTCGGAGTCCTGGAAGGTTCTGGAAGACTTTCGTGTCTTATCAGTCCATTACCTTCAGCCCTGGTTAAGGACTTTGGTGTGATCTCAGTGTAGAATCCTTAAAAAAGACCAGTCTGTAGCCTGGTTTCCTTTCCTGGCAGTAGAGCACTCACAGACACATCATTAAGACAGATCCATCATTATTGGCTTTAGACTCCTTTCTCAGTTACTGGCTGCTCTCACTACATTACCTGTAATCTGGACCTCATCTCTCTCTTAGGCCCTTTATTGTCCTCATAGGGTCCATTCTTTCTCTTGCTCTCTCTCTCTCTCTCTCTCTCTCTCTCTCTCTCGCTCTCTCTCTCTCCCCCCCCCATCCCCCGTCTTTCCTTCCAATCTCTCTCTCTGTCGTCAGGTAAGGCTCCAAGGCCAGGTCACATGTCTGTCGTTGAGAGGTTGTGAAGCTCAGAAGGGTCAGAGATGGCACATTCCTGGGGTGACACACGGCCCTGGGTTGACCCCAGGGTCACATAGGCCAGCGGCCCTTCATATTGCCTTGGGGGAACCGAGGGTAGGCACTGGCACTGGGAATAGACCTGGGAGCTTTAGGGCCTGTAATGAGAGGGGTCATAAAAGAGAGGGAGAGAGGGAGAGTGACAGAGAGGAATAGGGGGCGAGAGAGGGGAGGATTTGTGTCACTCTCTGGCCCAACATTAACTGGCTATGGCTTTGAGTGGTGTTATACCCTTTTCACACTACCGTGCAGACCCGAACCATACTGTGCTGGGCTGGCTCTGATATATTATTTTCACATTGTCCTTCCTAGCACGGTTCCAGCCATTATGGTTGATGTTTCACCAGGTCAGCCGTGGGAATAGAGATAGGTTGTTAGAATTTTAGGACAGGCATTGGTGATGGAGTGAGGACCTGTGAAGACAGAAGCGGTAGGCGGTGGGCTAGAGGTGACGGAGGAGTGTTGGTGCTGTTTGGGAACTGTAGCGTGGCTGTGCTTGTGGAAGTGGTGCAGACCTCCTGTGCTCTCAGTGAAAGCGTCCACTGTCTGACTAACAGCCTTCCCCACTCTGATGTGTCCCCAGAGAGACCGCAGGCTGGAAGTGTGCTGACAGAATAAATAAACAGAGAGAGGACA
This sequence comes from Salmo salar, assembly GCF_965601325.2. Lineage (NCBI taxonomy): Eukaryota > Metazoa > Chordata > Actinopteri > Salmoniformes > Salmonidae > Salmo > Salmo salar. The sequence continues at coordinate 27,797,592 of NC_138301.1, forward strand.
CGCTCACATCTCAGCACACTAACACCTTCACGTGTATACTCACACGGCACAAGAACAAGACGCTTATACACTAACACCCTTACATACCCACACACACCTTTACATAACAGCCTAACACCCTGCTGTATGAGGAAACACAGAGAAAACAACAGACCCTCTTAAAACTAACACCCTAATCGATTATGCACACAGGACTGACGCTTTTACTTAAACACAAAGACAGAGACAGACGAAGAAGGCACAACAAAACCTATTCCACCTCAGGAGACTGAAAAGATTTGGCATGGGTCCTCAGATCCTCAAAAGGTTCTACAGCTGCACCATCGAGAGCGTCCTGACTGGTTGCATCACTGTCTGGTATGGCAACTGCTCGGCCTCTGACCACAAGGCACTACAGAGGGTAGTGCGAACGACACAGTACATCACTGGGGCCAAGCATCCTGCCATTCAGGACCTCTATACCAGGCGGTGTCAGAGGAAGGCCTAAAAATTGTCAAAGACTCCAGCTACCCTAGTCATAGACTGTTCTCTCTGCTACCGCACGGCAAGCGGTACCGGTGCGCCAAGTCTAGGTCCAAGAGGCTTCTAAACAGCTTCTACCCCCAAGACTCCTGAACATCTAATCAAATGGCTACCCAGACTATTTTCATTGCCCCCCCCTTTTACAACGCTGATACTCTTTGTTGTTATCATGTATGCATAGTCACTTTAATAACTCTACCGACATGTAAATATTACCTCAATTACCTCGACTAACTGGTGCCCCAGCACATTGACTCTGTAACGGTACCGGGCCCCCTGTATATAGTCTCGCTATTGTTATTTTACTGCTGCTCTTTAATTACTTGTTACTTTTTATTTCTTATTCTTATTCATATTTTTGTATTCATTTTTTTAACTGCATTGTTGGTTAGGGGCTCGTAAGTAAGCATTTCACTGTAAGGTCTACTACACCTGTTGTATTCGGCACGTGTGACTAATACAATTTGATTTGATTTGAGACTATCATCCATACACAGAGAGGCAGACTTATAAACAGGATAACATTAATTCAAAAACTGCAAAGCACACAGCACACACACACCCACACAAAGACATCAACATGACAGATATGTAAGAGCAGAAACACACACAGACACTGTCTCTCCTGTCCTGAAGTGCCGAGGGGTCCGTGACCTCCTCCGAGGTCCACATCCTGTGTTTCTGACTCACCGAGGTCCACATCCTGTGTTTCTGACTCACCGAGGTCCACATCCTGTGTTTCTGACTCACCGAGGTCCACGTTCTGTGTTTCTGACTCACCGAGGTCCACATCCTGTGTTTCTGACTCACCGAGGTCCACGTCCTGTGTTTCTGACTCACCGAGGTCCACATCCTGTGTTTCTGACTCAACGAGGTCCACATCCTGTGTTTCTGACTCACCGAGGTCCACATCCTGTGTTTCTGGACTCACTGAGGTCCACATCCTGTGTTTCTGACTCACCGAGGTCCACATGAAGGACCATCAAGCACAACTGACACAAAAGCTACATCTCTCTTTCTTCCTCTCCTTCTCTCTCTCCCTCCATCCTCCTCCTCTCCTTGACGTGCCAACATCTCCCTCATTTCCTCCTCACTGCGTTTCCTCCTCCATCGCCATAACAACCCTCTTAAGTCATCTTCCCTCTCTCTCTGACGAGTCTGGGAGTTGACAGAGTAAATATGAGGCATAACGTTGCGTCACAAGACACCTAATGATACTGTTGTCCCTCTTCGCTATCTCCCCCATATCTAGAAACAGAAACACTATCTGAGGTCCAGGGAGCAATCCTGTACTGAGTGAGTGGAACTGTTAATACATAGTGACTTCAGTCTGGTTTATGGAAAGCATCATTCCAGATTGGTCTCTGCTCTGCTGTCTCTGTGTAACCTCAGTGCTGTCTGTCCAGGCTGCAGATGGTTGGTGGGGGGGTCTATAATGAATATCCAGTCTTTGTAGTGCATTCCTGGGGGAGTCTATAATGAATATCCAGTCTTTGTAGCGCATTCCTGCCACGAACGCACAAATAAATCACGCCAGTCTGGATGGAAAACAATAACATTGAGCTCTCCTCCCTGGAGGGAGACCCTTGCTAAAGTACATAATCTGGAGTGTAAAGTGATCCTGCTCTGGCCTGTACTCTGGATCCTGTCTTGCTATTCCTCCAGCGTCTCTGTGCTGTTTTTGGCAGCAGCATTGTAGTGTAGAGCCTGTGTGGGCCCTTGGACAGGGATGCCCAGGCATGGTTCTCCTAAGACGGACTCGTAGCTGGGTGACTTGCATGGTCAGACAGACCTAGTGGGTCTGTAGGCACTATGTTAGAGTGTGGAGCGTCAAGAGAAGCAGTGTCTAACAGCAGGAATACCCTCAGGGTGACACAGGGACTCCACTCATCTTCTGAAGAAACTTAATCAGACAATATGCTTGCAAAAGACTTGTTGATGCAGAATGTAGAAACACAGAAGAATCGAATGGGCAAAAATACCATAGAATCCGACCATCAGTGTTGATAACCTGGGAGTAGAGAAAGATACACTCTTAGAAAAAAGGAACCAAAAAGGGTTCTTCAAAGGGTTCTCCTATGGGGACAGACGAAAACTCTGTAAGGTTCTAGATAGCACCTTTTTTTAAGAGTGTACTCTCCTAACCTTCTTAGTCCCCTGACCTTGATGTTTGTCTGTATTGTGAAGAGAGCAGAGAACTGAAGGAAGAGCCTGGTCTGGGAGCTCTCCTCCTCAAGGCTGTGTTTAACAGTCCTGTCAGTGTCACACATCACTCTCACTAATAACCCCTGCCCTTGTTTCCTGACATTAACAACATGCACCCAATTACTGACTGCTCTGGGCCCCAGACACACACACACACGCACGCGGGGGAGCATGTCCTCACTGTGGAGGACAGTGATGTAGCTTTAGTGGTTTGGTCTTTTCCCTTTAAGATCCGAGAACAGTGTTAATCAACAGAGACCCCTACATTCCCAAACATCAACAGACAGGTCATCACACTGTGTAACTAATAACCTGAGCAGTTTATACAGACCACTGAAGAGCATGTATCATCAATCAAAGACACATCTAGCATTTTATTTGACATTTTTGTCATTTAACAGATGCCCTTATCCAGAGCGACTTAAAGTTAGTACATTCATCTTAAGATGGCTATGTGGGACAACCACATATCTCAGTCATAGTAAGTACATTTTTCCTCAATAAAGTAGCTATCAGCAAAGAGAGCTAGGAAGGGGGGGAAAGTAAAGTTAGCTCACAAAAGGCTTTCTTTCCTTTTTTTTGCAGGTCCAAGATCAGATCAGGGGCAGTGTGGGGTCAGGTCTCTGTGTGACTGACAGGCTGTCTGTTGATGTTTTGAGTAGAGCAGTGGACAGTGAACATTGAGAGCAGAGGTTGTGTGTTGATGTTATGAGTGGACACTCAGAGAGACCCAGACAGACAGACAGACAGACAGACAGACAGGACCCACATCTGCTGTCCATTAGCCCAGCCTGGCTCTCTCCTCTCTGGGCACACTGACTGGAGGTACAGGAGGTGGCAGGCCTGAAGAGAGATGTCCTTCGGGCCCCTGGCCAGAGCCCCCTAACAGCCCCCCAGTACTGTCCCATTTCATCCCCAGCTCAACACAGCACAACACAGCACAACACAGCTATGAGCCCCAGAGTAAAGCTCCAGTCCGTCATGTGGCTTTAATCAGGCCCTGGCCAGGCCCATAGTTCTGTAAGTTATTTATCATTCAGAAGAGAGAGTGGGGGAGGGTCTTAGAGGAGTGATGTAGGTTTATGTTGCATGGAGGTTGGAGAAGAATAAAAGCAAGTTGTCGTCTTGAGGGACCTTCAGTGAGGTACCATGCTAAATTCCCTCCATCAAGAGCGTGCAGTTTTCGGGGCAGGAGTTGTGTGTTCCCCCCTCCTCGTCTAGGGTCTGTGTTATTTGGGTTCTGTGATTCTAGGAGTGTTCCAATATCCCTTTCCATCGTTTCCTATTCCACAGGTCCATCCCTAATGCCTGTAACATGTGGTGTTTTGGTTTGCTGTGTGTGAGGATGATGCTCTTTCTTCAGCTGTCTCTTGACCATCTAGGCTAGTGCTGCTGGGATGTGGGGAGGGAGGTAAGGGATCTGGTGCCAGTGAGGAGCTTTGGTCCTAAAGACAATTGACAGGCTGGGTGTTACCAGAGAGGAAGAGGCAAAGCGAGAGGGTTTACTCCTGTCAAAATCTGTCCACAATTAGCAGACTGATAAGCAGACCGTCTGCCTTCCCGCCTTTGGGACAACGACTCCCATTTAGTGGCTGTGTAGAGCTGTTCAGTATGTGAAGAAAAGGAAACAGCAGCTGGGAAATGAATTATTGGCTTATGCTACTGTCTGTCTGTGTGTTTATCCACAGGAGGAAATGCTGTGAGGGCTTCAGGTTCGTGATGGGCCAGTGCATACCTGAAAGTAGGTTAAAAAAATACAGCAGTTCTACTCACCCCAAGTCAGATACTTTACTCAGTGCCTGTAATTACACCTGGGCACCTGTACACAGACATAATGCACATTACAACGCCAAATTAACCCATTACTGAACTGCAAATTGTTTCAAAAGTAAAATAGCATCTCATTCCATAAATTGTCAATACTGTACAGTGACACACCATGACCAATAGAGGGCAACATTACACAGGAATACCCTTGAGGAATATTATTGGCCATCCAGGGTTATTATTGAGCTGTTAGCTTTGTATGTAAGATCCTATCTGTGCATATCCCTATTGAGGAACCAATCCCTCTCCTCTCTCTGCTCCAGATGTGGATGTGTGTTCTGGCTCCCCCTGTGAACAGCAGTGCACTGACAACTTTGGACGAGTTGTCTGCACCTGTTACCCCGGATACCGCTTTGATCGAGAGAGGCATCGCAACCACCAGACCTACTGTTTAGGTAAGTCCACTACCTGTTTATCTGCCAATCAGCTTTTAATCAGCCTGTTTATCTGCCAATCAGCCAATCAGCACTGTTTTCTTTTGTATAAATCTTAATTTAACATCCTGCATCAGAGCAACCGCTCTCTCTCCCTCTCTCTGATTAGAGCAGCCTAAATGCAGCCTTAATCAGGTGTGAAGTAACAGCTGGTGTTGTGTCTCCCACACCACAGACATCGATGAGTGTGTGGAGTCCGACGGCAGTGTCTGTGATCACGACTGCGAGAACACCGTGGGCAGCTTCCTGTGTCGCTGTCGCAGGGGTTACATCCTGGCACCGGACAAGCAGTCCTGTATACCCAGTCACAACCGTGGGTGTTGAGTTTACTACTATACTTTACTCCTACTGTCTACATGAGGCTGGCAACTACAGCTACACTACCTCTGGGTTTAGCTCACTAGTACCTTCCTGTGTGTCATCAGCCTGAGGGTACAGTACTGTATATGTGTTTGAGAGGGTGAACATAGACTACTAGACTTTGTTTTTGTGTTACTTATTCTGTTGTGTTACTTACTCTGTGACAAGCCTGTCTCTCTGAGAGTCTCTTTGTCTCTGTCTTTCTGTCAGTGAGCTCGTCAGGGAAGTCTGACACCCTGATGAGTGCTGGCTCCTGCTCCCTCACCTGTCAGGACTTTGTCAACATGAGGAACAGCCTGCTGCAGCTCAAACTGAGGCTGGGCAGCACTCAGTCACCTAACCAGGTACATCTACATCACAACACTAACTACTGCACATCCTACTTACACTGGTGTTCCATACAAACACAGGGATACACTAACCAGAGATAAACTAGCCTCGCTAGACTTGATGTCTCACAATGGAAGTCTGACCAAATGCAGACTACAGTGAGACAGGTTGTTGTACTATACTACCTGTGTGTGTGTAGGTGTTGTCTCCTGGCCTGGCTAACAGCAGTGATAAGCCGTCTGCTGGGAGGTTGGGGAAAGGTCCTGACACCACCGCCCTCCCTGGTCCTCCTGGCTCTCCAGGATCACGTGGGGTCCCAGGTAAGAGTTGTTTGCTCTTTCTCTGAATCTTTCTAACTCAATCTTTCTCTCTCTCTCTGTATCTCTCTGTTTACTTACTGCCTATGTTAGCCGTTTGTTGGCTGACATTCCGCAGGTTATCTCCTTGGTTCCTCTTACATCCATTTATTCTTGGATCCCAGGCCACTCAGGAGTGCCGGGGGAGAAGGGAGAACCTGGAGAGAGAGGCCTGACCGGCCCCCAGGGGCCACGGGGAGACATGGGCCCTATGGGCCCCGAGCCCGACCTGGAGCACATCAAGAGGGGTCGCAGAGGAGCTGTGGTAATCTTATTATTGCTTCCCCGATAACATGTTGTTGGGCCTATTAGTCCAAGCAGACCTCAACACATCCATAGCTGCAGAGATACATCATTACAATAAATGTTGCATGAGAGGAGCTGTAGCTCCCGCTAAAAACGTTTAAAACCATATTTCTGTCTCTCCTTTTTCCAACAGGGACCTCCTGGCGCACCAGGCAGAGATGGACTGAAGGTCAGTATAACAGTCTATCCATGTGTCTGTGGGTGTTTAGTACATGCTTGTGTGTGTCCTGTTTGTGTTAAAACTATCCTGTACATTTTTCAAAGCTGGAACACTAACAGCAACACTTTTCACCCCACTCTGAGAGCTCTGAGCTGCTGATGTGGGCTCTTATAGAAGTCTGTGTGAATGTTGGAAATATGTAACTGGATGTTTCTGGATGTTTTTTTCTCTTTAGGGTGACAGGGGAACTCCTGGTCCCAGAGGTCTACCAGTGAGTCTGCTTTCTATATTTGCCAGCTAGGCTTTGAAGTATCTTTAAATGCATTATCATCATTGTCATCTTGTTCATCTATTCTATGTAGTATCAGATTACAAGCATACAATAAGTCCACCCTAAAGCATGCAACATGCCTTACAGGTTGAAGTCTAATTTACTGATGTGTGAACAGAGATATTAAAGCCTCCGTATCTTTCCCCAGGGACCTCCCGGCTCCTTTGACTTCCTCCTGGTCATGATGGCCGACATTCGCATTGACATCATCGAGCTGCAGGAGCAAGTGTTTGGGAAGAGGCAGGGCCTTTCCTTAGACAACCCGCCCCACTCCAGCGGAGAGACAGGGTTCGGAGAGTGGGGCTCCGGACAAGGAGAGCTCATGCTCAATACCTGAACTCCATAACCCTGCCCACGGCAACTGTCACTCAAAACGATAAGCCAAAGGGAACTAATTAATCAACTGGCTCTTGTAAAGCAGAGACATTGAACTGACTGAACTGACTCCTTTCCTCCAGTGAAACCTTGTCTCTAAAACCCAAATAGGACCTCTGATCAGCTCTCTCTCCTGTCAGAGACATAGACTATAAACAAACGGAGAGAGAGAGAGAGAGAATGGCAAAGATGGAACCAATGACCGTCCAAACCAAACCACTGCAAGCTTTGCCTTGCCGCCTTGATGTTTCCTTCTAGCCTGGTCTGGTCTGACTGAGGAGAGGGGGTATGCCTTTGCTGCGAGGCACAGGGGGGTGATGGTTGTAGCCCTGTGTGACTGTGTCTTTGTGCGCTCTGAGCTGAACAGCTTCAAACACAGCAAGGGCTTTATCGTCTGCATCTCTTCCTGTTCCTGTCAAATCTGTACAGTCTGAGGAGAGGAGATGCCGGTCGGTCGCTGCCTGACACTGCTTACCTGCCCTGCAGGGCCTAGAACCAGACTCAGGCCCCAGACTGCACCTGTCCATGCAACAACCCAACTCAACAGCTTTTATACTGCTGCCACTACACTACAGACTCTCTGAAGCGTCTTTAGAGATACAGTACATATACTACATTAGCAAAAGTATGTGGATACCTGCTCATCCAACATCTCATTCCAAAATCATGGGCATTAATATGGGGTTAGTCCCCCCTTTGCTGCTATAACAGCCTCCATTCTTCTGGCAAGGCTTTCCACTACATGGTGGAACATTGCTGCGGGAACTTGCTTCCATTCAGCCACAAGAGCCTTAGTGATGTCGGGCGATTAGGCCTAGCTCGCAGTCGGCGTTCCAATTCATCCCAAAGATGTTCAATGGAGTTGAGGTCAGGGCTCTGTGCAGGCCAGTCAAGTTCTTCCACACCGATCTCGACAAACCATTTCTGTATGGACCTCACTTTGTGCACATGGGCATTGTCATGCTGAAACTGGAAAGGGCATTTCCTAAACTGTTGCCACAAAGTTGCAAGCACAGAATCATCTAGAATGTCATTGTATGCTCTAGAGATTTCCCTTCACTGGAACTAAGGGGCGTAGCCCGAACCATGAAAAACAGCCCCAGACCATTATTCCTCCTCCACCAAACTTTATAGTTGGCACTATGCATTTGGGCAGGTGGCGTTCTCCTGGCATCCGCCAAACCCAGATTCGTCCTTCGGACTGCCTGATGGTGAAGTGTGATTCATCACTCCAGAGAACGCGTTTCCACTGGAAGTTTGGAACTTAGTAGTGAGTGTTACAACCGAAGACAGATGATTTTTACGCGCTAGGCGCTTCAGCACTCTGCAGTCCTATTCTGTGAGCTTGTGTGGCCTACCACTTCACAGCTGAGCCGTTGTTGCTCCTAGACGTTTCCACTTCACAATAACAGCACTTAAGGTTGACCGGGGCAGTTCTAACAGGGCAGAAACTTGACAAACTGACTTGTTTGGAAAGGTGGCATCCTATGACGGTGCCATGTTGAAAGTCACTGAGCTCTTCAGTAAGGCCATTTTACTGCCAATGTTTGTCGATGGCGATTGCACCTGTCAGCAACAGGTATGGCTGAAATAGCAGAATCCACTAATTTGAAGGGGTGTCCACATACTTTTGTATATTTAGTGTAAATAAAAAAGGAACCATTTGAAAGTTTCTGAAAGTTCTTTGGATATGAGTGTTGGTAAACGTACTCTTTTTTTATTGTCGTTAGTGTTGAACTTCCCTAGTCAAGATAGGTACATATATGGTGTGGAGTGGACTCTCTTAATGCTAGCTATTGGTCTACACCTTAGATCACCTTCTAAAGCATTATGTGTGTCTCTGCTTGTGTGTAAGTATGTATATAGTACACACCAGCACTTTCCCTAATGAAGTCAAGATTTTACAGCACTGCAGGTCTTGGAAACATCTGCTAATCACAAATGGTATGCACCATTAAAACACAAATACCGAGAGTGTGGACTGTAGACAATCAAAAATAGCAAAAAATTACATAAAAAATGTAATGAATAAAAGGCCAGCTGCTTGGCCCTGGTTGAGGATGCAGGTTGCTATTCCTCAGGGTCTACACACTACAGCCAGTTACAATCACTCATGGGAACAACTCCAGACTATTTTTTGTCTGTCTGCTTTCCTGCCTTTCAGTCAGTCTATTAGCACTTGTTGTCTCTGCAGGTATTCTCTCTCCAGAGGTACTGTGTCATCTCCAGCAGAAGGAGCTAAGTCACAGATGGGGTTCAGCATCACCTAACAAGCTGTATGTTACTAACACCACTATATGACACAGAGTAAACCATTTGTACATAATACATAACACATGATGTGTCTGGCTTGGCAGGTAAAGATGGTGAACCATAGTGAGGTTCAGTGTAATTATGAGTGGTGTAAGTACCAGAGGTCAGGGTTCAAATGCTTTAGCAAAGACAGCTGGATGGGTAATTACAGACCCCCTGTGTTGTCAAGTCTCAACTCGTTCCCTAACTTAGCCTGTGATGAGAGTCCACATGGATGAGTTAAAAGTATGTTCTGTTCAGCCTGGGAAAATCCCCTGCACATCATGTTTGTTCTGTGGTGAAGAACACCGACTCCTTTCTGGTCTCTTTGATTCAGACACGTTGTACACTTGTCAGCTCTCTGGTGGTGATAGCACAGGTGGAAGGCTATGTGTGTAAGTGTGTGCATGGTGGAAAGGTGTGTGTGCATGTGCGCGTGAGCATGTGCGCGTGCGTGACAAGCCTCCAAGCCTCTCATCTACCAGCTCCGCCCCCTGCCGTGCAGCCATGGCTCACAGTAAAGACGTCGCTAGGCAACCAAGATCAGGAAAAACAACATGAAACAATTTAAGAACAATGTCAGAGAGAAAAGAGAGGGGGAGTGAGAGATTATCTCATTTCCTTCACTGCTTGTCATGCAATTGTAATGTATTTTCCCCTTTTGTCCTGTAGATGACAGCAGTGAGGAGTTCAACTGAGTTTATAATGGGTCAACAAAGTGCACTTCAGATGTGCAGTGCATACGTACTAACCCTTATCTACCCTACCGCTGCCATATACAGGAGATGTTTAATGAACATTGTGTCTAGGCTTTAGAAGTTCTCTACTGTGCACAATGTCATTATACTGACGAGAAAGGAAAGATGTACCACAATCTGTACTTACCTCTCTCTCTCTATAGGTCTGCAGTATATTAACTATACAATGATCTTTTCCTTTCTATACATTTCATCTTCAATGACTTTTAGAGAAATTGTATATTCCAAGTATTTAGAATGATAACATTTCTATTTATTGTATGTTGAAAGTTTTATTTCAATGCGGCACCTCCACCATTGTTGCACTACTGGGCGAGGTTGTTGCCACCCTAACTCAGCTATTCACTGGCAGCTGCAGTTGAGCACCAAGATGTGGCAGATAAAGCTGTTCCAGAAAGGCTCTCCAGGTAGCCTCAGATAGAGTTATTCTCTCTCTGACACGCCATGCCCACCCAGACACACGTGTGCGTGTGTGTGTGTGTGTGTGTGTGTGTGTGTGTGTGTGTGTGTGTGTGTGTGTGTATTTATTTATTTATTTTTTATTTCAAATTTATTTAACCAGGTAGGCAAGTTGAGAACAAGTTCTCATTTACAATTGCGACCTGGCCAAGATAAAGCAAAGCAGTTCGACAACATACAAAAACACAGAGTTACACATGGAGTAAAACAACATACAATCAATGATACAGTAGACAAAAATAAGACTATATACAATGTGAGCAAATGATGTGAGATAAGGGAGGTAAAGGCAAAAAAGGCCATGGTGGCAAAGTAAATAAAGTATAGCAAGTAAAACACTGGAATGGTAGAATTATAATTTTAAGAAAGTTCAAAGTTAAAATATAAATAATATGGTGCAAAGGAGCAAAATAATAAATAAAATAAATAAATACAGTAGGGGAAGAGGTAGTAGTTTGGGCTAAATTATAGATGGGCTATGTACAGGTGCAGTGATCTGGGAGCTGCTCTGATAGCTGGTGCTTAAAGCTAGTGAGGGAGATAAGTGTTTCCAGTTTCAGAGATTTTTGTAGTTCGTTCCAGTCATTGGCAGCAGAGAACTGGAAGGAGAGACGACCAAAGGAGGAGTTGGCTTTAGGGGTGACCAGAGACATATACCTGCTGGAGCACGTGCTACAGGTGGGTGCTGCTATGGTGACCAGTGAGCGGAGATAAGGGGGGACTTTACCTAGCAGGGTCTTGTAGATGACCTGGAGCCAATGTGTTTGGCGACGATTATGAAGCGAAGGCCAGCCAACGAGAGCGTACAGGTCGCAGTGGTGGGTAGTATAAGGGGCTTTGGTGACAAAACGGATGGCACTGTGATAGACTGCATCCAGCTTGTTGAGTAGGGTATTGGAGGCTATTTTGTAAATGACATCGCCGAAGTCGAGGATTGGTAGGATGGTCAGTTTTACGAGGGTATGTTTGGCAGCATGAGTGAAGGATGCTTTGTTGCGAAATAGGAAGCCAATTCTAGATTTAACTTTGGATTGGAGATGATTGATGTGAGTCTGGAAGGAGAGTTTACAGTCTAACCAGACACCTAGGTATTTGTAGTTGTCCACAAATTCCAAGTCAGAACCGTCCAGAGAAGTGATGCTGGACAGGCGGGCAGGTGTAGGCAGCGATCGGTTGAAGAGCATGCATTTAGTTTTACTTGTATTTAGGAGCAGTTGGAGACCACGGAAGGAGAGTTGTATGGCATTGAAGCTCGTCTGGAGGGTTGTTAACACAGTGTCCAAAGAAGGGCCAGAAGTATACAGAATGGTGTCGTCTGCGTAGAGGTGGATCAGAGATTCACTAGCAGCAAGAGCGACATCATTGATGTATACAGAGAAAAGAGTTGGCCCAAGAATTGAACCCTGTGGTACCCCCATAGAGACTGCCAGAGGTCCGGACAGCAGGCCCTCCGATTTGACACACTGAACTCTATCAGAGAAGTAGTTGGTGAACCAGGCGACGCAATCGTTTGAGAAACCAAGGCTACTGAGTCTGCCGATGAGGATGTGGTGATTAACAGAGTCAAAATGCTTTGGCCAGGTCAATGAATACGGCAGCACAGTATTGTTTCTTATCGATGGCGGTTACGATGTCGTTTAGGACCTTGAGCGTGGCTGAGGTGCACCCATGACCAGCTCTGAAACCAGATTGCATAGCGGAGAGGGTGCGGTGGGATTCGAAATGGTCGGTAATCTGTTTGTTGACTTGGCTTTCGAAGACCTTAGAAAGGCAGGGTAGGATGGATATAGGTCTGTAGCAATTTGGGTCAAGAGTGTCACCTCCTTTGAAGAGGGGGATGACAGCAGCTGCTTTCCAATCTATGGGAATCTCAGACGACATGAAAGAGAGTTGAACAGGCTAGTAATAGGGGTTGCAATAATTTCGGCAGATAATTTTAGAAAGAAAGGGTCCAGATTGTCGAGCCCAGCTGATTTGTAGGGGTCCAGATTTTGCAGCTCTTTCAGAACATCAGCTGAATGGATTTGGGAGAAGGAGAAATGGGGGAGGCTTGGGCGAGTAGCTGTGGGGGGTGCAGTGCTGTTGAATGCAGTAGGGGTAGTTGGGTGGAAAGCATGGCCAGCCGTAGAAAAATGCTTATTGAAATTCTCAATTATAGTGGGCTTATCGGTGGTGACAGAGTTTCCTATCCTCAGTGCAGTGGGCAGTTGGGAGGAGGTGTTCTTATTCTCCATGGACTTTACAGTGTCCCAGAACTTTTTAGAGTTTGAGTTGCAGGAAGCAAATTTCTGTTTGAAAAAGCTAGCCTTGGCGTTTCTAACTGCCTGTGTGTATTGGTTTCTAACTTCTCTGAAAAGTTGCATATCGCGGGGGCAGTTCGATGCTAATGCAGAACGCCACAGGATATTTTTGTGTTGGTTAAGGGCAGTCAGGTCTGGGGAGAACCAAGGGCTATATCTGTTCCTGGTTCTAAATTTCTTGAAAGGGGCATGCTTATTTAAGATGGTGAGGAAGGCATTTTTTTTAAATAACCAGGCATCCTCTACTGACGGGATGAGGTCAATATCTTTCCAGGATACCAGGGCCAGGTCGATAAGAAAGGCTTGCTCGTTGAAATGTTTCAGGGAGCGTTTGACAGTGATGAGTGGAGGTCGTTTGACCTCTGAACCATTACGGGTGCAGGCAATGAGGCAGTGATCGCTGAGATCTTGGTTGAAAACAGCAGAGGTGTATTTAGAGGGCACGTTGGTTAGGATGATATCTATGAGGGTGCCAGTGTTTGCGGCTTTGGGGTTGTACCTGGTGGGTTCATTAATAATTTGTGTGAGATTGAGGGCATCAAGCTTGGATTGTAGGATGGCTGGGGTGTTAAGCATGTCCCAGTTTAGGTCACTTAGTAGCACGAGCTCTGAAGATAGATGGGGGGCAATCAGTTCACATATGGTGTCCAGAGCACAGCTAGGGGCCGAGGGGGGTCTATAGCAGGCGGCGACGGTGAGAGACTTGTTTTTGGAGAGGTGGATTTTTAAAAGTAGAAGTTCAAATTGTTTGGGTACAGACCTGGATAGCAGGACAGAGCTCTGCAGGCTATCTCTGCAGTAGATTGCAACACCGCCCCCTTTGGTCGTTCTATCTTGTCTGAAAACGTTGTAGTTAGGGATGAAGATTTCAGAGTATGTGTATGTGACCAAAGGCACGTAGCGCATGCCTAGGCAGAGGGCTCTGACATCAGGCCAGGCAGTTAGGTCACTGATGCAGGTTTGGACATACCCAGATAGATAGAGATCTATGAAAGTGTTATATTTAATTATATTCCCACAGTGGCCTTGTAGTCAGGAATAGACGGCACCTGGCATTCCAACAGCATAGCTAACATCCTCTCTGTTCATTCCTCAAAAGAGAAACTCAAATATGCTTGTTGTCATCTGTCATTTCTGCATTGACATCATCCAAGGGACTTTTATATCTTGGCAGGTGGGGCTGGCTACCTGAAAGGTCTGGATTTCTGACATTGTTTGATGTGCTCCACGGGTAAAGTAACTGTATTCAGCCAGGGAGAAGGGCTAACTGAATGCATGCCAGCTGCTTTTATGTCAGTGGTCATAACACTAAGCAGCCCAGTTCAACTCAACTCAGAGTCCAGAGTTTCCCTGTTCAGTTCATGCTGCCATAGTAAACATAAATCCGGAACATTCAAATGAGTATGATAAGATACATTTGGTATGGTTAAGGTAAAAATGAAAGGAGGTAAAAACAAAAGGAGGGTGGTTGGTCAGGGTGGATGGGTAGGCTTATTACGCGAACATCTAGGAACCCAAAGGTTGCGTGTTTGAATCTCATCACCGACAACTTTAGCTTTTTAGCTAATTAGCAACTTTTCAACTACTTACTACTTTTTAGCTACTTTTCAACTACTTAGCACTTTAGCTAACCCTTCCCCTAACCCTAACCCTAAACTTTAACCCCTAGCCTAGCTAACATTAGCCAGCTAGCTGACATTAACATTAGCCACCTAGCTAACATTAGCCACAACAATGTAATTCATAACATATCATACAAATGGATGATGGACATTCACAAATTAATACATACCATGCAAAATGTAACATATCATACTAAATGGAGTGTCTCGGATTTACGTACACAATAATATTAAATGCTCTGAGACCAGGTTGGTTCATGTGGTCAGTACAAAACCCTGGCCCAGAGTATTGTGTTGTTGCCAATGTGAATGAAAACCGTAGCGGCTGAGAGCAAATATAACTACCGGCCATCTTTCATCTGGCCACAGATCTACCCCTTGCTAATGAGTGGTTAGAGATGAGGAAGGGAAATGTCCAAAGTCTGCCCCATGTATCAACACTTCCCCTGTGTGTCTCAGCTAGGTAGGGGAGAGAGATGCTCTGATGATACTAAACACTAAACCTGCTCTTCCTCTCTGTGTTGTTTACATAACCAGCCCCAACCTGTGTGTAGAGGTATAGAGGAAGAAGAGAGCTCCTCAGCGCGGCTCAGCCACTGAGGTGCTGCATGATATTTAGGTGTTTCCAGGGCTGCACAGCCATTGGAGGCATTACAGATGTTGGATCTTAATTTGAGCTAGTTTGCTACAGCAGGAAATGGGAATTATTATGTGCATTATAATTAATGGAATTTTTTTTAGAGGTTGGTACATTTTTCCTAGAATATTACAAACTTCAGATGCCTTTTTGAACCTAACATTCACTACAAGTTTTATATTTCCTACATTGCAGGAAAGTTCTCCTGCAACAAGGTGATCAAATTAAGATCCTACATCTGTAAGTAAATCACAGGTGTCCATAACTGCTTGGGTATGCAGCTGCGTGCAGCAAATGAGAGAGAGAGTACACACAAGCACACACAGACAGACATGCTCTCTCTCACGCACACACAGTACACACAAGAGTTCCCGCACGAAACATAGGCATGCCACTGAACACCTGACAGGTGCAGGCGTGGTCTGTAGCGAGACACGCTATCTTGACACGCTAACTCATTCTTAAATCTGAGATACATGCCTCCGGCTGAAAACAGCACAGCTCGCTCTCTGAAGCTGAATCCCTCCTCCTCCTCCACACCCCTTCCAATAGTACTACTGTCACTCTATTGAAGGGACTGTAAGCCTGAGACCTACCTGTACAGGTTTAGTGAATGAGTCAAGGGTCTGTTATACCTGTACACACTACATGTAAGTCTATGTCACCTTGGTCATCTGTCATCATTCGCTCTCTGTGAATGGCTACACAACGGTTGACTTGACAATGACCTAGGAAGTAAAATTTAAAGTTTGAATAAGGACAGTGTTTCATGATAATTAGGTTGTGTTGGATGGAGACAAATGTTGAAGTTGGTTAATGTATCGGCCTTGTCTGCCTATATGTCTGCCTTTTTATAACACAGTAGGCTACTTATTACTTCATTAAATAAACTGCTGTATGACCCCAAACTGAGGACATTGTGGGCCTATGTCTATACCCATGCAGCAGGCCTTACAAATTGACAGCAGAGGTAATCAGAATTCATCAGAAATAATTATTATAGGGATAAGAATAATTAATATAGGGTAACAAAAACATGATTGCAGGCCTATATGCATTATATACAATGTATACTAAATTATGCATTTGCAATCCAATCTTTAATTCTGCACGCCAGTTACTCTTGTCAAATGCACAATAGCATCAACAGAATATATCTAATCTGTCAAGGGTGTAGGCTATGTGAAAAAGGGATCAGGGCCAAGAACCTTTGAATATTTTCTCAGGAAGGTTGCGCTTTATTGCCATCGTTATGTTAGGTCGGATAGAAAAATCAGAGAGGGCGGATAAATGTTAAGGCGTTGTGTAAACTCCCCTTGCCCCGGGCCCTTCTTCTCTACACCTCGGCTTCCTCTGTCATTTACAAGCTGTTCGCATGCACATTTGCAGCCAAGAACCAAGAACCGGCCGGACAGGTCTGGGGCATCTCAGTTTTTAGGAAAAGTGTGTTGCCTCTGGTTCCGAAATTGCTTGGCTTGCGTGAGGACGACTGCTTTATCTTTTCATTCCCTATGACCTCTCAACCTGGCCTTGGGCGGCTGCATTTTTCCGACTTTCTTTTTTCTACCCACCTTCTCATGGGCCCACAAATAACCTATTGATCGTGACAGGTAATAATAGGCTGTCCTTCACTGCGCTGTTGTTGCTCTTTGTGCAGTCACTATGTTGAACACATGCTGCTGTGGTCCATATGCCTCTGGCCTAGATTCTGAAGCACAGGCATAGGCCTACTTGTGATATATTTTTTAATAAATTCATTTTTCAGGAATAGCCTAGCCCAGGTTATGTAACACTAAACACATGAAGTAGACAGGTTATGCCTAATTGTGAAAAACAAACACACAGTATCAGTGAAAGAATTAGCCTTGACATATCAAACAAGTAGCCTCCACGAACAAAAGGTCGACATCACACAAGTTGTCCATTTCATATTATATTACACAGCCATTGCTGATCTGCAGTAGCCTAGGCCTCTACACTTCATCCTTTACATAAATGCACTAATTTGACTTTTGCCAAGTTCAGAAATTGATTGTGTTCTCACACTAAGCTTTAAAATCATCCATCTGCACAATGGCTCTGTCTACTGAGTCAAGTGTTTTCCTGTGTCGGCTAAATAAGAGGACAACTTCCATGGGTTAAATAGTGGTACTATAGTCTAATATAAATAAGCACTTTGATGAGTATCCCCTTACTGTCCAGACATTCAATATAACAAACACATGTTGTAACATGTAGGGGAGAGAGGGATAAGTTGGAAGTCGACCCACCCGGGAAGTCGACCCACCCTTGTTTCTAGGAAACGTTTGACCAAATATTTAGGAAGAGGTCATCATTTCATGGAGTCTGTGAAGGAAGAAACCACATGGAAAAAGTGGTAAGAAAGTTAGGTCCAAAAAAACAGATTGTCACCAAGTTAAATGAATTTATCGTGTTAGAGGTTTCACAATGCTTGTATTTCAACCAAAGTAGATCATTTAATATTGTTCTATGCATCTGTTTGGCTCTCTATCCGCTTCTATATGAGGTCCTAAAACTAGCATGAAAGTGCATCCGTGTAGCTGAATGGGAAAATAAAGTAAAAAACTTTGACTTGGGGTAAGTTGAGCTGATGGTCATGGGGTAAGTTGAGCTAATGGTTGAGCCAATGGCAGGTTGAGTAAATTGAAGTGTTTTCTTCCCAGTCATAATGCAAGGCATTATCACTGGGATATGAGACAACAACAGGGCCTGGCCTATGTTAAAAGTGTTTAACCATGGTTTTAAAAAGGTAGCAGTAATATTTCATTCAGTACAGAAATTTGTAGGCGTCTTAACTTACCCTGTCCCGCGTTGTGCAAAGAGACAACTTTTTTGGACAAGCTATGTTTTCAAAATTGTCATGTTTACATGAATTCTGATTACTTCCAGGGATACACAACATCCTGAAATATATGTAGATATCTTTGTTAGTATCGCTGCATTTACACAGGCAAGCCAATTCTGATATTTTTTCACTTTTGACCAATCAGATAAGCCCTGAAAAAGATTTAATGTGATTGGTCAAAAGACCAATTAGTGGAAGAAATATCAGAATTGGGCTGTCTGTGTATAAGCAGCCAAATAATACTATATTTCCTTTGACAGAGTGATGCTGAATGTAAAAAATTACTCAACTTACCCCACTCTCCCATACTGTCAATAGAGCTCACACAATTCCAGCACCTGTCATATAAAATGGAAGTTATTTTTGGGCCAAGCCACAGTCAGGTGAATGACATGCAGTGGTGACATGCCTGAGAACCACTATCTATGCCACTAAATGAGGTTAGCCAAGTTCATGGTGTTTCCAGGCTCTTGATGCAGTCATAGCGTCACAGGGCCCCTCATTATACTGAATACATTTTATAATGCAACTGGTGCCATTCCTAGTTGCCCCTGTTCTCTGTGTGTGTGCGTGCACGTGGGTCTGTGTGTTTGTGTGTGTTCATGCTCCAGCAGACTGGGTCATCATGAGTCGTGCAGGCCAGGGCTGTTTAAGTGGAGCTGGATGTGTGTATTATCCCCTTGGCTCCCACTGCCGGGCCCCGCTCAGTGTAATTGAATTATGGCCGAGGGCTGAGCGGCAGGCATTTTGAGTTTCTCTCCGTTCGGTCGCCCTGTTCAAACAACACAGCAGCCCAGGCCAGCTAGCAGATAAACTCAGGCAGTCAAAACACATGTCAACCGCTGGCCTTCCTAACACAGATATACACTGAACAAAAATATAAACGCATCGTGTAAAGTGTTCCTCCCATGTTTCATGAGATGAACTAAGATATCCCAGTAATTTTCTATTTGCACAAAAAGCTTATTTCTCTAAAATGTTGTGCACAAATTTGTTAAATCCCTGTTAGCATTTCTCCTTTGCCAAGATAATCCATCCACCTGATAGGTGTGGCATATCAAGAAGCTGACTAAACAGCGTGATCATTACACAGGTGCACCTTGTGCCAGGGACAATAAAAGGCCACTCTAAAATGTGCAGTTTTGTCACATAATACAATGCCACAGATGTCTGAAGTTTAGAGGGAGCGTGCAATTGGCATGCTGACTGCAGGAATGTCCACTGTTGCCAGAGAATGTTATATTAATGTATCTACCATAAGCCGACTCCAACGTTGTTTTCGAGAATTTGGCAGTACATCCAACTGGCCTCACAACCGCAGACCACCTGTAACTATGCCAGCCCAGGATCTCCACATCCTGCTTCTTCACCTGTGGGATCCAAGATGGCATAGCAGTAGGACATGTGTATTTGTCTTTGTCTTATCCCATGTAAATAGACAGTATTTTTCGTATATATCTTAATCTCACTTTCTATCTATGAACTAAATATACTTTCCTGCAACCTGCCTCACCCAATGTGGTACGGATCTGCTATTTTTATTCCTTATAACTGGAACTTCCATCAGGAGCTAGCCAGCTAACTAGCTACTAGTCTTTGTTAGCCACGGCTAGCGGTCTTCACCTTTTTCTCTGTCATCAGCCAGCCTTAGCTTGGACAACACCTGCCAGTCTGCACAGCGTGATATCAACCCAGAGCATATCGGACTGCTTCTCTCTACCATATCACCGGATTCCTGCTGCTCTGGATCATTACACCGTATCATCACAGCTAGCTAGCTGCAAACGAGTGGCCACTGTTAGCTAACGCCTCTATCCCGAAGCAAGCACCAGCTAGCCTTGAGCTAGCCTCGAGCTAGGCCCATATACTAGCTAATTCTAGGGCTATAATACCTCCTTTGCCAATTGGCCTGGACCCTTTATTGTCGACACAGAGCCCCGCCGATCCATCACAACTGGGCTGCTGACGTGATCGCCCGATGTGGTCTCAACAGGCTATTCTGTTACGATGTCGCCGAAGAACCATCTACTAGCCCCGGCCCGCTAGCTTTTCTGAACGCTGTGTCCCCTGCTCGCCTAGCGTAGTAGTGACTACCGAACGGCACCCTGACTCGCCTATTGCTGCTCTTTTGACCCTATGATCACTCGGCTACACAGCTGATGCCCCCTGGACTGTTTCAATAACACGGTACTTAATTTTGTTTACCTGTCGGCCCCAGCCTCGAACTCAGGTCCTGTATGTACCTAACTGACCCACTCTGCCCATTCATCGCCATTTATCCATTGTTGTCTTAGTTCTCCTGATCAACACCTGTGATTGCTTTATGCCTCTCTCTAATGTCAATATGCCTTGTCTACTGCTGTCTTGGGCTAGTTGTAATTGTTTTATTTCACTGTAGAACCCTCAGTCCCGCTCAAAATGCCTTATATAGCTCTTTTGTCACACCCCACACACATGCTGAGACCTCACTTGGCTTAACTGGTGCCTGCAGAGACGAAACCTAGGTGTACCTCCACTGTACTCACATCCTACCATACCCTTGTCTGTACATTATGCCTTGAATCTATTCTACCACGACCAAGAAATCTGCTCCTTTTATTCTCTGTCCCCAACGTACTAGACAAACAGTTCTTATAGCCTTTAGCCGTACCCTTATCCTATTCCTCCTCTGTTCCTCTGGTGATGTAGAGGTTAACCCAGGCCCTGTAGCCCCCAGTTCCACTCCTATTCCCCAAAGCGCTATCATTTGTTGACTTTTGAAACCATAAAAGCCTTGATTTCATGCATCAGATCACTGCCTCATTGCCTGCGTCCGTAATGGGTCTGCGGTCAAACGACCACCCCTCATCACTGTCAAGCGCTCCCTAAAACACTTCAGTGAGCAGGCCTTTCTAATCGACCTGAAGTGTTTTAGGGAGCGTTTGACAGTGATGAGGGGTGGTCGTTTGACCGCGGACCCATTACGGACGCAGGCAATGAGGCAGTGATCGCTGAGATCCTGGTTGAAGACAGCAGAGGTGTATTTAGAGGGCAGGTTGGTCAGGATGATATCTATGAGGGTGCCCGTGTTTATGGATTCATGGTTGTACCTGGTAGGTTCCATGATAATTTGTGTGAGATTGAGGGCATCTAGCTTAGATTGTAGGATGACCGGGGTGTTAAGCATATCCCAGTTTAGGTCACCTAACAGTACAAACTCTGAAGCTAAATGGGGGTAATTATTTCACAGACCTGGAAGGATATTGACCTCATTCCGTTAGTAGAGGATGCCTGGTTATTCTTTAAAAGTGCTTTCCTCACCATCTTAAAAAAGCATGCCCCATTCAAAAAATGCAGAACTAAGAACAGATATAGCCCTTGGTTCACTCCAGACTTGACTGCCTTTGACCAGCACAAAAACATCCTGTGACGTACTGCATTAGCATCGAATAGCCACGATATGCAACTTTTCAGGGAAGTTAGGAACCAATATACACAGGCAGTTAGGAAAGCAAAGGCTAGCTTTTTCAAACAGAAATTTACATCCTGTAACACAAACTTCAAAAAGTTCTGATACACTGTAAAGTCTATGGAGAATAAGAGCGCCTCCTCCCAGCTGCCCACTGCACTGAGGCTAGGAAACACTGTCACCACCGATAAATCTATGATAATCGAGAATTTCAATAAACATTTTTCTACGGCTGGCCATGCTTTTCACCTGGCTACCCCTACCCCGGTTGCCAGCTCTGCACCCCCCACAGTAACTTGCCCAAGCCTCCCCCATTTCTCCTTCACCCAAATCCAGATAGCTGATGTTCTGAAAGAGCTGCAAAATCTGGACCCCTACAAATCAGCTGGGCTAGACAATCTGGACCTCTCTCTTTCTAAAATGATCCGCCTCCATTGTTGCAACCCCTATTACTTGCCTGTTCAAACTCTCTTTCATATCGTCTGATAGCCCTAAAGATTGGAAAGCTGCCGCGGTCATCCCCCTCTTCAAAGGGGGAGACATTCTAGACCCAAACTGTTATAGACCTATATCTATCCTACCCTGCCTTTCTAAAGTCTTTGAAAGCCAAGTTAACAAACAGATCACCAACCATTTAGAATCCCACCGTACCTTCTCCCCTATGCAATCCGGTTTCCGAGCTGCTCATGGGTGCACCTCAGCCATGCTCAAGGTCCTAAACGATATCATAACCGCCATCGATAAAAGACAATACTGTGCAGCCGTCTTCATCGACCTGGCCAAGGCTTTCGACTCTGTCAATCACTGCATTCTTATCGGCAGACTCAACAGCCTTGGTTTCTCAAATGATTGCCTCGCCTGGTTCACCAACTACTTCTCAGATACAATTGGCTTCCTATTTCGCAACAAAGCCTCCTTCACTAATGCTGCCAAACATACCCTCGTAAAACTGACTATCCCACCGATCCTCGACTTCGGCGATGTCATTTACAAAATAGCCTCCAACACTCTACTCAGCAAATTGGATGCAGTCTATCACAGTGCCATCCGTTTTGTCACCAAAGCCCCATATACTACCCACCACTGCGACCTGTATGCTCTCGTTGGCTGACCCTCACTTCATATTCGTTGCCAAACCCACTGGCTCCAGGTCATCGATAAGTCTTTGCTAGGTAAAGCCCGGTCTTATCTCAGCTCACTGGTCACCATAGCAGTACCCACCCGTAGCATGCGCTCCAGCAGGTATATTTCACTGGTCATCCCCAAAGCCAACTCCTCCTTTGGCCGCCTTTCCTTCCAGTTCTCTGCTGCCAATGACTGGAACGAATTGTAAAAATCACTGAAGCTGGAATCTTATATCTCCCTTACTAACTTTAAGCGTCAGCTGTCGGAGTAGCTTACCAATCATTGCACCTGTACACAGACCATCTGTAAATAGCCTCATCCCCATATTGTTTTTTTTTCTTCTCCTTTGCACCCCAGTATATCTACTTGCACATTCATCTTCTGCACATCTATCAGACCAGTGTTTAATTGCTAAATTGTAATTATTTCGCCACTATGGCCCATTTATTGCCTTACCTCCCTAATCCTACTACATTTGCACACGCTGTATATATATTTTTCTATTGTGTTATTGACTGTACATTTGTTTATCCCATGTGTAACTCTGTGTTGTTTGTGTCGCACTGCTTTGCTTTATCTTGGCCAGGTCGCAGTTGTAAATGACAACTTGTTCTCAACTGGTCTACCTGGTTAAATGAAGGTGAAATAAAATAAATAAATAAAACATTTGAGACCAGCCACCCGGACAGCTGATGAAAATGTGGGTTTGTACAACCGAAGAATTTGAGAACCACCTCAGGGATGCTCATCTGCGTCCTCTTATGGGTCTTGACCTGACTGCAGTTCGGCGTCGTAACCAACTTCAGTGGGCAAATGCTCACCTTTGATGTTCACTGGCACACTGGACAAGTGTGCTCTTCATGGATGAATCCCGGTTTCAACTGTACCAGGAAGATGGTAAACAGCGTCTATAGCGTTGTGTGGGCGAGCGGTTTGCTGATGTCAATGTTGTGAACCGAGTGCCCCATGGTGGCTGTGGGGTTATCGTATGGGTAGACATAAACTACGGACAATGAACACAATTTCATTTTATCGATGGCAATTTGAATGCACAGAGTTACCGTGACGAGGTCCTGAGGGCCATTGTTGTCCCGTTCCTCCGCCGCCATCACCTCATGTTTCAGCATGATAATGCACGGCCCCATGTCGCAAGGATCTGTACACAATTCCTGAAAACTGAAAATGTCCCAGTTCTTCCATGGCCTGCATACTCACCAGACATGTCACCCATTGAGCATGTTTCGGATGCTCTGGATCGACGTGTATGACAGCGTGTTCCAGTTCCCACCAATATCCAGAAACTTCTCACAGCCATTGAAGAGGAGTGGGACAACATTCCACAGGCCACAATCAACAGCCTGATCAACACTATGCGAAGGAGATATGTCGCGCTGTATGAGGCAAATGGTGGTCACACCAGATACTAACTGGTTTCTGATCCTTTTTTTTAAAAGTGAGGGCCTAATGAATTTATTTCAATTGACTAATTTCCTTATATGAACTGTAACTCAGTTAAATCTTTGAAATTGTTGCATGTTGTGTTTATATTTTTGTTTGGTGTATGTAGATATCTTTGGTAGTATGACTACGTTTACACAGGCAGGCCAAATCTGATCTTTTTTTCCCTCATTTGTATTTTTCCCAATCAGATAAGCTCTGAAAAAGAGCAGATGAGAAAAGATGTAATGTGGAAAAGATCATAATTGGGCTACCTGTGTAAAAGCATCCAAAGAATACAATATTTCCTTTGACAGAGTGATGCTGAATGTAAAAAATGTCTCAACTTACCCCACTCTCCCGTACTGTCAATAGAGCTCATACAATTCCAGCACCTGTCCTATAAAATGGAAGATATTTTTGGGTCAAGCCACAGTCAGGAGAATGGCAGGCAGTGGTGACATGTCTGAGAACCACTATCTAACCAATCTTTATCCAACCAATCAGACAGAAGTGGAGAGAAGGGCTGTTTGAGGGTATAGTGCAGAGTTGATGTGAGTTGATGCCTCTAAAGGAGGTTAGTCAAGTTCATTGTGTGTCCAGGCTCTTGATCTGGTGATATAATTGAGAGAGGAAAGCTCTATCACACAGCAGACACTGCAGACACTATTGGTGTCCACATCCCCAACCAACTATCATGGTCCAAACACACCAAGACAGCCGTGAAGAGGGCACGACAACGCTTATTCCCCCTCAGGAGACTGAAAAGATTTGGCATGGGTCCTCAGATCCTCAAAAAGTTATACAGCTGCACCATCGAGAACTCTGGGTCTTCCTTTCATGTGGCGGTCCTCATGAGAGCCAGTTTCATCATAGCGCTTGATGATTTTTGCGACTCCCGTTGAAGAAACTTTCCGTTCTTGAAGTGTTCCGGATTGACTGACCTTCATGTCTTAAAGTAATGATGGACTGTTGTTTCTCTTTGCTTATTTGAGCTGTTCTTGACATAATATGCACTTGGTCTTTTACCAAATAGGGATATCTTTACCACCCCTACCTTGTCACAACACAACTGATTGGCTCAAACGTATTACAGTTTTTTACAATTGCTAGGACCCAATACTTAGGTCACATTTTCAAAACTCATCACACAGTTTGTTACTCATAAAACAATGACCTAAAAACCACTAACAACAGGTATCATTACACAATGTTTTCTTTTGTAAAATGTCTTTTCAAAACAAGAATGACACCTCTCTACTGTTTAGAATTCACTGCAGTATATGTTACAGGAATGAATCAGACATGATGCAATATGCTTCAATATGTTTAATGTCATTTTTTGGCATTGAGTGATTCCAAAATACAATAATTAGTATTTTCACCATCTACTGATACAGATACAGTAGCAATACTAGTCAACCCTGTCTTCTGCATTTGGCCACAGGTTCTCATCCACATCACATCTAATGTCATCTTGGGCAATACACAAAGGAAATAATATTTTGGCATGCCTGGTCCATCCCTGGCAATCTTCTGCAGATATGTCCAGGCATCCAGCATTCATTGCATCCAGGAGAAACATTTGAGTATGTGGATGGTGGTCATAAACCTTCCATGAGGAAAATAATTCCTCTATGGGGTTGAGGAATGGAGAGTAAGGTGGGAGGAAAAGTGACACCATCCTGGGATGGGCTGCATACCGCTCTGTGACTGTACCCGAGTGGTGAAATGCCACATTGTCCCATACAATTTCAAACGTTGTACGATTTCGCCTCACTGCAACTCTTTCTTCACCTGGCACAACCCTTCCATAGAGGTCACCCAGGAATGAAGTGAGACGCTCGGTGTTGTATGGCCCAATTAGTGGTTTGTGTAACAGCAATCCATCAGAGGATACTGCTGCACACATTGTGATGTTGGCACCCCTCTGGCCCAGGACATCCACTGTGGCTCTTTTCCCAATCACATTCCTTCCTCACCGCCGTGTTTTGGCCAAGTTGATACCAGCCTCATCCACAAAGATGAATATGTGGGGTGTTTGCCTGGCTTCAATCTCCATGACTCTCTAAAATAAATTCACAAGGCAACATAAGAGTTAGGCTATTACGGTAGTTTACATTATACCTAAAAACATGCCATTGTGTGCCTTTTGCCCTGTTTAGTTTTGTTCAAAACCAGTTCTGTATTTTGTAGTCATCTTACCTGGACTTATTGGTTCCTGAGTTGCTTGACTCGTTCAGAGTTCCTCTCAAAGGGGACAGTGTACAACTGCTTCATCCTGACTTGATGTTGTTTCAGGACTCCAGAAATAGTTGTTATGCTTACATTGTGAATATTTCCAAATGTTATGTTGTCTGCCAACACTCTGTCCCGAATCTCTGTGAGTTTTATGCCATTGTATCTGATGACCATATCAACGATTGCAGTTTCCTGCACAGCAGTGAAAATCCTACCTCTCCTGCCTTTGGGAGGTAACCGTTGGGTCCTAAGCAGAAAAACAAAAACAATTACACACAAGTGGGTTTGGAGGCTTTGCTCAATTTACTTCTGTAATGTGCAGATGCCCTTGCAGAATGCACATCTTGCCTGTTGTTTTGCCGGAACTTTCTCACAATAGACGCCACTGTTGAGCGTTGCAGATTTGGCTGCGCTCTCAGACCAGCCTCTCTCATTGATAGACCATGATTTACATGATCTATTATAATAGCCCTAATCTCGTCTGAGACTACAGCTCTTGATCTTCCTCTCAGTCTTCTTCCACCACGCATACGTACTCCTCTCCCTCTCCCAGCCACTCTTCTTCCTCTGTCAGCCACTTCTCTATCTCTGCCTGGGTTCATGTTTACATTACAGTACAGCATTATTCCTAAGATGTCCCCTTTTGTATAGATGGTAATGTAATTGAAAGACTAACACCTGGGTAGGTGTTCAGCTGCAATGGGAATCAGCTGTGGTTGGTCTAATTGTTTTGATAGTATTTCATTTTTTAGATTTGGAATATATTTAAATACGGTATTACTGTAGAAATGTAGCAAATTGCTGTCTTATTCAATTTTGTGTTGTATTAGGTTTTGAACTTAAGTTTAACAGTTTTGAAAAGAGTTTATAAACATGTGCAAATTGGCCTGTAGGTACATAGAGTTTTGGTGGTGGTTGTGTCTGAGTGAGAAAAGAATTCATGAAATTTGAAAGATGTAGTCATTGAATGCATTTTGTGCCAAAGCAATGAAAAATGATCCACAGTTTAGCCTACATAGACTGCTGTTGTGCTCATTGTGTGAAGAGTTTTGAAAAAGTGACCTAAGTATTGAGAAATGGGTCCTAGCGATTGTAAAAAACTCTAAGAAGGCAAGAAATTCCACAAATTAACTTTTAACAAGGCACACCTGTTAATTGAAATACATTCCAGGTGACTACCTCATGAAGCTGGTTGAGAGAATACCAAGAGTGTGCAAAGCTGTCATCAAGGCAAAGGGTGGCTACTCTGAAGAATCTCCAGACTGTGTAACACAGAGACTCTGTCACACACTGCAGACTGTGTCACACAGAGACTCTGTCACACACTGCAGACGATGTCACACCAGAAGCCTTTTGTGCCCCTGACTGGTATGCCACTGTGCCAGCCAGGGAGGCTTGTATTAGCTAATGTCATGCTCACAAGTTTCAAGGGCTTGGTATGCCGATCTGACCAACATGACAAATAGGGCCTGTTAACCAACAGGTTGATAGGAGAGCAGTGGGGTTATTAATGACTCCCACCAAAATAAACGTCTGGCTTTGACAGGACAGGAGTAGGCCAGAGAGAGAGAGGGACCGCCCAGGGCCTAGAGCGTCTCAACCATATGCCCCTGTTCGGGTACTGCCCTTGATTGTGTGCAGTCATACTGTCACAGGGCCCATCTTTATACTGTATAAGCTTTATGATGCAACTGGTGCCATTCATAGTTGCCCCTGTCTCTCTCTCTCTCTCTCTCTCTCTCTCTCTCTCTCTCTCTCTCTCTCTCTCTCTCTCTCTCTCTCTCTCTCTCTCTCTCTCTCTCTCTCTCTCTCTCTCTCTCTCTCTCTCGCGCTCGCTCGCTGTCGTGTGTGTGTGTGTTCATGCTCCAGCAGACTGGGTCATCATGAGCCGTGCAGGCCAGGGCTGTTTAAGTGGAGCTGGATGTGTGTATTATCCCCTTGGCTCCCACTGCCGGGCCCCGCTCAGTGTAATTGAATTATGGCCGAGGGCTGAGCGGCAGGCATTTTGAGTGTCTCTCCATTCAGTCGCCCTGTTCAAACAGCACAGCAGCCCAGGCTGACATTTTGATCTGGGGAAAACAGGGCCTCCAACAAGGTGACATATTGATCTGGGGAAAACAGGGCCTCCAACAAGGTGACATATTGATCTGGGGAAAACAGGGCCTCCAACAAGGTGACATATTGATCTGGGGAAAACAGGGCCTCCAACAAGGTGACATTTTGATCTGGGAAAACAGTGCCTCCAACAAGGTGACATTTTGATCTGGGAAAACAGGGCCTCCAACAAGGTGACATTTTGATCTGGGAAAACAGGGCCTCCAACAAGGTGACATATTGATCTGGGGAAAACAGTGCCTCCAACAAGGTGACATTTTGATCTGGGAAAACAGGGCCTCCAACAAGGTGACATTTTGATCTGGGAAAACAGGGCCTCCAACAAGGTGACATTTTGATCTGGGAAAACAGGGCCTCCAACAAGGTGACATTTTGATCTGGGAAAACAGGGCCTCCAACAAGGTGACATTTTGATCTGGGAAAACAGGGCCTCCAACAAGGTGACATTTTGATCTGGGAAAACAGGGCCTCCTACAAGGTGACATTTTGATCTGGGAAAACAGTGCCTCCAACAAGGTGACATTTTGATCTGGGGCCTCCAACAAGGTGACATTTTGATCTGGGAAAACAGGGCCTCCTACAACAGTGTGTGTATTCGGTCCTCTATTGAAGCTCGTTGGTAAATCTGTTTTCCTTTCTGTGTGTTTGGAGTGTGACGTCTATCAGCAGGTGCATGGAGACCGGAGGTACAGAGCTCTGTGAGGTGGGGATCAAGCCCAGGGAGGATAGCAAAGCTCACATAAAAATAATTGAGAGACAGTTGAAAGGCATTTTGATTTATTATCCATCATGGAAATGTTGGCATGAGAACAGCCCCTGGTGGCGTTTCGTCTAGTCTCTCTTTGATATAACTAAACCCCCTGGGGACATTGGGACATTTCCTCATCATTTTGATCTGAAATGAGAACTTGTTCTCAACTAGCCTACCTGGTTAAATAAAGGTGAAATAAATAAAAAATAAACATTTTTAAAAAATCTGTGAACTTCACTTCCCTACTGACAAAAAAAGTCAATAAACACACACTCATCAAACTGAAGCGCTGTCAAATGTTTAATGGTTTTGCAACAGAGAAACGTTTTGTTTGAAGATGTTGGTGTGATCTGTGGCATTTGGCTTTTTCATAGAGGAGTTGTCATGATGATTGACAGAGGTCAGTGGAGGCTGCTGAAGGGAGGACGGCTCATAATAATGGCTGGAACGGAGTGAATGGAATGGCATCAAATACATGGAAACCATGTGTTTGATGTTGTTGATACCTTTCCATCCATTCTGATCCAGCCATTACCACGTGCCCATCCTCCCCAATTAAGGAGGGAAGGAGGAGTAGGGAGTCTAAGAAGATACAGTACACTCATAAAGAAGAAACTAAACCACTCCATCCTGAATAATAATAGCAGTAGTGACAACACAAACCTGCTGTGCTCATAAAAGGCCCAGTGACAAAGACACTAGAGGATGTAATTAAAGCCTGTGAGTGCTGCTGCGGCGTTCACAAATATTTTCACTGAGTCTTCCTCTCTCAGTACACATAGCTAGGTTACATAACTTTGTGCGGTGGATCACACGCACACCTGGGACTCAGGTGAATGGGAGTTTCACAAGCACCTGCAAACACAGCCAGAAAATCTGTTAAGATGCCATGAAACAACCAGCCATAATGTAGGTCCAATCAAACATCAAGGTGTCATCCACTATGCCAATTATAAATGGGCGAGCATGGGCAATAAATATCAACTTTCTAAAATATTTACAGTATATTATTCAGAGCTGCTCGTTAAGCAGAGATGCTGAAATGTTAGAGACTATGGCAATAGACCGATGGCAATAGACCGATGGCAATAGACCGATGGCAATAGACCGATGGCAACAGACCAACCAAAGAACAAGCCTCCCAATGGGAACAGACTTCAGTTCAACATCTAGTTTTGATTAACATTTGGGTGAGTTGTCAACTTCACTTTGAGTTGTCAAATTCACGAGGTCATTGGATTTAATTTAAAAGTTGGCTGAAAAAAAGATGAAATTCCCTTACGTTGCTGACTTTTTTCAAATTCAATCAGTTTTCCACAATAATTCAACATCATCAGATCGATTTTTTTTGGTTGAAATGACGTGGAAACAACATTGATTCAACCAGTGGGCTGTGGTCTTAAAAAATGTCAGATGCTTCTATGTGAGTGACTGTAATCCTTTCATGTTGACTTTCATCTGAGATACATTTCCAGAATTCACCGAGCACTTCCACTTCATCCTGCTGTGGAGGCTATTTCAGGTTGCATTGAGATCAATGAAGCGTCACACAATATAGGAGGTCTTTATCTGATATTTCTTGGAAACACACACACACACACACACATTCTCTCCCCCTGAACATGCACCCTTCTTCCCTCTCTTTCTCTCTCTTTCCGTCTCTCTCTCCCTCGCATGCACTCTCCTGTCCTCTGAGGTACGTGTAATGATGGATAGGTGATACAGTGGCGTAAGAAGCAGCTCCAAGATGCTTGCTCAAGACAGCATGTTCCTGGGTTGGAGGCACGCTTTAAGCAGGCAATGGTGTGTGTGAGTTTGTACGTGAGTGTGTGTGTGGTGGTGTGTGTGTGTGTGTGTGTGTGTGTGTGTGTGTGTGTGTGTGTGTGTGTGTGTGTGTGTGTGTGTGTGTGTGTGTGTGGTGCGTGCGGTGCGTGCGTGCGTGCGTGCGTGCGTGCGTGCGTGCGTGCGTGCGAGTGAGAGAGAGAGTGCCTCTTCCCTCTCTCTTCTCTCCTATCTGCCGGACATGAACATGAAATTGTCGCTTCACACAATTCCCTGTCCCTGAGATGAACCCACCACTGTAGTACTTCTCAACCTGACTTACACCTGGGTTAAGGTGCTTTGAGGGAGGAAAGAGAGAGTGAAAAAGAGGCGCCATTGTCATTCACAGAAGAGTTTGCCTCTTCAGTGAATGGGAGTCTCCCTGAGGTTGTTTAGTCAGTACTGACTTTGAAGCACTTGTAAATTGGAACACAGACCACACACATTCCAAGTCTGAGTAACTACATTGACAAAAGAGCATAAAGTACACTGGCAAAATGGTGCATATCAGGAGCATTTCTGTACTATGTGTCAGGTATGATTTACAAGCCTGAAGGCATGAAACATCATTGAGTTTCTGCAGAGAACAGTGAGACAGTAAGAAATACTGATATAAGTAAAGTAACCATATGTTTAATGGGGATTGTGTTCCATTACATCCTGTAAAACCATTTAGGGCGATTCCATGCCAGCGGGAGCAAAAAATATTTTTGGTTCTTCTCAGATTGCTCTGGCAATTCTCACATAAAAACTTATTTGGGAGGAAGGATGTTTGAAATGCTTTTAACATTTGTATCACAAACCATATTTAGAAAATTATGATGAAAGTGGCCATTTCAGGCCCTTTTTAGACCTATACATGCCTCCTGTAAGACCCTATGATCTGTGAACTGTACATGATACAGACAACATCCTGGTCTTGAGCTTAGAGGGCTTAAAATTGCCAATTTCATTATGATTTTCCAAAAATTTGTTTGTGATACAAATGTAGAAAGCATGTTTAACATCCGTCCTCCCAATAAAGTTACTATGCCAAAACAATCTGAGATACAAAAAATATTTTCAGAATTGCCCATTACTCTTACACCTGATGTTGTAATATTCAAAGTAGAGACAAATAACAAGAAGGCGGTGTCAGCTGAAATACTGCTCGCCTCTTGTATCCCTCCTCCTAACCTGGAAATCCATAAGTCCTGTATCACATCGGAATCGCTTGATTATTATTATCATCATAATCACTATAATTCAACTAACTTCCATCTCTTTTATGGGCTACCGTATACCACAGCTTAGCATTAGTCACAGCTAAGAATTATTTTGTGGACTGTTCAATGGCAGTGTTAGTCATTGTCCTGGCTATTACTCATGCTAGAGGAATCATCATGTAATGTAGCATACCTGTCCATTTACTCACTGCTCTCTCTTTCTCTCTCTCTCTCTCTCTCTCTCTCTCTCTCTCTCTCTCTCTCTCTCTCTCTCTCTCTCTCTCTCTCTCTCCCTCCCTGTATACACTAAACAAGCTGGTCCACATGAAGTTAACAAGGGGAGAGATGGATATTGTCAGTTCCCCACCCATGCATGTGTTTCATCTTCTTATCTTTTTTCCTCCTGTCTCCTCTCCTTTCACCACTCTCCTCTCCTTTCACCACTCTCCTCTCCTTTCACCACTCTCCTCTCCTCTCCCTTGACCACTCTCCTCTCCCTTGACCACTCTCCTCTCCCTCCACCACTCTCCTCTCCCTTGACCACTCTCCTCTCCCTCCACCACTCTCCTCTCCCGCCACCACTCTCCTCTCCCGCCACCACTCCCCTCTCCCTTGACCACTCTCTTCTCCCTCCACCACTCTCCTCTCCCGCCACCACTCTCCTCTCCCGCCACCACTCCCCTCTCCCTTGACCACTCTCCTCTCCCTCCACCACTCTCCTCTCCTTTGACCACTCTCCTCTCCCTCCACCACTCTCCTCTCCCTTGACCACTCTCCTCTCCCTCCACTACTCTCCTCTCCCTCCACCACTCTCCCCTCCCTTCACCACTTTCCTCTCGCCTCTACCACTCTCCTCTCCCTCCACCACTCTCCTCTCCCTTGACCACTCTCCTGCCCCTTCCATCCCTGCTCCTGCTCCCCCACCAGCTCTTCTCTGCCCTCCACTGACACTTCACGACCCTCCACAGCCTCTCCTCTCCTCCACCCCTCTCCTCCCCTCTATCACTCTCCTGCTCTCCTTCCACAAGCTCTCCTGCTCCCCCTAGCTATTCTCCTCTCCCTCACCACTCTCCTCTCCCCTTACTATTCTCGCTCTCCCACCACTCTCCTCTCCCTCCACCACTCTGCCTGGCTCCTCTCCTTCCATCACTCTCCTCTCTCCTTCCACCACTATCCCCTCCCCTACTAGCTCTCCTCTGCCCTCGCACCACTCTGGTCTCACCCTCCACGCGCCTCTCCTCTCCTTCCACCACTCTCCTCTCCTTCCACCACTCGTCCTCTCTCCTTCCACCACTCTCCTCTCCCTCCACCACTTCTAGGTATCTTGAAAATCGCGCCACAGGATCTCACACTGGCTCTTACGTAGGTGGGACGATTTGGTGCCACCGAGCGCCAGAGAGGTTAAAGGTGAAGACTGTTATTTTCTCAAATCAATTCTCTGTCATTATTATTACGTGATTAAACTAATCGTGTAAATGTAATTAACTTGGAAGTCGGGGCACCACGGAAAATCTTCAGATTACAAAGTTAGAATTTTCAGAGTATAACTCTTCAGATATTTTAATATTTGATCAATTAGTCTTCTATTAATGAATTATTCTTTACCTCACATCAGTCTCATCTGAATGTCGTAAATTGTTGGTTATCTGCAAAAACCCAGCCTTTACTATAAATCATCCATACACCAATTGGCCTAATCATTTATTAACTAACTAACTAAATAATCACAGAAATGCATAAACAAACAAACAGTAGATATTGGTTACTAACAATGATAGGGAATATTCCCTAGTGGGCTAAACCAATATGGTGGCTTGGAGGGCAAAGGGAAGGGGGTGTGGACTGAGAAAAAGTGGGATAGACAAAGTGGATTGATTGTGGACACATTCTATAATTATATACATTGAAATGCTAATCCTTTGCACATGAATGGCTGCTCATTCGAGAATAATTGAAGTACATATTTACGGTGTATGTCATTGTTGTCTTCTCTGTTCGAATCCTGTCTGTCTGCTGGAGAGTTCATCCGAGTCTCTCTCTCTTTTTGTTTCCCTGAAGATCAAAGTCTTTCATGGTTAGAAAGGATACTTCAGAGTACCATTCAGAAAAGTTCTCACAGAAAAGATGTTTAGGCGGTTGTCGGTATTCGCATCCCAGGTTTACAGAATTTCTAGCTGCAGACTAGTAATTAGTATCCAAGATTTGCTCTTAATCTGTAGGGATCAATAGTCTCAGAGTTGAACAATTTCCAGCCGTGTAGCCAATGCTCCACGTGGTATGGTTAGGAATTCAACAACCATTGCAACCTTAGCTTACACTGAGGTTTTTGTGGTCTTAACTATTCGCAATCACAGCTCACGCTGTGGGTTGGCTTAGTCTTGGTACGCAAACCTGTGCCACCTCACCTTACACCGAGGTATGCATGGTCTTAACTATTCGCAATCACAGCTCACGTTGTGGGTTTGCTTAGTCTGAAGAGGATTTTCTTAGGAGGGCCTTTTATTCGTAACAGTAGAAGAGGGCTGTTCCATGATGCCTGATCATGTCTGTGCTCACTGGGATGGGCCAATGACTTAGTTAAACTTTAAAGGGAATACAATTCTCTCACATTAAAGGTTTAATGTCACATTACATCATTTCACAAATTGTTTAATCTTTATTCATTCATTTTATACAAGAATTAGATGTAAACACCATAATTGAGAAATGTACACATTCAGAGATATAGTTTTGTGTGTTTCCTGTCCTTCGTGAGGTCACCAAATAAAACACACTCAACATAACTGTCCCTTAAGTGTCCACGGACCCTTCCCACATACTCACAAGTGGACATATAGTTTAATTTTCCCATTTGGGGGATTTAGGAGTTTGGCCACGTGAAATCCTTTGTTCACTCTGTGGTCTTTCTCTCTGCATGAAAGGGGGGAGAGAGTCTCCGCAAAGGAACTTATGACCTGAGATAATAGAACCTGGGTGTAGGAGAGAGTGAGAGAGAGGGAAGCCACGATCTACACCCATAAAAAAGGGCCATGTCATGACCAAGTATTTCAGCAGATTTTGTAATTTTGTGTGGCTTAATTTGTGTGAAAAGACAAAAAAATGTGTAAGACTTAATTCGTAGGAAAATACACACATTTTTGTGTGACTTCATTCATAGGGAAATCATTTTTTTGGGGGGGGGGTAAACTTCGGAACAGTCTTTTGAAAGCTGTTAGAGCAATGCATGATGGGCAATGGTGTCCCACATTTATTTATATATATATATACATATAAAAAACATGTTAACAACCCAAAATTGTTAATCAACCAGGTTGTCAACGTAATAATCATAATATAATAGTAGCTATACATTGTTTTTTTGTTTTATTAATGCCAATGCTATTTTATATTCTTGTTTTCGCTTAATACTTTTGGATACTGGTGCACTAGTAGTCAGAGAGGCCCTTTTTTCGTGTTGGCAACAGTAGGCCTACACGATTTTCTTCATAATGCATTTCAAATTTTGTGGAGCCTACATTAGCCAATTTTCTTTCATAATGCATTTTATACAAGGCTATTTCTAATTTTATGAGAGTTGCCAGTTTGTTTTTCTGTGGTAAAATGAAGGTATTTTATTAGGGAACAGGGATACGTTTTTATGATGGGAAATTATAATACACACCATAATATATATATATATATACACACACCACACACACACACACACACACACATACACACATACACACACACACACACACACACAAACACTTACACACATATACACACACTCACTTTGTTTGTACTGATGTTATAGCCAACTCTTGACTTTTATATTAATTATTTTGAATAACATATTTGTTGTCACGTCCTGACCAGTATAAGGGGTTATTGGTTATTGTAGTTTGGTCAGGATGTGGCAGGGGGTATTTGTTTTATATGGTTCGGGGTGTGTGTGTATGTAGAGGGGTGTTGGATTTATGTGTTCCGAGGTTTTTGGTTTATGTTCTTGTTTTGTATTCTAGGGTTTCTATGTTGTGTATTTCTGTGTTGGCCTGGTGTGGCTCTCAATCAGGAACAGCTGTACATCGTTGTTGCTGATTGAGAGTCATACTTAGGTCGCCTGTTTTCACCTGTTAGTTTGTGGAAGATTGTGCTGTGTATAGCTTTGTGCCTTACCGGCCTGTTATTCGTCGTTGTGTTTTGTATACGTGTTTGTTTTGGGTTTTTCCTTCTTTGTCCATAATAAAGAAGATGAGTGTACATATTCCCGCTGCGTCTTGGTCTTTACCCTACGACACCCGTGACAGAATCTCCCACCAACCACGGACCAAGCAGCGAGGGAAGGAGCAGCAGGTGAGGAATTATATGGACTATCTGGAAACTTGGACATGGGAGGAAATTTTGGACGGGGCTGGACCTTGGCATCAGGCTGGGGAATAACGTCGCCCACTGGAGGAGATAGAGGCAGCCAAGGCGGAGCGGCGCCGGTATGTGGCCTTGTACGCGCCGATGGGGAAGCACGAGAGGCACCCCCAATATTTTTTTTTGGGGGGGGGCACACGGGTAGTTTGGCTGGGCCAAGGGTGAGCCCTAAGCCAGCTCCCCGTGCTTATTACGGGAAGCATTTGGAGCGGAGAGCGCCGGAGTATGCCGTAGTGCGCATGATCTCGCCCATGCGCACGCACAGTCCGGTGCGAGCGATCCCAGCCCCTCGCAAGTGCCGTGCTAGAGTAGGCATCCAGCCTGGAAGGAGGATGCCTGCACAGCGCATCTGGCCACCAGTGCGCCTCCTAGGCCCAGGCTACCCTACGCCTGCTCTACGCACGGCAACCATCAGGCCTCTGCACAGCCATGTTCGCCCTGTACCAGCACTCTGCTCGTGCAAGGCTGCTATTACCATCCAGCCAGGACCGGTTGTGCAAGAGGTGCGATCCAGACCTCCATTGCTTACCCATGGCCCGGTGTATCCAGTTCCTGCTTCTCGTGCTGGCCCTGAGGTGGCGAATCCCTAGTCTGGCACGTCCAGTACCAACATCACGCACCAGGCCTCCAGTGCGTCAGCCCAGTCCAACTCGGCCTGTTCCTGCTCCCCGCACTAGTCCTGAGGTGTGTGTCTCCAGGCTGGTACCTCCACTACCAGCCCCACGCATCAGGCTTCCAGTGCGTCAGCCCAGTCCCGAGCTTCTGAAGACAGTGCCCCGTCCAGAGTGTCCGACGACAGTGCCCCGTCCAGAGTATCCGGCAACAGTACCCCGTCCAGAGTATCCGGCAACAGTGTGCAGTCCGGAACCGAGTGAGACAGCCTACAGTCCGGAACCGAGTGAGACGGCCTACAGTCCGGAACTGAGTGAGACGGCCTACAGTCCAGAACCGAGTGAGACGGCCTACAGTCCGGAACCGAGTGAGTCGGCCTACAGTCTGGAACCGAGTGAGTCGGCCTACAGTCCGGAACCGAGTGAGTCTGCCTACAGTCCGGAACCGAGTGAGTCTGCCTACAGTCTGGAACCGAGTGAGTCTGCCTACAGTCTGGAACCGAGTGAGTCTGCATACAGTCCGGAACCGAGTGAGTCTGCCTACAGTCCGGAACCGAGTGAGTCGGCCTACAGTCCGGAGCTCCCAGAGTCGGCCTACAGTCTGGAGCTCCCAGAGTCGGCCTACAGTCTGGAGCTCCCAGAGTCGGCCTACAGTCCGGAGCTCCCAGAGGACAGTCCAGGGTCTTCAGGGACTGGCCTCTGGCAAAGGTATTCAGTGGGGGTGGACTGGTCAGGGAGGGGACAAAGGCCTGAGCCTGAGCCACCTCCACTGTAGGAGGTTTGGGGAGGGGGGGTGTATGCACGAGAGCCGTCGGTGACGGCAGCCACCCTCCCTTCCCTCCCTTTAGTTTAGGGGTTTATCTTTTGGGGTTGTTGTCAGGTGCATCCGGGGTCTGCACCTTTGGGGGGGGGGGGGGGAGTACTGTCACGTCCTGACCAGTATAAGGGGTTATTGGTTATTGTAGTTTGGTCAGGATATGGCAGGGGTATTTGTTTTATATGGTTCGGGGTGTGTGTGTATGTAGAGGGGTGTTGGACTTATGTGTTCCGGGGTTTTGGTTTATGTTCTTGTTTTGTATTCTAGGGTTTCTATGTTGTGTATTTCTGTGTTGGCCTGGTGTGGCTCTCAATCAGGAACAGCTGTGCATCGTTGTTGCTGATTGAGAGTCATACTTAGGTCGCCTGTTTTCACCTGTTAGTTTGTGGGAGATTGTTCTGTATATAGCTTTGTGCCTTACCGGCCTGTTATTCGTCGTTGTGTTTTGTATACGTGTTTGTTTTGGGTTTTTCCTTCTTTGTCCGTAATAAAGAAGATGAGTGTACATATTCCCGCTGCGTTTTGGTCCTCTCCTTACGACACCCGTGACATTTGTACATACAGTGAGGGAAAAAATCTGCTGATTTTGTACGTTTCCCCAATGACAAAGAAATGATCAGTCTATAATTTTAATGGTATGTTTATTTGAACAGTGAGAGACAGAATAACAACAAAAAATCCAGAAAAACACATGTCAAAAATGTTATAAATTGATTTGCATTTTAATGAGGGAAATAAGTATTTGACCCCCTCTCAATCAGAAAGATTTCTGGCTCCCAGGTGTCTTATATACACTCTTAAAAGGAGTGCTCCTAATCTCAGCTTGTTACCTGTATAAAAGAGACCTGTCCACAGAAGCAATCAATCAATAAGATTCAAAACTCTCCACCATGGCCAAGACCAAAGAGCTCTCCAAGGATGTCAGGGACAAGATTGTAGACCTACACAAGGCTGGAATGGGCTACAAGACCATCGCCAAGCAGCTTGGTGAGAAGGTGACAACAGTTGGTGCGATTATTCGCAAATGGAATAAACACAAAAGAACTGTCAATCTCCCTCAGCCTGTGGCTCCAACCAAGATCTCACCTCGTGGAGTTGCAATGATCATGAGAATGGTGAGGAATCAGCCCAGAACTACACGGGAGGATCTTGTCAATGATCTCAAGGCAGCTGGGACCATAGTCACCAAGAAAACAATTGGTAACACACTACGCCGTGAAGGACTGAAATCCTGCAGCGCCCGCAAGGTCCCCGTGCTCAAGAAAGCACATATACATGCCCATCTGAAGTTTGCCAATGAACATCTGAATGATTCAGAGGACAACTGGATGAAAGTGTTGTGGTCAGATGAGACCAAAATGGAGCTCTTTGGCATTAACTCAACTCGCTGTGTTTGGAGGAGGAGAAATGCTGCCTATGACCCCAAGAACACCATCCCCACCGTCAAACATGGAGGTGGAAACATTATGCTTTGGGGGTGTTTTTCTGCTAAGGGGACAGGACAACGTCACTGCATCAAAGGGACGATGGACGGGTCCATGTACCATCAAATCTTGGGTGAGAACCTCCTTCCCTCAGCCAGGGCATTGAAAATTGGTCGTGGATGGGTATTCCAGCATGACAATGACCCAAAACACACGGCCAAGGCAACAAAGGAGTGGCTCAAGAAGAAGCACATTAAGGTCCTGGAGTGGCCTAGCCAGTCTCCAGACTTTAATCCCATAGAAAATCTGTGGAGGGAGTTGAAGGTTCGAGTTGCCAAACGTCAGCCTCGAAACCTTAATGACTTGGAGATGATCTGCAAAGAGGAGTGGGACAAAATCCCTCCTGAGATGTGTGGAAACCTGGTGGCCAACTACAAGAAACATCTGACCTCTGTGATTGCCAACAAGGGTTTTGCCACCAAGTACTAAGTCATGTTTTGCAGAGGGGTCAAATACTTATTTCCCTCATTAAAATGCAAATCAATTTATAACATTTTGACATGTGTTTTTCTGGATTATTTTGTTGTTATTCTGTCTCTCACTGTTCAAATAAACCTACCATTAAAATTATAGACTGATCATTTCTTTGTCAGTGGGCAAACATACAAAATCAGCAGGGGATCAAAAGCTTTTTTTCCTCACTGTAGTTGTCATGTATTTTTTATTTTTTTAAACCTTTATTTAACTAGGCAAGTCAGTTAAGAACAAATTATTATTTATAATGATGGCCTACCCCGGCCAAACCTGGACGACGCTGGGCCAATTGTGAGGCACCCTATGGGACTCCCAATCACAGCCGGATGGGATTCAGCCTGTATTCATTATCTTTAACTGGTTAAATGTTTGTAGTTTGCATGTTTCAGTAATGATTAATATGATTAAATAGTCATAAATCTCTGCTTGATTTAGCTTTTGGTATATTTTGAATTTTATACATATTCTGTATTTCCACTGAAGAAAGCAATAATTAATCAACACACTACTACTGTAAATAAATGGACAGGGCTGTTCAATGTCAGCAGTAATTTCCAGTGAAAAATGGTCAGTCTGAAGCCATTTGGCTATAGCCCTATACAGTGGCTTGCGAAAGTATTCACCCCCCTTGGCATTTTTCCAATTTTTTGCATAACAACCTGGAATTTAAAAAAAATAATTGGG
The DNA here is from genome assembly GCF_965601325.2 of Salmo salar. Taxonomy (NCBI): domain Eukaryota; kingdom Metazoa; phylum Chordata; class Actinopteri; order Salmoniformes; family Salmonidae; genus Salmo; species Salmo salar. The sequence goes on from NC_138301.1 coordinate 27,838,349, forward strand.
GGGGGGGTTGTATCATTTGGTTTACACAACATACCTACCACTTTGAAGATGCAAAACATGTTTTATTGTGAAACAAACAAGAATTACAACAAAAACAGAAAACATTTGCGTGCATAACTATTCACCCCCCCAAAGTCAATACTTTGTAGAGCCACCTTTTGCAGCAATTACAGCTGCAAGTCTCTCGGGGTATGTCTTTATAAGCTTGGCACATCTAGCCTCTGGGATTTTTGCCCATTCTTCAAGGCAAACTGCTCCAGCTCCTTCAAGTTGGATGTGTTCCGCTGGTGTACAGCAATCTTTAAGTCATACCACAGATTCTCAATTGGATTGAGGTCTGAGCTTTGGCCATTCCAAGACATTTATATGTTTCCCCTTAAACCATTAGACTGTTGCTTTAGCAGTATGCTTAGGGTCATTGTCCTGCTGGAAGGTAAACCTCTGTCCCAATCTCCAATCTTTGGAAGACTGAAACAGGTTTCCCCTCAATAATTTCCCTGTATTTAGTGCCATCCATCATTCCCTCAATTCTGACTAGTTTCCCATTCCCTGCTGATGAAAAACATCCCCACAGCATGATGCTGCCACCACCATGCCTCCCTGTGGGGATGGTGTTCTAGGGGTGATGAGAGGTGTTGGGTTTGGGCCAGAAATATAATTTTCCTTGATGGCCAAAAGGCTCAATTTTAGTCTCATCTGACCAGAGTACCTTTTTCCATATGTTTGGGGAGTCTCCCACATGCCTTTGGTGAACACCAAACGTGTTTGCTTATTTAAGGCACTGTAATAATGATACAAGTCATATCACCTTAAAAATTGTTTATTTACAACCTATGGGGTATAAGATGTGAGGAATAGCGGCATAGGAGAGTCTGAAATTAATTAAATCTCCTAACCCTAAGCTATGTTCAATGTCAGCAGCAATTTCCAGTGAGAAATGTCAGTCTGAAGCCATTCGGCTATTGGTTTCACAGCCCTATAATAATGATACAAGTTATATCACTTTTTAAAGGGTATATTTACAACCTCTGCTGTATAACATGTTGGGCAAAGTGGTATAAGAGAGTCTGACATATAACGCCTAACTCAGTCATGTAAAGATACTTTAAAGTACGACTTAAGTAGTTTTTTGGGGTATCTGTACTTTACTATTTATATTTTTGACTTTCACTTTAACTTTACTACATTCCTAAAGAAAATGATGTACCTTTTACTCCATACATTTTCTCTGACACACAAAAGTACTCCTTACATTTTGTCACGTTCTGACCAGTATGAGGGTTATTTTGTTAGTGTAGGCTGGTCAGGACGTGGCAGAGGGTATTTGGTTTATGTGGTTCGGGGTGTGTGTATTATGTAGAGGGTAGTTGATTTGTGTATTCCGTTTTTTTTTGGTCACTGCTCTGTTAGTCTATGTTCTTTCTAGTTAGGTGTCTAGTTGCCTTTGATTGAGAGTCCTATATATTAGGGCGTGTTTGTGTTTGTAATTTGTGGGAGGTTGTCACTTGAATTGCTGTCTTGTGCCTTCAAGTCTGTCTTCATCGTCCATCGTTTTGTTTTGTTTGTGTAAGTGTTTCATTAAAGTTAATTATGAGCACTCAACCCGCTGCGCCTTGGTCCATTCCTGATGACCGTCGTTACAAGAACCTCCCACCAAATCCGGACCAAGCAGCGAAGGAAGGAGCAACAGGGGGACTTAGTGGAGCAAAGGGAATTTGAGTTGGACCAACGGGAGAAATGGACATGGGAACAGATTATGGCCGGAGAGGGCCCATGGAAAAAATGGAGCGAAGACTGGGAACGCTACAGGGGAACACGACTGGCTATTAAACCGGAGAGGCAGCCCCAATAATTTTTTTGGGGGGGGCACACGGGTAGTTTGGCAGGGCCAGGATTGAGCCGCAAGCCAAATCCCCGTGCTTATTGGGGGCAGCCTAGTATTAGTCAGGTTCCGTGCGTTGGAGTGAGGTGCACGGCGTTGAGGCCTAGTATTCACAGGCCGGTGTGCGCAGTACCTGCGCCCCGCATTTGTCAGGGGAAAGCGGGCATCCAGCCAGGAAGGGTGGAGCCAGTACTGCGCTCGAGACCGCCAGTGCGCCTTCACGGTCCAATATATCCTGTTCCCGCTCCACGCACTAGCCCTAAGGTGTGTGTTTCCAGGCTGGCATATCCAGTACCAGCACCACGCACCAGGCTTCCAGTGCGTCAGCCCAGTCCAACCCGTCCTGTTCCCGCTCCACGCACTAGCCCTAAGGTGTGTGTTTCCAGGCTGGCATATCCAGTACCAGCACCACGCATCAGGCTTCCAGTGCGTCAGCCCAGTCCAGTACGTCCTGTTCCCGCTCCACGCACTAGCCCTAAGGTGCGTGTCTCCAGTATGGTACCTCCATTACCAGCACCAGGCTTCAGTGCGTCAGCCCAGTCCAGCACGTCCTGTCCATGTTCCTCGTACTAGCCATGTGGTGCGTGTCCTTAGTCTGGCACGTCCTAAGCCAGCCCCACGCACCAGGCCTTCAGGCAACAGTGCCTCGTCCAGAGCTTCCGGCGACAGTGCCCCGGAGAGAGACGGCCCACTGTTCAGAACCAGGTGAGACGGTCCACTGTTCAGAGCCGAGTGAGTCTGGCTACAGTCCAGAACTTCCGGCAACAGTGCCTCGTCCAGAACTTCCGGCAACAGTGCCTCGTCCAGAACTTCCGGCAACAGTGCCTCGTCCAGAGCTTCCAGCGACAGTGCCCCGGAGAGAGACGGCCCACTGTTCAGAACCAGGTGAGACGGTCCACTGTTCAGAGCCGAGTGAGTCTGGCTACAGTTCAGAACTTCCGGCAACAGTGCCTCGTCCAGAACTTCCGGCAACAGTGCCTCATCCAGAACGTCCGGCAACAGTGCCTCGTCCAGAACTTCCGGCAACAGTGCCTCGTCCAGAGCTTCCGGCGACAGTGCCCCGGAGAGAGACGGCCCACTGTTCGGAACCAGGTGAGACGGCCCACTGTTCAGAGCCGAGTGAGTCTGGCTACAGTCCAGAACCAAGTGAGTCTGTCTACAGTCCAGAGCTCCTAGAGTCTTCCTACAGTCCAGAGCTCCTAGAGTCTTCCTACAGTCCAGAGCTCCTAGAGTCTTCCTACAGTCCAGAGCTCCTAGAGTCTTCCTACAGTCCAGAGCTCCTAGAGTCACCCTACAGTCCAGAGCTCCGAGAGTCACCCTACAGTCCAGAGCTCCTAGAGTCACCCTACAGTCCGGGGTCGACAGAGAGGGACATCACTGTAGAGACAGTTTATGAGGGGAGTGAGCCAGGGGTGGAGTGGGGTCTGCGTCCGGCTCCTGAGCCACCTCCTGAGGGGGGAGTATTGGGGTTAGGGGGGGGTGTTGCAGGAGCACCGTCGGTGACGGTGGCCACCCTCCCTTCCCTCCCATGTACTTTTGGGGATCTATTAGTGTTTTGGGGGTTATTTGTTGTTGGGGGTTTTTTTGTGTGTGAGGTGCATCCGGGGTCTGCACCTTTGGGGGGGGGGGGGGGGGTAATGTCACGTTCTGACCAGTATGAGGGTTATTTTGTTAGTGTAGGCTGGTCAGGACGTGGCAGAGGGTATTTGGTTTATGTGATTCGGGGTGTGTGTATTATGTAGAGGGTAGTTGATTTGTGTATTCCGGGGTTTTTTGGTCACTGCTCTGTTAGTCTATGTTCTTTCTAGTTAGTCTGTTTCTATGTTTAGTTAATTGGGGTGTGGACTCTCAATTGAAGGCAGGTGTTGTCTAGTTGCCTTTGATTGAGAGTCCTATATATTAGGGTGTGTTTGTGTTTGTAATTTGTGGGAGGTTGTCACTTGAATTGCTGTCTTGTGCCTTCAAGTCTGTCTTCGTCGTCCATCGTTTTGTTTTGTTTGTGTAAGTGTTTCATTAAAGTTAATTATGAGCACTCAACCCGCTGCGCCTTGGTCCATTCCTGACGACCGTCGTTACACATTTTGAATGCTTAGCAAGACAGGAAAATTGTCCAATTCACGCACTAATCAAGATAACATCCTTAGTCATCCCTATAGCCTCTTATCTGGTGGACTCACGAAACACAAATGCTTAGTTTGTAAATTATGTCTGAGTGTTGGAGTATGCCCCTGGCTATCCGTAAATGTAAAATAAAAAATTGTGCTGTCTGGTTAGCTTAATTGTAATGAACACGATGGGAGACAGAGAGCTGGTTTCAAGTGCAGGGCGCAGTAGGTGTTTATTTGTAAAGGACCACAGGAGGAGGCAGGTAGCTGGGTCCAGGGGCAGGCAGAAGGTCATACACAGGGGGTCCAAAAAGGCAAAAGTACAGGCAGGGAAAAGGCTAGTAACGTCGTCCAGGAGATCAGGCAATAGATAACAGGAAATCCGATAGGCTAAGGTACAGGCAGGGAATAGGCAAAAGGCATCATTAGTGAGGCAGGCAAAAACTATCATACATGGGAGGATTAAATTATGGGAAAAACAGATCTCTGAATAGAAGTGTGTCACAAAACAAACAATACCTTACAATGATGGGGTGCAAAGAACTGAACTAAATAGTGTGTGATAATGACATACAGGTGTGTGAACAGGTGATCAGAATTCAGGTGATTGGGATCTGGAGAGTGAGCTGCGTTCAGGGGATCTATGTGTTTGAAAGTGTGAGCTGGAAAGTGGGCTGGAAAGTGAGCTGCGTTCAGGGGATCTACGTGTTTGAGAGTGTGAGTTGGAAGCAGACGTTACATTAATATAAGGAATTTGAAATAATTTATACTTTTACTCAAGTATATTTTAGCAATTGCATTTACTTTTGATACTTAGGTATATTTAAAACCAAATACTTTTAGACTTTTACTCAAGTAGTATTTCACTGGGTGACTTTCACTTTTACTTGAGTCATTTTCTATGAAGGTATCTTTACTTTTACTCAAGTATGACAAATGGGTACTTTTTCCACCACTCCCCTAACTTGACTTCAGTCTTCGCCAATGAGAACCAAGAGGGGCCTAGCTTTTTCCTTCATGACTGGAAAAGGTCTCGATTCTAGACCTAGAAAATCCTCCATCCATCTCATTAGATCAGAACAGGATGGATCAACAGTGATTCATATTATTGGTTTGCATCCTAAAAAAAGGATAACACACTTACATTATTTGTCTACCCATATGATGTGGGTCATTGTCAGGTTATTAGATGAATATGCTTCAGTAACAACAGAACACCATGGTTGTAATAACACTTTAAACAGGTCCTTTGTAAATGTGTAGAATGTGTTTGTTTTGGGTCCACACTGTTAAATTCGACAGTCGCAGAGGATTTTCTTCTGAATAACTGGTCAGGGCATAGCATTTTCCATTCCGCTTCAGGCAGCTTTGATGTAAGGCTTGATCACACCTGTAGTGATTACTTCTATCCGTCACGCCCATTGTTGCTTATTCATTGTTCACTAGATATATCAATGTAATTATACTCAACACAATGTTGAAAAACAGAATTCTTCCCACCGCTAGATCACATAACTAGATGAGAGCTGGATGTGATCCCAAAGCTGCCACTAACACAGCGGAATAGAGTGAAATCTGCAACAGGCTCTAACCAGCGCTCAATACGTGGCAAAGTGAGTTCTAACAGCCGTTGCCATGAAAGTAGGCCTCTGGGCAGAGGCAGTAGGCCTACAACGCTGGCATATGTCGTGTTACAATAGCCTAAGTATATAACATGATTGACACAACCATAATAATCATCATGAAACGGCCTTGGAAGTGCCATAAGTGTAATGCAACATAATTCATTATTTTACATTAACCTGTTTAACTGCATGAATATGGGTTAATTGATCATAGTCCAGACTCGTTATAGTTGAAAATACCATACAGTTGCACCAGGGGAATTTAAACCAAACAGATTTTTTTTGCAGGTCTTCTGTTTCCCCAAGTGTATTAATTAATTCATTTCCCATCATGAAAATGTATCCCCATTCCCCAAACAAATACCTTCATCAATACCACAAAAAAAAATTGCCTAATGAGCTTTTAACTCCAATCTGGCAAAGCTCATAAAATCTGACGAAAGTGAAAACAAGCAGAGAACACTGAGAACAGAGAGGTATGTCTGTGCATGCCACTCTGATATTTCCTGCCCATATCTCCTGTACCATCTTGTCCTGTATGCAGGATTTAACACTACTACGTGCCTACGTACCATGCATGCCCCTCCTGTGGCTGGAGGGGGGGGGTAAAGGGAGAGAGGGTGGGAAGAGAGAGAGAGAAGAAAGAAAAAACAAATGTCACAATATCCCCAGGCAAGCTGAGGCTGAACAGTAGCACATGGGCATTTTTTTTTTGCAAGTGTTATAATTACAGCTGCTTTTAAATTGGTAGGTGGCGGTTGGGAGCTGGCTGGCTGAGAATCAAATGGGAATAAACTGTTCACACCTGACAGACAAAGTAATAGGGCTGTTGGCAGATTGATTTGTAGCCCAGTTTGATGGCACACTGGAAGGCAACATCTGAGAACTGAGAGTCCAGGGGCTTTCTACTCCATCACAATAGATACCTAGTCCTATCTCTATACCGTAAATTCCGGACTATAAGCCGCAACTTTTTTCCCAGCTTTGAACCCCGCGGCTTAAACAATGACGCGGCTAATATATGGATTTTTCCCGCTTTCAATTTAAAAAAAAAAAAAACACATTCTGTGACGTGCTCAGTTTTTTGGCGGCATGAAGCTTTCATTAGACCAATGAAATTGCCGAACGGGTTAAGGTCAAACAACTTTTCTGTTTACTGTTTAGATTAAATCGAGCGCTCTCAAACTTCCCATCACTCTGATTACGGTAGTCATTTTGTCACCCTCATCATGGCAAAGACACGGAGAAATGCATATGATGCAGCTTTCAAGTTGAAGGCGATTGATCTGGCTGTTGGAAAAGGAAATAGAGCTGCTGCACGGGAGGTTGGTCTTAATGAGTCGACGATAAGACGTTGGAAACAGCAGCATGAGGAATTGACTCAGTGCAAAAAGACAACTAAAGCTTACTGCAAATTTTTTATTTTTTGTTACAAGCCGTGTTTCGTTAAAGCCTATTTATTTTTGTTACAAGCCGTGTTTCGTTAAAGCCTATGAACCGGTAGGCACCTGCGGCTTATAGACATGTGCGGCTTATTTATGTTCAAAATAAATAAATAAATAAATAAATAAAATTCAGTGGGTGCGGCTTATATTCAGGTATGCTTAATAGTCCGGAAATTATGGTACTACAGTGTAGTTAAAGGGGGTATACTCTGCCCTGTAACCATTATAAAGGGGTATACTCTGCCCTGTAACTATTATAAAGGGGGTATACTCTTCCCTGTAACCATTATAAAGGGGGTATACTCTGCCCTGTAACTATTATAAAGGGGGTATACTCTTCCCTGTAACCATTATAAAGGGGTATACTCTGCCCTGTAACCATTATAAAGAGGGTATACTCTGCCCTGTAACCATTATAAAGGGGGTATACTCTGCCCTGTAACCATTATAAAGGGGGTATACTCTGCCCTGTAACCATTATAAAGGGGGTATACTCTGCCCTGTAACCATTATAAAGGGGGTATACTCTGCCCTGTAACCATTATAAAGGGGGTATACTCTGCCCTGTAACCATTATAAAGGGGTATACTCTGCCCTGTAACCATTATAAAGGGGGTATACTCTGCCCTGTAACCATTATAAAGGGGGTATACTCTGCCCTGTAACCATTATAAAGGGGGTATACTCTGCCCTGTAACCATTATAAAGGGGGTATACTCTGCCCTGTAACCATTATAAAGGGGGTATACTCTTCCCTGTAACCATTATAAAGGGGTACGCTCTGCCCTGTAACCATTATAAAGGGGGTATACTCTGCCCTGTAACCATTATAAAGGGGGTATACTCTGCCCTGTAACCATTATAAAGGGGGTATACTCTGCCCTGTAACCATTATAAAGGGGTATACTCTGCCCTGTAACCATTATAAAGGGGGTATACTCTGCCCTGTAACCATTATAAAGGGGGTATACTCTGCCCTGTAACCATTATAAAGGGGGTATACTCTGCCCTGTAACCATTATAAAGGGGGTATACTCTGCCCTGTAACCATTATAAAGGGGTACGCTCTGCCCTGCACCTATCATGTTCCTTCACACGGCCCATCCCTCAGTCAGTCGTTAACTAACTAAACATAACAACAATACTTACTTTTACTTTATATAATCAAACTACTGATTTGCTGCCATTCTTCAGCGGGTTGATACAGGGCCAGGACAGAGAGCACTGGTTTGATTGAGTGTATTCATCTCCTCTCAGGAGCAGGAGGCCTGCAGGGGGTAAAGTGAGGCGATGGTGCCAAGCAGTTAGTTAGACAGACAAACATAACGTTGCCTCCCCATATATGTTACTGTATAAGCTACTGGAGGAGGAGGAGGTGGAGGTTGTTTTTCTGTTTGGGATGCTTGCCTTGTAGCCCCTGAGTCAGAGAGCTGAGGTGGGGTGGGTGGATGGGGAACACCAGGGCCCTGCAGGGACGGTTGTTTATTCAGGACAGGTAACACCCATGGGCATATACAAGCACACCACAGCAGGGAGAGTCTATATGTTTATCACTTCCTGACTGTCACTCCCTTCCTCTCACACGCATACACATACCTACATCAGCTACCATACATAAACACACACACAGGAACACACACACACAAACACTCAGTAAAAGCTGGGTATTGCTCCATCGCCATGTGTACCATTGGCCTTGTGGCATGGTGCCCTCAGAGGTCGTGACCCGCGGTGCTGTGTCTCCTTAGTGGTTCCTTATCACAGCCAGCATCTTTAATCTCCTGCTGTGTGGGGCAGTAGAGGCTCACAGGCCACCGGATTATAGCTTCTCCTTCACACAGCACAGGCAGGACAGCGACTGCACTGCAGTCAACATCACTCTCTCTGTCTTTATCTCTCTCTCTGTCTCTCTCCCAATCTTTTTTTCTCCCACACAATTATGCAAAAAAAAAGAATTCTGAGCATACACAGAAAGAAATAAAGAAAGTGTCAACCCAACATGCACGTGATCAGTTGAGATCACGAATATTGTCAAAGAAAACCCTTCCCAAGTAAACCACATGATTGTCCGGACCTGTGTAGTTTTGAAGTAATCACACACAGCATTAGCACCTGTCAGGTCATCAAGCTTCTATTTTCCCTCTGCGTGTAATGAATCCAATCTTGGCATGCACAAATGATTAACTGGTGGTGCACACAACTGATTAAAAGATAACGCCTTGGCACACAATGACTTTCAGCACAACGTGTGGTGTGTAGTACCTGAGAGACCAGGCCTCCTCACGTAAAGAAGATATTTACCTTTTCAGTTCATTTCCCTCTTGCATCCTCACACACAGATATCCCATGTTGCACCTCCTACAAGGGCTAAATGTGGAAATGAAAATGTAATGTCATGGTGTGTGGGTGTGGGTGTCACAATTACATGGGTTACAATGGTAAATTTAAATGTAATTTAAGTTCAATGAATGGTAAAGCTGAACCTAGAAACATATTGTGTGATGTTATACCTTGTTTGTTCACAACAACTTCAATGGAGTAAGGCAGGCGAAGGACCACAAACCACAGCGGTTATGAGAAAACTTTGGATCAGAAACATATGAAACCGAGAGTCGTGAGTGAGGGGGAAAATGAGTGTTGAATTTCACAAGCGGTAACTGGAAAGCAGTAAAAAACTATCACAAAATGCTTGTGTGAGGTGAGAAAATAATCAGCAAAACAATAAACTCCTATTGCTGATGATAACAGTCAGGACTATTGTCAGGACTCCTCCTATATCTAACGTTACTGCAATCTATAGCTGCTCACCCTGGGGTCACATCCTCAGAGCTGGTGTTGGGGGACCCATAGAGGAAAGCTGCAGCCCCTGCCACAGTATAACGGATGTCAGGGGTTCTGACACAATACACAATACTATTAAACCACATGCAATGACTCAGAAGACTGACTGCGTGATGATGGCCTTCATGATGGACTTAGTTACTTTGCTACCGCTGACTCTTGCAATAGGAAATGTTCCATAGCACACATCATTACTGATTGATCCCTTTGACAAGTAGAGCTAGACCTAGTCTCTCGTGACTTATTTGGTTGTGGGTGCAGAGATTAATCTACAACAACATTGCGAGTCAAACCCCCAAACAGTCATAGTAGTGATAACACACGTGTGTGAGTGTGTAGGCTGCTCACTGCTCGCACACATCCACCCACTCAGTAGCCAGTGGTGTCACACATTCTGTCTCAGTAGGGTGAAAGGTATTGTTATGCTTGAACCGGGTTCAGTCCATTACTCAACAGGGCCCTGGGGATAAGTCTTCTGTGCTGTCCAAGAAAAACACTACATGGTGCAGATAGATGCCTGGCGACAACACCACACTCTCTCTTCCACACACTGTCCCACAGACTGACAGAATGCACACAAGATGAAACAACTCAGACAAGAGATTGTTTTGACCATCCTGTCTCTGTAGTATCACTCTTTTGGCAAAGCAAGAATGCTGAAATTATTCTAGGTAATTTAGTACATTTTTTGTGAGAGTAATCTGCACATGGCACAGACCTTGACAAATATTAACACTTAAAGTGTAGGCATAATACTACAAATATTAGCCATATTGAGCATTTGTGCTTCTAACATTAGTTAATCTATTTGTTTAGAAATATCCCTTTTTTATTTGCTATTTATACAAAAAACAATGAAACTTATTGAAGAATGTAGGGAGATCTTTCTGTAGGCCTACTTAAATATCTTACGATTTTTTGGTAATATTTAATGTCAAGTTTCTTTTATGGCCAAACACTGATGAAACTATGCATTATAATGCACTAGTTTCTATAGAGGAAATCCACATTTGAGTCTGGCCAATCTCTGCAAACTGTTCTATTTACACAACAGTAGCGTGCTTCCCAAAAAAACGGTCGGTGATTGTTTTGATAAAAGGGGTGACCCGCGAGGTTGTCTGATGCCTCCCCTGCTCTCTCTGTACACAACCTCGCGACCCTTGGCACAGCCAGAGCAAACACAGTCTGCACGCAATGCCGGGTCTGTGGCACAATGATTAACCCGTAAATGTGCTGTCAACCCGCTCCGTAGCCTGCAAAGCCCGCTGAGAGAATTGGAGGGGGGCGGGCAAGGTTAATTTGTTTCACGCATGGCTCGTGTTGCGTGTCAAGCATATCCATATCTTCTTTCACTATGTGGTTGTATGTCTGTTTTTGTACACGCGTTTCATATTTCCCTTTCTTTATGATATGTCCTATTTCTTTTTTTCGCTCCCACAGTTTGAGTCAGCGTAAAAAAGCGCATGGCAGCTTCGTGCGTGACAGAAAGATGGATGACCGAGATATTTCCGCACGCAACTATTGTTTTTCCCGGTAGGTATTTTGAACTTTGGCTTGCATAAGGACAGAGAGAGACCAGGACTGTTAGCTCAGTTACTAATGTGGTATTCACTCCAATCCGTGAGAGGAAGGCGATACAATATGGGGACCTGCCCCCTCCTCTCCCCCTCCTCTCCCTGTTCCGAACCCCAGCATGCCTGTTTGTGCACTTCGAGCCGGCCGCGGGAGCGAGCGAGGCAGAATGTTGCTCAATTGCAGTTTGTGTATAGTGTAAGTGATTGCGTGTTGATTTACTCAAGCCAGAGGGGGTTTGTATGAGTTCACAGTCACACATTCATGGGTAGTGCCATGACCTACATTCTTAGAAAAAAAGGTTCCAAATGGGTTCTTTGTAGATGGATAGGGTTCTACCAAGAACTTTTTACATCTGAAGAATGAACCCTTTTTGGAAGACAAGGGTTCTTTGTTAGGCAAAGAGTTAAACCTAGAACCTTTTTCATCCTAAGAGCCGATTTTTGAAGAAAGGGTTCTTTGATGATTCTTTGGAAGGCAAGAAGCATTCTACATAGAACCCTTCTGAATCTGTATAAGCTATTTTATTGTATTTTTTCAAATTGTGCCTGAGCAATAATGTTTGGAGTAACGTAAACCAGTTTTTAATATTCAACACCAGGAGTTTGAGTAATCAGCTAAGTTTAAAAAGATATCTGTGAGAATTGTTTTAACTATATATGGGAATATTTATGCATGTACTGTATCTGGTATTCACTTAATCATTTTACATATACAGTACTGACATAGTTGATATCTTTGCCATGATTTCTGTTTTTCAAATGAGTATTTTCTGTGAATTTATTGAGCAGAAAGTAGAAGAATAGAAGGGAGTATGAGTGAACCAGCAATGTATAGTATGGTACACAGAAAATTGGCAAGTTTTGCCTAGTGTTGATTTTTCAGTGTAAAATGTCTAGTGTTGATTCAGGAGTTACATTCAATACTCAGTAGTGTAAAATAACCCTGTGTTGGTATTAATAAACAGAGTTGAGTGTGATTGTCATTTTTATCTGTGTGGAGGAAAACACTCAAAAACACACTCATCATTATCATATTTCCCAGCATGCTCTATTGCAAGTTGATTTTCAGAATTGTTTGTTTCAATGTCTGTGTTTTGGCATGCACATTGATTGGTTGATTAATCTTATGCTACACAAAGATAAATAACATCAAATGTATAAACTAATCCAATCTGTTAGTATTTGTACTTACTGCACCTGTTACTGAGATGGTTGTCCTAGTTTATCCAGAGTGACTTACAGTAGTGAGTGCGTATATTTTTTGTTCTTGTTTTTTTATTTTTGATGTTGGTCCTCATGGGAATCGAACCCACAACCCTTGCGTTGCAAGTGCCGTGCTCTACCAACTCAGCCACACGGCTGATTTCCCAGTGATCGATGCATCGCTCCCTGCATTTAAAAATAAATACACATTCTTCCTTCCTAGAGTTTGGGCCATCTTCAAGTCAGATGATCATCCCTAAAACCTAAAACATCTGCGTAGTAGGAGGTGTCATTAGCTTTTTCAGGGTAACAAGTACTGCCCTAAGGGTTTACGTTACTCCATAGAATTGGTAATAACACAGTAATAACATGATAATAAAACACAGTAATAACATAGTATAAACAGAAATAACATGTTAATAAATAAGTGTTGTGTGCTTTGGCATTGCGTGTATGAACAATGGTGATATTGTCTCTCCCCTCCTGACTCTGTTCATGCATGTTTTATTTTCCTGGGAGTTCAAAGAAGACACTTCCAAACCTCTGGTAGCACAGACTGTTCTGTCTAGTGTTTACAGACTAGAATAAAAGACTGAGAGATGAGTGCACCAATCTGACCTGTTACCTGAGTGGTTAATTGCTCTAACTACCAGTCTGTGTACAGGGGTTAGTTGACCTCCTCCATAACATGCACACACAACAACACGCCCTCACACACATGCAAACCCACTCACGAAAAATTCCCTCACACTCACACACACATACCTGGTTTGAAGGTGTGTGACAGGTGTTTGGTTGTTGCGTGCCAAAGGACTGAAGACTTCAGCTGCCTTTACAGTCATTACTCAGAAAGGGAGATTCTTCAAGGGAATTTCAATTTGCTGTGGGCTAAACAGTGTTTTGGTTATGATGTGAGCTCTGTAAATGGACATCCTGGATGTATGTGTGTGACCCTAACGTGACTAAATAACAGACTACTTGAACATTTCCTATTGATATTTGTCACGTTATTGTCCTCAATTGCTGCCCTATATACATAGACTTGGAATCACTGGCCACTTTAATAATGGAACACTAGTCACTTTAATAATGTTTACATACTGCTTTACTCATCTCATATGTACAGGATATACTGTATTATATTCTACTGTACTTCAGTCAATGCCACTCCGACATTGCTTGATCTAATATTTATATATTTCTTAATTCCATTATTTTACTTTTAGATTTGTGTGTATTGTTGTGAATTGTTAGATACTACTGCACTGTTGGAGCTAGGAACACAAGCATTTCGCTACAACCGCAATAGCATAAATATGTGTATGTGACCAATAAAATTTGATTTAATTTTAATTTAATTCCATGTATTTGCAACGGTGATTGTTAGATAACCAAACCTGCGTTGCAATAAGAGGTCATACAAATTGTTGGGAGATCATTGAGCAAGTCACTAACGATGAGCAGGGAGTGGCGTGTTAGCCATAGCCATATGAACAGAGAAGCCTATTTCAACGGGTGTGATCCTGATGATGTTTACGTTGAATGCTGGACTTGTATGGAATGTCCGTCCCATGGCCTCTCACGCTATCGTCTCCCTGTCCTCTCACAAAGCTGTGCGTAATGCTTAGTGTGATTATATGCTTCATGTGTATGCTTAATAAATCAGCCTTTGACTGTGTCATGCTGTACCAGTGAACAGTCTCATTTGGAGAACTTGACTGTGTTTTTAAACAGCTCTTTGAAATGGCATAAAATGTTTTCCAAGTTCATACGCGAAGGTTATGCAGGTCAATTGGTATTTGGTGGATTTAAGCAGTTGACTTCAGCCAGCCAGTTTCATGCCTGCGTGAAGCCTAAGTGGTAGATCGCATGACTCCAAAGGCCAAGATCCTCGCATTATCCATCATATTGAGCGTGACAATAATACGGTGTGTAGGCCTATCTCGGAGGATAAAAAAATAAGCGATTTATAGCGTCTCTCAATAATGTTCATATGCCTCAAACAGTGGAAAATTAGTCTATTGTTTTTCAGAATTTAAATTACACGTTGGCGTCTTTTATCTTGGCTTTGGAGGTACACTTCACTTTCCCCAAAAGCCTGCGCATTTTGGGTTGCCTACTAGTTGTAATCCAGGATTCGAGGAATGATCATCCAAATGTTTAACTAATTAGCCACACATTCATACACTGAAATCTGCACTTAAATGTCTTGAGGCATCTTCAAGTTGAATTATGCTAATTATTTAAATTGAACAATAAAGTTAACCCATTGTGAATGATACAGTCCTACAGTTAACCCCAAACCGAATGTATAACACAGTAGGTCTTGGAAGTTGAAATACAGGCATACCGCAAGACAAAAAAATTGAGGCATATTGTCAAGTAGACAAAAGCCAATTAATATAAATCCATTTATATGATGAACATTATAATATAGAGAACAACTTAAATAAAACAACAGAGGTAAGCGAATACTTAAAATATAGCCTAATTAACCATAACTGTCTTCAATAAAAACGTAATAAAACATCCATGCCTTTTCTATGGCCTATGCCTACAAACCAATAGTAAACCATTTCAGCGTGTTTATTTGTATATGGACAGGCCATTGTGGCCCGAATGATAGAGATATGCGTGAATAAAAACGCATGTCTGCGCGTAAATCCTGCATTGATAGGAGATTTGGTTAAATGTCTAATTACGCATGTGGATATTAAGTTAGGAATTTGTCGAGTGAGATTTCTCAGCAACAAGTTATGTTTATCAATCAAAGCGTATAGGCTAACAGCCAGCCTAATATGATGCTGGTTAACAGGAAACGCTTATATGCATCCAAAATACGTTGTTGAAATAATATAATTTAATTCTGAGTCGATAGGCTCATTACCGCTGTTTCAGTCCATGGTCCAACTATGTTGGAAATCCCTCGTATTGCTGTGCAGAGTCGATATATATTCACTGTCAGTAGGCTATCTGGAATAGGATGTACATTTCCTAAAAGAAGAGAGACTGTAAGGGTAATGAACTCATTTACCCTTTCACCCCTGCAGTGCTGACAGATACTCCCCCACCCCCCAGCATCCTTAACCAAGGGCTGGGGGAGGCGAGGGCTTGGCCAAAACGCTCTCACGCAACTTGGCCAATCTTTAACTTGACTGCTAACAGGTACACGCACGCGATGGCATTTGCCAGTTTTTATCACGACTTGTTTCAAAACAGACTCCGCTCAGAATGGTGTGTTGTAGATGCTGAGTTCTAGAAGACTATTCTATGTCTTAATACATATAACTTACCTTTGAGTAAGTTCCAATAGGGATATTGATTAACACAACAGGGATCCGAAGTCAAACACTTTGGATAGCTTACAGAAGCAAACAAGACAATATAGTCTCTTATCTCAATCGAATGTTTTATCCTCCATGACACACTTGATAGGTAGGCTACATTTGTGTCCTATAAGATAATAAGACGCACACGTCTTCCCATTGTCCTTATATGCACCACCGTTATACTGTTGACAGGTTGAGTGAGATTTATCAAACTGTCAAAGATGAGTCTTGATTAAAAGTACTTCGGGGCTGTAAGTTCTCCCGCTTGGGATAGGCTACACCTTTGCACGCTATCGAAATCTGTTGCAATGAGTAGGCCTAAAGGAAAGACTGCCAAAGGGTTTATGACTTAATAACTAATGCGTAACAGTTTCCTGTTAATTCATTTATGGAACAAGTATTTAAAGAAGAAATGTTGATGTTTGCTAATAATAAAATATAAAAATGAATACCACTGGAATCAGATTAGACACTGATGGTAAATTTACTTTTGAAAATATGATGCGCCCAAAGTGATTACGCTTGTGTCTTTAAATTAGTTGTGGAAGAGTTCATGTTCAATAGATCATTGAGAATAAATATTTGGATCAGGCCCAAAGTACTGTCATCCTTATACAATGTGCTTTATATAACTGTTTTCATGAATATGTTCCATATACGTTTAAGATAAATAGTTCATAACATGATAAGGAGTGGATGAATTGCATTTTTTTTCAATATGGCTTATTAGCCTACTGCCTACCATAGCTTGCAATATTAGGCCCAATACCATAACATTCATGGTAATAAATTAATAATTAAATACATATAAATATTTAGGCCTAAATAAATAAATAAAACAAATAATACTAATATAATTACCACATCTATAACATTATAAGTAAGATGTGTAGTATGATGAATAGGTATGATAGTGATTATAGGTCTACATCTACATGGTTGTGCTTATGATTATGATGATATATTATGATTAAAAGTTAGGCTGATTGTATTATTGTATTGTTATTACACAATAACACAGTTAACATGCTCTACTTCAATTGCAAATATCATCGGTGATCATTCCACAAATCAATGTAATCCTCTTACCTGACTGGCTTCTTCTGTATAGTCTGTTTTATAACTCCCTCCAACAGGCTAATGAACATCTGAAAAGCGACTCATCCAATAATTTTGATATAAACCTAAAATCATATCTAAAAATGTTTAAAAATTTAAAATGTTAAAAAAATCATTTGAACGTCGAATAGCCTACTGAGAATGACTTGTTCGAAAATTAAACATGCAGTCTATTGAATTTCTCGGCGGTTAGACATTCTAAAATATTTTTATAACAAACTATATGAAATTGAATGTATATATTTTTCAATAGGGCCCATCACTGATATATCAGTGAAAGCATGCACTCTTATAAAAAAATATCTTACTCCTTAGACGTTTCTTTTTATAATAAAGGCAAGCTTACATTGTATATACACTACTCATTGATGTTTCCGCTTGATATTTTATTACACCTCTCCTTCAGAGACTGCCGCTGCTGCTGGCAAGCCAAGAGAGGTTACGTCACTCAGACATCAGCCAATGGAGCTGAGAAGCGCACTATAAAAGAAGTTCCCATTCTTACTTTTAAGTACAGAGAAACGGAGTTCTCTTATAGCAAGAGAAAAAACTTTGTATAAATATAACATCACCTGCAAACTTCTTCGATCTCCCTGCAAGACGGCTCATTTGGCTCATAACGGAAGGTAATAAAAATGACTAATACTGCATGTAATATATTTATATTTAACTTAAGAACAAGGAAACATATGTTGGAATAGCAGGTGTCTTATTGTGGTGAATGAAGTGTCGAAATAACATTTATTAATTCGTTTGCACATAATATTAGTATAGTTTAAAACAATAAATAATATAACAAGCTCCAACACGCATTATATACTGTTATCTTGTACCGTTTATTCTTGAGTCTTC
Source organism: Salmo salar (assembly GCF_965601325.2). NCBI lineage: Eukaryota > Metazoa > Chordata > Actinopteri > Salmoniformes > Salmonidae > Salmo > Salmo salar. The sequence continues at coordinate 27,856,324 of NC_138301.1, forward strand.
TTTTTAGTATAATCTATTCAAAAAAATGTACGTACGTGTAGGCAATACAACAGTTAAGGTCTTCAAAACAATATTTTTTACACTTTTTGCCTTTTATGTAGCCTATGTTTAATGGTATGAGACTGGTAGAGTAGGGTGGTTTGCAAAAGCATGAAAGTTGTGAGTGCACCATGCGTAAAGTTCATGCAATTTTCGAACAATGTTTTCGAGCAATGTTTATTACTCAGCTAGAGTAGCTTTCTCGCTCACTATTAATCACTAAAACATCTACCTCTCCTTACAGATTCTGCAGAAGCCACACAAAAAAAACATAGAAATGGTTCTCATGATACTACCCATTATCGGCTCAGTCTCTGTGTCTGAGGGGCTGGTGGTCATGGTAACACTATGCCTGGTGTACATGATCATGAAGTACATGCACACAGAGATCCCAGAGGGACTGAAACGGCTCCCAGGACCAAAGCCCCTGCCCATCATCGGGAATGTGCTGGAGGTGCACAACAACCCTCACCTCAGCCTGACTGCCATGAGTGAGCGCTACGGCTCAGTCTTCCAGATCCAGATAGGGATGCGGCCTGTGGTTGTTCTGAGTGGCAGCGAGACAGTCCGCCAGGCTCTTATCAAGCAAGGGGAAGACTTCGCCGGGAGGCCCGATCTATACAGCTTCAAATTCATCAACGACGGCAAGAGCTTGGCCTTTAGCACCGACAAGGCTGGGGTGTGGCGCGCCCGCCGCAAGCTAGCTATGAGCGCCCTCCGCTCTTTCGCTACGCTGGAGGGATCGACCCCAGAGTACTCCTGTGCCCTGGAGGAGCACGTCTGCAAGGAGGGAGAGTACCTGGTAAAACAGCTGACCTCCGTCATGGATGTCAGTGGCAGCTTTGACCCCTTCCGCCATATTGTTGTATCGGTGGCCAACGTCATCTGTGGAATGTGCTTCGGCCGGCGCTACAGCCATGATGACCAGGAGCTGTTGGGCTTGGTGAACTTGAGTGATGAGTTTGGGCAGGTGGTGGGCAGCGGCAACCCTGCAGACTTCATTCCCATCCTTCGTTACCTACCCAACCGCACCATGAAGAGGTTTATGGATATCAATGACCGTTTCAACACCTTTGTGCAGAAGATTGTCAGTGAGCACTATGAAAGCTATGACAAGGTAAATAAAACATTGCATCATGTTTCAAAAAATGTTTGATCTATTGCTGTTTGTTGTCTGTGATACTGATTGTCCATTGTTCTGTTTTCAGGACAACATCCGTGACATCACTGACTCCCTCATTGACCACTGTGAGGACAGGAAACTAGATGAGAACGCCAACGTCCAGGTGTCTGATGAGAAGATTGTGGGCATTGTCAATGATCTGTTTGGGGCAGGTGAGTTGAGTTAAAATAACGCAACAGTTATACTGAGTCACTCCATATCGTTGAACATTTTTACATTTGTAGGATGTTTTAATTATGCAATGCGGCTTCTGTCTCCCTCTCAAGGTTTTGACACCATCAGCACAGCTCTGTCTTGGGCTGTTGTGTACCTTGTGGCTTACCCAGAGATCCAGGAAAGACTGCATCAGGAACTGAGTAAGTTGAAACTTGCTAGTTTTAACAGATAGTTCTGTTCCCTAAATTAAATGAGTCATTCACAGAGAGATCCTATAAATCAGTTCTATATGTAATTCTATGGGGTCATGATTCAAAATATTGTGGCTTACTGACCTGTCACTACGCGTCCCATTCTTTTTTGATAACCGATGTTCTCTATTGTCCTCCCAACAGAGGAAAAGGTGGGAATGACTCGTACTCCCCGTCTCTCAGACAAAACCAATTTACCACTGCTGGAAGCCTTCATCCTGGAGATCTTCCGGCACTCTTCCTTCCTGCCGTTCACCATCCCACACTGGTGAGTTGCACTTGCACCTGCTAAAAACTCAAATTTACAATATCAGCCAAACACACATTTGCAATGTTAGCCAAACAGACATTTACAATATCAGTTGCACATTATAGACACAAAAAAAAAAAAAAAAGGGAAAAAAACATATGGCATGGTCTGACCGTGGTATTGCCAATATTTTTTCAGCACAGTCAAGGATACATCCCTCAATGGCTACTTCATTCCCAAGGACACCTGTGTCTTCATCAACCAGTGGCAGGTCAACCATGACCCGTGAGTAGGATTTTTAAACTAAAACTTCTCAACTCTATTACTATGCAACTACTGTGCAACAACAATGTTGTTACTGTAGTAATTACAGTGTCACTACACAGGTATAACACAAACCTAATGTAAATTGTTACCTCTGTGCTCTTCAGGGAGCTGTGGAAGGAGCCTTCTTCATTCAACCCTGACCGTTTCCTGAGTGCTGATGGCACAGAACTCAACAAGCTGGAGGGGGAGAAGGTGCTCGTATTCGGCATGGGCAAGCGCCGCTGCATCGGTGAGGCCATCGGACGCAATGAGGTCTACCTCTTCTTGGCCATCTTGCTCCAAAGGCTGTGCTTCCAGGAGAAACCTGGGCACCCGCTGGACATGACCCCAGAGTACGGCCTCACCATGAAGCACAAGCGCTGTCAGCTGAAGGCTAGCCTGCGGCCATGGGGGCAGGAGGAGTGAGGGCCATGGTCACATTTATGATTCTTAAAATCACTATAACTGATTTATAGTTAGCCCTACATACTTGATGGCATGAGCTGAGTTCAGATATAAAAGCCAGAGGGTACATTTTCTCTCGAGGAAAGACTGGGCTTGACACCTCTCTTGATTCATAGGAGAATTAACAGTGAGGGAAAACTGAGTCAAATTGTAGACAATTTGAAATCAATAAAATTACAATCTGAAACACGATTTGTAGAGGGATTCCAAACAAGTGTTGTATTGGATAAAGGACCTTCACAAACTCATAGAGTTGATTAGTTTCTATGACCAGCATACTACAGGCCCTTCTAGAGTTTGTCAGGTGTTTCTTGTTTCTTCAGGAGATACCAGGAGAGACTATAGCTGTTTAGCTGCCTTTTTGTCAACATCATTGTGTTTTACTTTTCCTCTTGCCTTGATCACAGCTCATATACTGTATCAGATCGCTTTAAAGAGGAGGAATCTATAAAACATACACATAAACCCATGGTGGGGTGTTAAAGAGCATTGTTTTTTAGTTCCATGTTTGGGTATAATTTTACAACCTACATGATAAAGTGCCTGTTCTCGTACTTTTGAGTTATTGTTCAGGTGGTCATAGATCACAGACAGTTGAATGGATGTATCCTCCCATTTCTAAGCTAGATATTTTTTCCACTGAATAAATCAGTCAAACGTGGACACAACACACTGAAGATATGTTTGTATGCCACCAACATGTGATTGATTGTTTGTGTACATATTTAAGCCTAGATGTATTTTGGAAAGTCGTTTTTTGAAATGTGCCTAAAATGTGTATATATTGTGGTGACTTATTATGGTGGCTTTGTATGAGTTTATCAGGATACTAAAATACGTATGTATTACTGACTGTGTTATAAATGTCAACATTTTATAATGTAACGAAGGACTCTTGTAAACTAAAGCCCAAACTGTATACACTATGCATTGTGTTGTTGGTAGCTATCTAGGTAGCTACTGAAATAAAGGCTGAAAATGAAAGAAAATCAATTAACTTGTGCTCTCTTTTCTTGAGTGTGTTGGCCTATCTCATTGGCAACCCATGCAACCATTCACAAGCTAATATACACAGGCCAACCATTAGGAGAGGACGTCGGTATTTGGCTGACCAAAGAGTAAATCTGTGACACTACTAGCTAGATAAGATAGGGTTGGATATCATCACTTATCTGTGTACAAGACTTGGACTTCTACTATAAAAACAATCAGCACACAAACTGAGCACGTTATATGAGTAAATAAGCTATAAACTTGCCATTGGTGCAATGATTTAAAACAACCTTTGTTGGCATTATACATAATTCCTTAATTGTTTATAATAATTGCATTTACCTTAATACACCTTTGGAGCAACATGTGCCCTCATTGGTGCCCCCCCGCATAAACAATCAATGAACGCTTGTGGGGCAAGCTAAGGAAGTGACGTTGCGAACAGGAAACAACACGGATTCTTCGAATTCAGAAAGTGTTGTTAGCAAGCTAGCAAATTCATCACAAAAAACTCTATCATACACAAAAACAAGGTATATCCTTTTCAATTTTACCTGACAGCGTTTAATGAATAACAAAATGGTGGAGAGGATGGCTATATTAATAACCGACGTTAGCCATGATCTCTGATTTAGCTACGCTAACGTTATTTAGTTAACGTTAGCAGCAATTTGGCAGTAACTAGCTATTAGGTTAGCTAGGTAGTGTTAGCTAACCATCTTTTCGAATGGAACAGCTAGCCAATTACGTTATTTGGTTAGTTAGCTAGATACCGATTTAACACAGTGATAGCTAACTAGGGTATTTGACAGCTACATTGCCAGTTTGTTTCCTACCTAGCTAGCTAGCTAACGACGTAATTGCCAGAGTAGGTAAGTGATGATAGCTAACGTTAGTAGTAAGGGCTGTGGTTACCCCCTGCTGTTAGCCCATTGTATAGCCAATGTAACTGGGATGGAACTCATATTTTAGACCTGTAACTAAGTCCTTAGACTGTGTTACACCATTAATTTCCCATTGGTCAGAAAGCTGTAATATATTTGTGAAGTTGTTGTCTGTCTTCCATATATGCCTAGATCCAGAGAGAATGGCTGCAGACTGGCTGGGCAGTCTGGTGTCAATAAACTGTGGACCAACCCTGGGCATGTACCAGGGAGAAGTGTCATCTGTGGACCAGACTAGTCAGACCATCTCTCTCAGACAACCTTTCCACAATGGGGTCAGGTGCCCTGTCCCTGAGGTCACCTTCAGGTAAGGCTTTCACATGGTGAAGTACAGAAAGATTAGCCTGCTTCACAGATTTCAGGAAATAATTTGTGGTGACAATGACATAGGAGTTGACATTTGGCAAGACGGCACAAACAGATCTGAGATTCAGGCTACAGACATACTAGTTACATTCTGTGCATTGATCTAGTTATTTCACAATACATAGGGGCCTACTTATTTGTTTTAAGCAATCTGCTGTTAACATGTCAATGTTTACATTCTCTGCAGTGCTATGGATATCAGAGAGCTCAAGTTCCTGGATATCCAAACACAAAGTGGTGTCAGCAGAGCCAGTGCTGTACAGGGGGTCTTGTCTGATCCAGGTGTCATATCTTCAGGGCAGAGTGGTCAGAATAGCAGAGGTGGTTACCCTGCCAACAACACCCATTCCACAACCGCTCCTATTACCATTTTACGCAAAGGTGAGATGAGAGGACTAGTTTGGGAGTTTTATTTTTCAAACTGGTTGCAAGGCCCTGACGCAACATCCCCTCAGGTAACAACAATTGGGCTGGGAGACTTTTTATACACTGGTAGTGGAACACCACCTATCAGCAGTTCTCCAGAAGCCACAGAGAGTTCTGTCTGACTGAGTGCATTTGAATAGGCCACAGCCTTTCTTCTTATGTACAGTGCAATTGGAAAGTATTCAGACCCCTTGACTTTTTCCACATTTTGTTACGTTACAGCCTTATTATAAAATGGATTTAAAAAAAAAATCCTCATCAAGCTACACAAAATACCACATAATGTCAAAGCAAAAACAGGTATTTAGACATTTTTGCAAATGTATTAAAAATCAGAAATACCTTATTTAAGTATTCAGACCCTTTGCTATGAGACTCAAAATTGAGCTTCGGTGCATCCTGTTTCCATAGGCCCCCCCCCCCCCCCCCCAGTCTAAACTGAGCATTCGGGGGAGAATGGCCTTGGTCAGGGAGGTGACCAAGAACCAACCCAATGGTCACTCTGATAGAGCTCCAGAGTTCCTCTGTGGAGATGGGAGAACCTTCCAGAAGGACACTCCACCAATCAGGCCTTTATGGTAGAGTGGCCAGACGGAAGCCACTCCTCAGTAAAAGGCACATGACAGCCCGCTTGGAGTTTGCCAAAAGGCACCTAAAGGACTCTCAGACCATAAGAAACAAGACTCTCTGGCCTGAAGAAACCAAGACTGAACTCTTTGGCCTGAATGCCAAGCGTCACGTCTAGAGGAAACCTGGCACCATCTCTACGGTGAAGCAAGGTGGTGGCAGCATCATGCTGTGGGGATGTTTTTCAGCGGCAGGGACTGGGAGACTAGTCAGGATCTAGAGAAAGATGTACCGAGAGATCCTTGAAGAAAACCTGCTCCAGAGCACTCAGGACCTCAGACTGGGGGGAAGGTTCACCTTCCAACAGGACAACGACCCTAAGCACTCAGCCAAGACAACGCTGGAGTGGCTTCGGGTCAAGTCTCTGAATGTCCTTGAGTGGCCCAGCCAGAGCCTGGACTTGAACCCTATCAAACATCTCTGGCGAGACCTTAAAATAGTTGTGTAGCAATGCTCCCCATCCAACCTGACAGAGCTTGAGAGGATCTGAAGAGAAGAATGGAAGAAACTTCCCAAATACAGGTGTGCCAAGCTTGTAGCGTCATACCTAATTTGATTTGAGGCTGTAATCGCTGCCAAAGGTGCTTCAAAAAAGTACTGAGTAAAGGGTCTGAATACTTCTGTAAATGGTTTATTTCTGTATGACATAACCATTCACGTGATGGGAGAAGGGCACAACGGCCACTGGCCGCAAAAGGCATGGATTTTTTTAGGGTGCATTACAGCCACAAAGGGGATGCTGCCGTGAAATTTGGGGCGTCAAGTGCTGTGAAATTGTGAATGAGAGACAAATGAAGTGTACAGCCTGCGAAAAAACAAAGGAGAGCTCATGCCTTTCAAGCGACTTTTTTTCAAATCATCATTAGTCGCATCATGCAGCCTTACAATGTATTAAAAATCAAAACATATAGCCCAATGTTTGTAGAACAACTAAAGTTACATTAATAACTCTAAATTAAGCATATAGGAGTAGCTATTTCTTTATTAACCACTCAACACAGAATAGCCACGTGCGCACTCCATCAAATAATTTGGAGAAAATATTTATATTTTATTCAGCTATGTTCAATTGTATTCTTCATACTATAAAATAATGCTACAGAATTCTACGCAAATCTTGTTTCTAAATGAACTAGTGTAGCCCACAGCTATTTGGCATTGCCAGATCAGGGCCTAACATAAGGACAACTCAGAGTATGCTATTCTGTACTTCTGAAATAGACTACTTTTTATTCATATCATGCTTCTTTAGACCTGTCTAAAATAAATAATTTATTTATTGTGATGGTGTAGGCTATATTACATGGATTTATTATACTTTTCTAATATAGATGTTCCAAAGGTCTGCATCAGTGGCTTGTAGGCTATATGTGGAAGCCAGGAGATGCTAAATGTGTTTGTTAGTTAACGGTCAATTACCGTGAGACCGACCAGTTATTTGCTTGACAATCACCGGCTGATTCAATTTCGTGACCGCCACAGTCCTAGTAATGTAACAAAATGTGGAACAATTCAAGGGGTCTGAATACTTTCTGAATGCACTATATATTGCACCAGACTCTTACACCATTTATTTAACCCTTTTTATTTAACCATCACACTCAATGACTACATAACTTTTTATCTCTGCCTCTGTTGCTTATGTGTGCTAGAGGTAGGCTAATACATTTGACCTGCACTCTATTTTGCCACTTCATGTGTTTACTCATTGAATTTGGTGCCAACTGTAACAGTTAATCCCATTTAGAAAGTACACTCAACACATTATCACATTGGGAACGAGGCTATTTCTCAATTATGACATATTTACATAAGACAGTTTAAGCACAGTCATGAACATATTTCTCACAATCTGACTGTGATTATAGAGCAGAAAGTTGTCATTGTTGATCTTTTCCTTATTCAGTGACAGGAGGAAATGTGAAACTACAAGTATCAGTGTCACATGTAAATCCACTCCCTAATCTCTAGGCTCTGCACAGTTTGTCAGCAGTCATTGAAGCCGAGCCAACACATTGCTTCACCTGGCATTCTTTTTCTCTTTTTGATTATAGTAACATTTATTCGCTTGTCTTTTCTGAGAGACACCTAGGATCTGTGGGTAGGAAGGGAAAGGTTACACTGTTTTACCTGACCGGCACATTCATACATTAAGGGCTTCTGTTTCTTTTGTTTGGTCCCTGCTCTGTTATTTCTGTTTATCAGACACAGAAATCCCTGCAGTGTTTTGGCACAAATGTTTTAGTACATCTGAGGTTAATAATTTACTATGAGAATACTTTTCTGTAATTTCTGCCAGGTAAAATAACCACAACCCATAATCAAATCAAATTTTATTAGTCACATGCGCCGAATACAACAGGTGTAGACCTAACAGTGGAATGCTTACTTACGAGCCCTTAACCAACAAAGTTTAAAAAAATATGGATAAGAAATAAAGTATCAAGTAATTAAAGAGCAGCAGTAAAATAACAATAGCGAGACCATATATAGGGGGGTACTGGTACAGAGTCAATGCGCGGGGGCACTGGTTAGTTCAGGTAATATGTACATGTAGGTAGAGTTATTAAAGTGACTATGCATACATGATAACAACAGAGAGTAGCAGTGGTGTAAGGGGGGGGGGGGCAATGCAAATAGTCTGGGTTGCCATTTGGTTAGATGTTCAGGAGTCTTATGGCTTGGGGGTAGAAGCTGTTGAGAAGCCTCTTAGACCTAGACTTGGCGCTCCGGTACCGCTTGCCGTGCGGTTGCAGGGAGAACAGTCTATGACTAGGGTTGCTGGAGTCTTGGACAATTTTTAGGGCCTTCCTTTGACACCGCCTGGTATAGAGGTCCTGGGTGGCAGGAAGCTTGGCCCCAGTGATGTACTGGGCCGTTCGCACTACCCTCTGTAGTGCCTTAAGGTCGGATGCCGAGCAGTTGCCATACCAGGCAGTGATGCGACCAGTCAGGATGCTCTCGATGGTGCAGCTGTAGAATCTTTTGAGGATCTGAGGACCCGTGCCAAATCTTTTCAGTCTCGAGGGGGAATAGGTGTTGTTGTGCCCACTTCACGACTGTCTTGGTGTGCTTGGACCATGTTAGTTTGTTGGTGATGTGGACGCCAAGGAACTTGAAGCTCTCAACCTGCTCCACTGCAGCCCCGTCGATGAGAATGAGGGCATGCTCGGTCCTCTTTTTCCTTTACATTTTCCTTTAGTCCACAATCATCTCCTTCGTCTTGATCACGTTGAGGGAGAGGGTGTTGTCCTGGCACCACACGGCCAGGTCTCTGACCTCCTCCCCATATGCTGTCTCGTTGTTGTCGGTGTTGTGTCATCGGCAAACTTAATGATGGTGTTGGAGTCGTGCTTGGCCGTGCAGTCATGAGTGAACAGGGAGTGCAGGAGTGGACTGAGCATGCACCCCTGAGGGGCCCCTGTGTTGAGGATCAGAGTGACCGGATGTGTTGTTACCTACCCTTACCACCTGGGGGAGGCCCATCAGGAAGTCTAGGATCCAGTTGCAGAGAGAGGTGTTTAGTCCCAGGGTCCTTAGCTTATTGATGAGCTGTGAGGGCACTATGGTGTTGAACGCTGAGCTGTAGTCAATGAATAGCATTCTCACATAGATGTTAATTTTGTCCAGGTGGGAAAGGGCAGTGTGGAGTGCAATTGAGATTGCATCATCTGTGGATCTGTTGGGGTACTATGGAAATTGGAGTGGATCTAAGGTTTCTAGGATAATGGTGTTGATGACCAGCTTTTCAAAGCACTTCATGGCTACAGATGTGAGTGCTATGGGTCGGTAGTCATTTAGGCAGGTTACCTTAGTATTCTTGGGCACAGAGACTATGGTGGTTTGCTTAAAACATGTAGGTTTTACAGACTTGGACAGGGAGAGGTTGAAAATGTCAGTGAAGACACTTGCCAGTTGGTCAGCGCATGCTCACAGTACACGTCCTGGTAATCCATCTGGCACTGCGGCCTTGTGAATGTTGACCTGTTTAAAGGTCTTACTCACATTGGCTACGGAAAGCATGATCACACAGTGTTCCGGAACAGCTGGGGCTCGCATGCATGTTTCACTGTTATTTGCTTCGAATCGAGCATAGAAGTGATTTAGCTCGTCTGGTAGGCTCGTGTCACTGGGCAGCTCTCGGCTGTGCTTCCCTTTGTTGTCTGTAATGGTTTACAAGCCCTGCCACATCCGACGAGCATCAGAGCCGGTGTAGTACGGTTCGATCTTAGTCCTCGATCTTAGTCCTGTATTGATGCTTTGCCTGTTTGATGGTTCGTCGGAGGGCATAGCGGGATTTCTTATAAGCTTCCAGGTTGGAGTCTGCTCCTTGAAAGCGGCAGCTCTAGCCTTTAGCTCAGTGGGGATGTTGCCTGTAATCCATGGCTTCTGGTTGAGGTATGTACTACGGTCACTGTGGGGACGATGTCATCAATGCACTTATTGATGAAGCCAGTGACTGATGTGGTGTACTCCTCAATGCCATCGGAGGAATCCCAGAACATATTCCAATCTGTGCTAGCAAAGCAGTCCTGTAGTTTAGCATCTGCTTCATCTGACCACTTTTTTATTTATCTAGTCACAGGCGCTTCCTGCTTTAATTTTTGCTTGTAAGCAGGAATCAGAGGATGGAGGGCGAGGGAGAGCTTTGTATGCGTCTCTGTGTTTGGAGTAAAGGTGGTCCAGAGTTTTTTTCCCTCTGGTTGCACATTTAACATGCTGATAGAAATTTGGCAAAACGGATTTAAGTTTCCCTGCATTAAAGTCCCCAGCCACTAGGAATGCAGCCTCTGGGTGAGCGTTTTCTTGTTTGCTTATGGCGGAATATAGCTCCTTCAATGCTGTCTTAGTGCCAGCCTCAGTCTGTGGTGGTATGTAAACAACTACGAAAGATACAGATGAAAACTCTCTAAGTAGATAGTGTAGTCTACAGCTTATCATGAGATACTCTACCTCAGGTGAGCAATAGCTCGAGGCTTCCTTAGATATTGTGCACCAGCAGTTATTTACAAAAATACATAGTCCGCCGCCCCTTGTCTTACCAGACGTCGCTGTTCTGTCCTGCCGGTACAGTTTATAACCAGCCAGCTGTATGTTGATAGTGTCGTCGTTCAGCCACGACTCCGTTGAGCATAAGATATAAAAAATTTTAAATGTCCCGTTGGTAGTTTAATCTTCCGCGTTGGTCATCGATTTTATTCTACAAAGATTGCATGTTTGCTAGCAGAGTGGAAGGAAGTGGGGGTTTATTCGATCACCTACGAATTCTCAGGAGGCAGCTTGCCACTTTGGCCACTTTGTCTCAGCCACCTCTTTACACAAATCATGGGTATCTGGGCTTGTTCCCTAGAAAGCAGACAATCATTCGCGTCGGGCTCCTCAGACTCGTTAAAGGGAAAAAAGGATTCTGGTGAGATGGTAGCAGCAACATTATGTACAAAATAAGTACAAAAATAAGTTCTAAACGAACAAAAAAAAACATTCGGTTGGGGACACGTATAACGTCAGCCTTCTTCTCCGGCTCCATTGTTACATAAAGCAGCGACCCTTTTAAAATAGCTACTTAATAGTTATCTGCTTAATCAGTCTAGTTTATTTCTGTCTGTCTGTCTGAACCGGTGTCCTTTCCTCTAGTCTATGGGGTCACTAGGTTACCGTTAACAAGCCTGTGCGTGGAAGCAGCCAGGCACTGTTTGCAATGCTGTGACTTCCCCAGATTCCCATAGCGTGCAAAAGGCTTGTACAAAAGTTCCTCTTTACAATACGTGTGTGACTAAGATCAATAAACATTCCCCCCTCGCTGTGTCTGCTCCTAAAGAGGAGGTTATGCAAGGCCTGGCATACGTGCCCTTCTGTTCTCCGTCTCCTCTCCCTCCCTCTCTCTCTCCTGCTCAGGACAGGACCCCCCCCACAGGAAGCCATGTTGTCCCAGTGGCAGTGCGCTTGGAAGGGGCCAGGCCATATCAATTGTGGAAGCACTGTTTACCTTTGGATTTTTTATTTTAATCTCCAGATTCTTGGGCCAGCAGCCAAGGGAGCTAATGCACAAATTGCATGAGCCTGAAGTGCTGAGTGGCAGGGGTTGGGCTGACCCTTTCACATCAATGCCATGCCCCTAACCAGCCCCTTAGCAGGGAGCCATAGAAAGAAAGGCAGGTGGGGATACAGACTACTTCTGCAAGAACATGGGCTATACAAATGATTTGTAATTATTTGACAATATTTCTGGGAGATTTAGGATGGGAATGTAGGAATGAAATGAATTATGCATAGCAAATCGAGTGGATTATCTTGGATCCAAACAGAACTTGTTAAATTAAGAGGGTAATTGGGGGGAAAAATTGCTTTAAAAAAAAAGAAATCCATATAAACATGTTCCTATACATGCTATCAGTCCTTTGTTTTTCCTGTGCCCCTGGTACATACCATTAAGTGTACAGTAAAGCTCATCCTTCCTGTTCTTGATTGGACTGTCACACACACACACACATACACACACACAGAGGGAGTTGTTGCGGCTGACTGACATTGTTTTCCTTCTGTCAGTCTTACCTTGCATGTGAAGACATTTCCCTCCACACAACACAGCAACATGTTGACAAGCCTCACACGCTGTCACAGCACGCTGTCACTCACTTCAGTTTTGCGCCTGTGTGTTTATCTCACCGGTGTCATCGTGATTCATTTTTCTGTAAGAGTATTGGCCAACATTTGCTTGTAACATGTGTAACTTTAATATGGGTCATGTTTAATCATTCTTTGAAATGTAGTTCACCGTGTAGTTTCAGTCAATTATTTTTCACATGGCTCAAGTTCATGTTTTGTTCAAGTATTTCAGCCGTCATTGAACCTAAGATTCTTACAGCTCACATTTTCACATTGCTTCTATCAGACACTAGTACTAACTTGGTGTTCATTATTCTCTGCTTGACTTGGAGCGTTGCCCAGTGCATTCAGGCATCTGATTCACAGAGATTTACAATAGACCTGTAGGTAATTATACTCTGTGGTCTCATTGTAAAATGTTTGCCTATGTTGAAAAGCTAATGCACACAAATGAACAGATTTTTGTTAAGCAGTCCCTCACTCCCCTCCATTGTCAAATACATTGATATAGTAGCAGGTCTCAGATCAGTCGGTGTGACCGGATGACAATGCCATTGTGACAAAAGCAGTGTGTACGTGACTTGACTGAGAGTCTTGGTGTGTATCTTGCGTGAGAGCCTAAACTACCTAGCTGTCAGAGTGACACTTGCGTGCGGCTGTGCCTCTCTCTCTCTCTCTAGGTTAGCGTGAGACCTCATCACGGTTAGGGTTGAACACCCGGTTTTTCCAGTTATTTTTTTCTCCAGTTGGTTCTTTTTGATTTGTTAGTGCGCCATGCATGTATCTAAACGTTGTGTGTTGAGGATTGTGTCTTGAAAACTACTAGCCTGTATTATTAATGTGCTATTGATGTTGCTTGTTATGTAACTGTAGCTCCTGATACAGCCATAGGATAAGATCAGTATTGGGGACACATTAGAGAGCAGACTGGAGTCCAGACAGAGATTTATGGACTCCAGTCTGAAATATTACCCTCTTAACTGGGATTAATGTGCACCATAATTGCTAGTCAGGCTATAGGCATATGTATTGTAAAAATAATTTGTGGTTAATCATCCTCCTAATGTCTTGATTCATATTCTTCAGGACCTCTAGCATCATCTAGTAACCGAGGGCCAAACCAGGCCACGCCGAAGAAGAACGGAGTGAAGAACGGAGGAGGAGGAGGGCAGATGAGGCTCAGGGACGATGAGTGTTTTGGTGCTGACATGGACGAGGGTCTGGACACAGACTTTGACTTTGAGGCGAACCTGGCACTGTTCGACAAGGCAGCCGTGTTCTCGCAGATTGACAGCACAGATTGCAATGGGGCACGTTCCCGTGGTACGCCCGGTGGCGAACGCGGTACACCCACACGTTACCGTCACGACGAGAACATCCTGGAGGTCAAACCAGTCGTCTACCGGCAGATCACGGTCCCACAACACGGGGGCAAGGAGTACTGCACTGGTAAGAGAGAGACAACACAACACCCTCCAGTGGCTCCATTCACATTCACCATGGGAGAGAGCACCCTCCTCCATTCACATATATATCACACATCCACATCTAGAAACCTGCTGCCCTGAGGGTTAGACAGATAGAGCACTCTCCATTCACATCTTTCATCTCACATTCACTTCCAGAGGCCTGCCTGCCAGTGCCCTTAGGCCCTGAGTGTCTCTCACCCCAGCCGCTGGATCTATTGAGGCTACTATAGACCCATGGGTTTGGCTAAGCGAGCCAGACTAGTGGAGAGACAGGACATTGTGTACAGCTCTAAAATAGGCTTTAAACTAATAGGCAATAAGAAAATTGCCCCAGTAATTGGACGCAACCGTGAGGAATTACAATGGTGTCGGTATTCTCAGTGAAGCCCATCGGGCTGGAGATGTGATGGGGGAGAGATATAGGTTCCGGTCACAGCCAAGCCTGTGCAGTGTGTGGTGAAGAGGCTGAGCCTCTCCCTCTCAGTAATCACTGCTGGCTTCCCCCTAAGGAGTGACACACCCACCCACCGTGCACACACACACACCTAATGATCTAGTCTTCTCTGTCCATACAGATACTAGAATGTTTTTCGTGTAGCTCAGAGATGGGAAAATCACTGTAGATTGGTGACCCATTCAACCAAAGAATGGGGATTTACCATTAAAAATATATATTTTTTGTCCCTCTGTAAAATTAAAAGAATTGATGACCGACACAACAAGTTCTACCCTCAGGATGTTCTGTTGCATGTGTGTCTTGCGGACCGGTGATAATGAGTGTCGTGTTTCCTTTGGAAACTAGTTGAATTCCCCCTCCATGTCAGTGTTGTTGACTTTAGACAGAAATAGTGGACGTTCTCAGAGTGACAGTGTGGGTCTAATGTAGGCCTACCTCTTGTGCTTCTGTGATGCAACACTGAAGCTCTTTGCTGGGTGTGGGTTTGACTGTCTCCTATAGGCCAGAAAGGGCCGCCTCCCACTTCTGCAATGTGCTGGGCTGGCTGGGATCCTACTCTGGTTGCTGTTTTGATTGAAGCAGCAGGTGACTTGAGCTCACTGCCCCACCACACCATGCAGTCCCAGTCCGTCTCTGGGAAGAGGAGCCGCTCTCCCACACCTCAACAACACTCTTTATAAGTGTGTTACATAATTGGTTTCATACAGGAGATAAGTGAATGGCACACTATGCTAGGCCCCTGGCCTGGATTCCAGGGTGTGACAAGAAGACCTATCACTCTGGCTCTGCTGGACCAATCACTACTCTGTAGGGATAGGGGATCAGTACCAGTCAAATCTGGTTTCTGGTGTTAGCATAAAGTGATATAGGTCTAAGTGGAACACAAGCTCACACACACACACACACACACACACACACACACACACACACACACACACACACACACACACACACACGCTCGCTCTCTCATTAGGGAAAAGAGGATAGCTATGCCAGTACCATCGCTATTAGTCATAGAATGCATTCTGTGCCCCCATGGAGATCGGAGTGTTATGTTTCTGTTGCCAGCTGACGAAATACTCCCAGACAAAGATACTACACTGATATACCTCGCTGGATAACTTAAATCACTACATGAAATTACTCACTACATGCATGTGAGCCCTAGCCTCAAATAGTACATACTGTACCGACATACAGGTATGTGCAAAGTGCAACAGTTCTTAGAAAGGGTTATGACATTGGCACTTTTTTCTAAGTAGCCTAACATGGCCGCCAGCCAGCGTTATCATGGCGACAGCAGTGCGGTGACTATGAAGACAACAATGCGGGCCAGGCGGCCATTAAAAGCCTTGCCCCTGGTGCTGAGAACTGAGAGCTGAATGTGGATGCTTTTCTCTTTTTATCAAACGGGCTGGGCAGGTCTGCTACCTCTGCCTCTTTCTGCCTGAATGCTGTCATGCTAAGCCCCATCCTCTGTACCTTGTAATTATCAGACCGCTCTGAGCTTTACATAAACAGCACCTCTCATAGTCACACACAGGTTACCACTCAAATGGCACCCTATTCCCTATATAGTGCACTACTTTTGCTAAGGGCCCATAGGGAATAGGGTGCCATTTGGGATGCAACCACACTACAAGTTGAACAAACCCTTACTCTACTCTAGGCTGCTCTCACCTTAATCCATTCCTATCCACTGTAAACATTTAAACCAACAACATGAGACAACAGAAAAGGGGCTAGGAAAACAAATGTTTGGCGTTGGCATAACATATTGTCTGTCTGCACGTAGACAAGTCTAAAGGCTATGTGTGTGGTGCATCATTGGCCTTATTGCGTTTCGATGGAAAAGGCATAGGTCTACCGTAATTTCCGGACTATTAAGCGCACCTGAATATAAGCCGCACCCACTGAATTTTTTTTTATTTTTTATTTTGAACATAAATAAGCCGCACATGTCTACAAGTCGCAGGTGCCTACCGGTACATTGAAACAAATTATTTTTACACAGGCTTTAACGAAACACGGCTTGTAACAAAAATAAATAGGCTTTAACGAAACACGGCTTGTAACAAAAAATAAAAAATTTGCAGTAAGCTTTAGTTGTCTTTTTGCACTGAGTCAATTCCTCACGCTGCTGTTTCCAACGTCTTATCGTCGACTCATTAAGACCAAGCTCCCGTGCAGCAGCTCTATTTCCTTTTCCAACAGCCAGATCAATGGCCTTCAACTTGAAAGCTGCATCATATGCATTTCTCCGTGTCTTTGCCATGATGAGGGTGACAAAATGACTACCGTAATCAGAATGATGGGAAGTTTGAGAGCGCTCGATTTAATCTAAACAGTAAAAAAAAAGTTTTTGACCTTAACCCGTTCGGCAATTTCATTGGTCTAATGAAAGCTTCATGCCGCCAAAAAACTGAGCATGTCACAGAATGTGTTTTTTTGGAAAAAAAAAAAAATGAAAGCGGGAAAAATCCATATATTAGCGTCATTGTTTAAGCCGCGGGGTTCAAAGCGTGGGAAAAAAGTTGCGGCTTATAGTCTGGAATTTACGGTACTCTACTTTGCTAATTCCTATGCGCGTTAAACCACTCCTCATCTACACGTTGGCACCTTAATTGGGGAGGATGGGCACGTGGTAATGGCTGGAATGGAAAAAGTGGAAAGGTATCAACAACATAAAACACATTCAGTTTGCTCCGTTCCAGACATTATTATGAGCCTTCCTCCCCTCAGCAGCCTCCACTGCTACACATGTACTCAAATCTCTTCACTGCAAACACACTAAAGCTACAGAACAAATCAAATCACTGCCCTGCAAACTATCTTTGATTGAGAGAGTCACAGGAGAGAGAGCGAGAGCTGAGGACGAGTGTTATTCACAACTATTGATTCCCCTGGTCCGGTGGCATGAGAGCAAATGGAACTTATATTTACATTTTTGTACCTTTTTCTCCCCAATTTCGATCTTGTCTCATCGCTACAAAGCGCGATGAGCCAAGTAAAGCCCCCCGGGCCAAACCCTCCCCTAACCCGGACGACGCTGCGCCAATTTTGTGCCGCCCTATGGGACTCCCGGTTGTGACACAACCTGGGATGCAGTGCCTTAGACCGCTGCGCCACACAGGAGGCCCTCAAATGGAACTTTCTAATCAATTGACCTGCATTAATCTTAGTTATGAGGGCTGAGGTTATGGAGTGTTAGAGGCTCGCAGCCCCTTGGTACTGCAGCAGTAACAGGCCTGTAGTCTGGAGGAGCCTTGTGAAACTGTGGAACCTCACTCCTTGTTCTCTCTCTCTCTCTCTCTCTCTCTCTCTCCCCCCCCTCCCTCTCTCAGCGCCAGCCCTAATCACCCATGGCCCGCTTCCACCCTGCGTGTGTGTATTGATTTCAGCTTCAATGTTCTCGTTGTCATGCTTGAAGAATTGCTTCCAGCTCAGTTTTTTTTACTGCCGCTGTGTGCTCCTGGCTACCCGGTTGATGATTGCGTGTAGTGGAGTGTTTGTGTGTGAGAGAGAGACAGAGACAGTACACAGGATCGGGGTGGGGTGCTGTAGCAGGGGAATTCCTTACAAACACATCTAGCTGGGGGGTGGTCAAAAAGCAATTAGATCATAGTGCCACTCCCACCTCTCCCTTTCCCTCTCCTCAGTGGCAGGTTGCATGACAAGGAGCAGTTGACTTTGCTGTGTGCTTATCGCTCACGTGATTGTCTGAGGAACGGCGCAGCAGAGTAGACTGGGTTTCTCCCACCCCACTGTAACATATTACCTGTCTTTGTACTGGAACAGTGGGAGGGATGTGGAGATACGAACAGGGAAGAGATAAGGTTAATTTCACCCAGGCACGACATCCGTCTATCTGCTGTTTGCAGGTGTGTGTTTGCTTGCATGTCACACTGCGTGTGTTCTGACTTGAGTGATATGCCTGTGTGTTTCTGATAACTGCATGCGTGCCTGCATGCACACAATACATGAGGAGTGAGGCCACGCTGAGCACTCAATAGCCAGGCCAACGCTTTGGAACAGGCCATTAAGGTCTTACCTGCTTCACTATCAAAGGGATATTGAGCCGTGCAGCCCCTCCAGCTAGTCTTTGTTCCTCTCTAGACTAATGTGCCATGGGCTATAGGTAGAGATTAGCACAGGGCTCTTTAAAGGGCTCCGTGAATAATACCAGAATAATGACATGGTTGTGGCAGTACCTAGGAACCATGTTCCCTGGGCTGGTCTTTCCTAGATGTCCTCTACTGTTGTTGACAAACAGACCTGACCAGAGCAGTAGAGATATAGATATCTATATGAACACACACACACACACACACACACACACACACACGCACACACACACACACACACACACACACACACACACTGTATTCGGAAAGTATTCACACCCCTTGAGTTTTTCCACATTTTGTTACATTACAGCCTTATTCTAAAATTGATTCAATATTTTTTTCCTCAATCTACACACAATACCCCACAATGACAAAGCAAAAACAGGTTTTTAGAAATGTTTGCTAATTTATAAAAAATTGAAATATTACATTTACGTAAGTATTCAGACCCTTTACTCAGTACTTTGTTGAAGCACCTTTGGCAGCGATTACAGCGTTGAGTCTTCTTGGGTATGACGCTACAAGCTTGACACACCTGTATTTGGTGAGTTTCTCCCATTTTTCTCTGGGCTTTGGCTGGGCCACTCAAGGACATTCAGAGACTTGTCCCGAACCATACCTGCATTCTCTTGGCTGTGTGCTGAGGGTCGTTGCCCTGTTGGAAGGTGAACCTTCAACCCCAGTCTGAGGTCCTGAGTACTCTGGAGCAGGTTTTCATCAAGAATCTCTCTGTACTTTGCTCCGTTCATCTTTGCCTCGATCCTGACTAGTCCCCCAGTCCCTGCTGCTGAAAAACATCTGCACAACATGATGCTGCCACCACCATGCTTCACTGTAGGGATGGTGCCAGGTTTCCTCCAGACGTGACACTCGGCATTCAGGCCAAAGAGTTGTTGGTCATCGGGTTGTTGGCCATCTCCCTGACCAAGGCCCTTCTCCCCCAATTGGTCAGTTTGGCCAGGCGGCCAGCTCTAGGAAGAGTCTTGGTGGTTCCAAACTTCTTCCATTTAAGAATGATGGAGGCCACTGTGTTCTTGGGGACCTTCAATGCTGCAGACATTTTTTGGTACCCTTCCCCAGATCTGTGCCTCGACACAATCCTGTCTCGGAGCTCTACGGACAATTCCTTTTTGCTTTGACATGCACTGTCAACTGTGGGACCTTATATAGACAGTTGTGTGCCTTTCCGAATCATGTCCAATCAATTGAATTTTCCATAGGTGGACTCCACTCAAGTTGTAGAAACATCAAGGATGATCAATGGAAACAGGATGCACCTGTACCAATCAAAAGTTTGGACACACCTACTGATTCCAGGATTTTTCTTTATTTTTACTATTTTCTACATTGTAGAATAATAGTGAAGACATCAAAACTATGAAATAACACACATGGAATCGTGTAATAACCAAAAAAGTGTTAAACAAATCAAAATATAGTTAAGATTCTTCAAAGTAGCCACCTTTTGCCTTGATGACAGCTTTGCACACTCTTGGCATTCTCTCAAGCAGTTTCATGAGGTAGTCACCTGGAATGCATTTTACATTTTTCAATTTAAACTTTATTTAACTAGGCAAGTCAGTTAAGAACAAATTCTTATTTACAATGATGGCTTACCCCGGCCAAACCCGGATGACACTGGACCAATTTTGCGCCGCTCTATGGGACTCCCAATCACGGCCGATGTGATACAGCCTGGATTCGAACTAGGGTGTCTGTAGTGACGCCTCAAGCACTGAGATGCAGTGCCTTAGACCGCTGTGCCACTCGGGAGCCCAATTAACAGGTGTGCCTTGTTAAAAGTTAATTTGTGGAATTTCTTTCTTTCCTTAATGTGTTTGAGCCAATCAGTTGTGTTGTGACAAGGTAGGGGGTATACAGAAAATAGCCCTATTTGGTAAAAGACCAATTCCATATTATGGCAAGAACAGCTCAAATAAGCAAAGAGAAACGACAGTCCATCATTACTTTAAGACATGAAGGTCAGTCAATCTGGAACATTTCAAGAACTTTTAAAGATTCTTCAAGTGCTGTCGAATAAACCATCAAGCGCTATGATGAAACTGGCTCTCATGAGGACCGCCACAAGAAAGGAAGACCCAGTGTTACCTCTGCTGCAGAGGATAAGTTAATTAGTTCATTAGATAAGTTCATTAGAGATAACAGCCTCAGAAATTGCAGCCCAAATAAATGCTTCAGAGTCCAAGTCACAGACACATTTTAATATCAACTGTTGAGAGGAGACTGAGTGAATCAAGCCTTCATGGTTAAATTGATGCAAAAAAACCACTACTAATGGACACCAATAAGAAGAAGAGACTTGCTTAGGCAAAGAAACACGAGCAATGGACATTAGACTGGTGGAAATCTGTCCTTTTGAGATTTTTGGTTCCAATCGCCTTGTCTTTGTGTGATGCAGAGTAGGTGAATGGATGATCTCTGCATGTGTGGTTCCCACCGGGAAGAAGAGAATTGAAGGAAAAGCAGCCAACAAGTACTCAGCATACGTGGG